>NW_027555736.1:214863816-215290643 GCF_003287225.1 Phascolarctos cinereus | reverse complement strand
AAATTAAGAATCCTTGATCTAGAAAGAGCCCAGATTGTCTATCTTCTCCAAAAGACAAATCAAATAAATTGAAACACGGATACAAATACTAATTAGGTGCACCCAGTCTATGCTGTACTAGAGTCGACAATTGAAGGACGGTAACTTCTTTGAAATTTTGAGTTCTTTACTTTCAAATTTTTTTTTGTTGTTTTTTCACTGGGTGCAAGAAGCATCTGGAGCCAATTACATTTTATTTATGTTCTATGACTAAAAATGGCTTAAATGAAAGTATTTCAAAATTCATTTAAGGAAAAATAAAACTGGCCCTAGACTTGCATGCCAGGTTTTATCCCAGAGCAAAATGTCGTGCCTAAGTCCTAAGTGGAATGGAAATACTGACAGACTTTTCTATTCTGGTGTGGTTATAATGATAACAGGTAAATACAATAGTTTCAGCTAATGGTAGGTAACACTTTCCAGGTTTTGCTATTGCAAAACTCTCATGACAAACACAGAAAAGCTTTGTGAAGCTTCCCCAAAAGTGTTCTTGCGGGATTGAAAAGCTAACATTGAGCCAATTTTCCAACTCAATATCAGATGAATTATTTTTGTTTGCTTTTATTGTGTTGGGTTTCTTTGCAAATTTCCCTCTAGTTGAAACATATATATCTGATGTGAGACTTCTCTAATCACAAAAAGCCCTGCAGAAATGCTGACTAAAAGCAGTATCAGTGTATAGAAATGTCTTCTCTATAATTCCTTATTCCATTTCTCTATTCCAATCTGTTTTACAGATTGCCTTTTTTTATGAGAAGACAAAATTTAGGGATGGTATTGTTCCCTCTTCTCATTCTCTGTATCTCTCACCCAGTTGTGTGTCCATTTTTTGTATGACTGCCACAATTTCTATTATTCAGTTTTCTAAATATTGAATTTGCTGGGAAAATTGTATATGTGTTTATTTATAATAATTTGGGTGGGGGAGTGAAGAAATTAGGGTAGGGAGAACCTGAAAGGACACAACAATTTAGCAAACAATAGGTTCTTAATCAAGAGCATGTGCTATCCAGACAATATGCAATGCATTAAGAAAGGAAGGGGGTGTGTATGGGTGTGGGGGGTTGCAGCTAGGACACTAGGTATTGTGTTACAATGGAGGAAAATAACATGGATTTTCCTTCAAGAGCTTTTTGGGAGGAGGGAACAAGGGAATTGTTCCTTGAATAAATGTTAACATTACTACTTGTATGTGTGTCTCTGGGTGCATGTGCCCTGTATATGTTAAACACATTGTAAAACATTCACATCTGGGTTTGCCAGTTGTCTACCAGATTCAATCCAGTACCAGATTCAGCTCTTTAAATTACTAAAATGAAATAGTATATCAGTGATTAAGGGCCATGACATAACATTCTTTAAAATGAATTGATTCTTATTTAATGAATAAAAATTAGATATGGAAAAGTTCCTTCTCTTAATTTGTTGTTTTCAGGTCTATGAGGACATACCATCCCTGTTATCCCAACTTAGCTTAAGGGAAATCACTGAAAATTTAATTGTAGCAGAGATATCTGACAAGAGTCAGGAAAAAAAAATTGAGTAGTCATTTGTGAATGAAAGTGAGACTTATCTGATGGACAGCCCACATGCTAAAATGAGACAATGCTAAGAATACAAAAAGAAGCCATCAGCATATTGACTGGGCCCAATTTGAAGGAATGATGGGAGAAAAGGAATAAGAGTCATAAGATCTGAGATTATAGTAGTTTGACTTTAGGCTCTTAAAAGTCATATAGTCCAACCTTCTTATTTTACAGAACAGGGAAAATGAAACCAGAAGAGGTTAAGACTGAAAGGTCGCAAAAGAGTAAAATGTCAGGTTCTTTAACTCCAAAATCCAGCACTACATTATGTACGAGAGAAGACGTTATTGATAAGTTGTTATATTGTACCTTTGGAAGGAGTCCCAGCATGATTGAAGCCACAAAGCCATAGAAAAATCAAAGATTAATTAAATGCTCAGAAATGAAAACAATGTTTGTGCTACTGAGTTCTGCCTTGTGAAGCCTTTTTACTTGTATCCATGTGAGGTGCGAGGAAGGACAGGCTGGAAGCAAAAGAAAAAGTGATGTGAAGGAGAGGCTGGAAGTAGAAAGAAAAAGGTGATGCAAACCAATAAAACTTATGATCATACCCAGACAGAGGCAGGACCCCCTAGACCAATAGTGATGGTATTTAAAACCATATTATTTAAAATCATATTCCTCCTCCACTGGCCAGACCTCTAGTCTAGACCCTGCTGCCATTGTTCAGGTTAGAAATCCCTGTGGAGTAATGATGCTGCTATGACCACCACCACCACCCCCCTCACCACCATCACCACCCCCAAAATCAATCTTTCCTCCACTGACCCACCAAGGGGCTGGCAGACACACCTGCAGAGCAGAATCAGATCAGTGAAACACTCTGAGAAAAAAAAAAAGCCTGTATGAATGAAGCGGGTCAAGCCATGATGTCACTGTAGTACTCCATGTCCAAGAGCCTTTAGCAACACCCCACCAACACCACCACCATTACCGCTGGATCTTCTTGCACACTTCCATCCTTGGAATAAATCCTATGGAGACACTTCAGGTACTGAAGACTGAGAAAATAAATTTCTCTGCAGCAAAATCTAGGTAGTATGAAATGGTTGGTTTCATAAAAGGATATAATTTTATCAATGGAAATAGTAGAAAAATGTATTTGCACATCAGCCTAATCTCCTTTGTATTGTTGTGCATGCTTTATTTTCCAAGAGGACCAAGGGTATCACAGAATGAAGTCTTGACTTATTATGAATTGGATTTAGGTGAGACAGAGTTGCACAAAGTCATCAGCCTTACTTTCTTTTCCAGAGTCATTGAAATCCAGGGCAGGACAAAAGTCAAGAAGACCAGCGATGGCTCTGGAAGCAGTGGATGTATGTGATGTATGACCAATTTTTACGTGCCCCACAGTGCCTACTTCAGTAGCTTTCATGGCCATTGGCACAAACTATTTTCATCCACCCTTTCCTCCAGAGGAAGTCTTCACATGCTTGCGGTAGACATTCCCCTAAGTCACTGATGATTCTGAGGCCTGTCAATATGCCTAGCCAAATTAGATTGCCATCTAGACCCAGGTTTTACACAATCTGTTTTGCTTCTTCAGCCTGAGGATCACTGGATCACTCCTTGTGCCCTGATGTTGACCTCTTGCATACATCATGTCACTTCCAATTAGAATGTGAGGATGATGACAACACAAAGCATCTCCCTTTTTTTTGTTGTTTGTGTTCCGTGAACTTAGCATAGCATTTTGTACATATTAAGGGCTTAATAATATATGTATATGTATGTATAAAATCACTCATCAAAATAGGGCTTAGCAAGATAAATTCAAAGCAAGATAAATTAGTGGGAAATAGAACTTGGAAGCAAGAAAGGGAAAAGGAATGGAAGCTCTTGGTCTAGTTCATGCCTTATCATCTATGCATTCACTTAATCAAACCATATCTTAAAATAAACATGTTGAAAACAATCCATACAGAAAGATATATGCTATGTCCTTCCTTATTTTTACCTACATATTAAGATACTGCATGAATCTTAGAAGCAGAAAGCCTTTGCCTCTTGAAAATGATAAATAGTCTAAGGTCCCTTCCAAATCTAAATCCTATGGTCCCAGACATTTTGGAATTAATCCACCATGTGTTTCAAAAACACCATGTGTTACAAAAACAAATACCTTTTAAAAATGTGAGGTGATTCATAGAAATATACTGAAATGTGCTCATATATACTGAGATACCACTTCCAAGTAAAAGGGCCAAAGCAGTTGTTTTGTTACTTGCTTTTTAAAAGTACTTTTTTCCTCAATTGCATCTTTTGTTAGAAGACCTCAAAGTTTTCTGAAATTGTTAATTAAGCCTCCATGTTTTGGGGATTCAAGTGAGAGGCTGCATATTGGAGGTAAAGTGATTGTCAGATATTACCATATGAGCAGAACCAGGAAAAAAGGACTCCAGGATTGAGATGTTTGTGTCTTTCTTTCCATTTTAAGGCTCCTTTGATGTTATTGGCAATTTAAGTGAAATGGCCATATAGGGATGCCCTCTACTCTAGCTGAATCACATTTACCGGTAAAACATATATTAGACTGGAATAATGCACACTTTTAAAAGGCTTTGTAAGTGTGAAACATTTTTCATATGTGTACATTCCATATCCCCAAATTCTTTGAGGAGTAACCAATTGATCCACTTGCTTTGCAAACTATAGGAACTGAAAAATATAGAATCACCTAATTTGAGAGCTGGAAGAAAATCTAATTTCCATGAACGTAACTCTATGGTCCAATGGTATCAAATTTAAATAGAAATAAATCCCAATAAGCAGCATACTGACTCAGAAAATTATAAATGAGCATCTGTATTGTACTAGATTTGTTATTTATTTTACTGAACATATGCGGATGACATTTTTATCTAGTTCTGGACTTATTGGGGAGTTTTGCAGGGATGCAGGTGGCCAGCAGGCTGTGAGTTTGACACTTCTGTAAATAATCCCTTCATTTAACAGGTGAGAGAAATGAGGCTTAAAGATTTTCAGTGATTTGCCCAAGGTTTCAAAGGTGCTACAAAAACCTAGGCCTGTTACCTCCTAGTCCAGGGCTTTTTTTCCACCACTATTACACATTCTTTCTTTGAAAGGGTATTTTAGCATTAAAAATATAAATGAACTGTTTAGACTTGTCTTACACATTCCTCTTACTTGATTTTTTGTTGTTTTAATGGTAAACAAGGATGAGGGCCTTTAGTTGACTAAAGAAATCTTACAACAGTAAAATTGAAGGGACAATGTGGGATAGATTATGCTTCAATTAAGCAAGAAACAATGCAACTTTAAGCCAAGATTAATTAAAACTAAACCCATACAAATCCAGTAGCTTTGAGAGAAGACTGGGAAATCATAGCTTTTCTGGTCTCTGTACTTTGTAAAAAGAGGAGGCTAGACCAGATGACTTATAAGTCCCCTGCAGCTCTAAATATAACGAATAAATATAATAACCTCCTCTATACTGGCATTGTTACATTTTAGGTACTGTATTTTAAGAAAGATATTGACATTTTCAAGAGACTACATAATGAAGAGTATTGAGAGTCAGCTTTGGAGTCAGGAAAACATAGAAGGAAGTCCTGCCTCTGGCATATATTAAATGTTTACTCCTGGGTAAGTCACTTAACATCTCAATGCTTTCACACTACTCTTCATTACTATAAATAGCAGAACATGGTCTACAGGAAACTGGTAGAAGGAATTTACTGACCAGAAGTACCGTAAAGTGATGAAATGAAAAGTCAAGACAGATCCCTCCTTGCCAAAAAAAAAAAAATGACAACATATTGGGCCAAAAAATTTTTAAAGTAGGTTAGGTCCCTGGAATTTATTCTAGATAAGAATTTGTCCCTAGGAGGTGATTTCTATAATTGAAATTCTATACTTTAAATAAATCTTAGCTCCATACCCCCCAAAAAATCTAGGTACTGTCACTGTCTTAGGAATTTATTATGATTAAGCTAACTGAATTTACTTCAGATTATTCATGTGGAACTTTGCGGCGCAAAGCTTCCCCTCATCTATGTTGTTGTTCATTCAGTCATGTCTGACTTTTTATGATCCCATGGACCATAGTATGCTATTGCTATCCTTGGTGTTTTCTTGGCAAATATATTAGAGTGGTTTGTCATTTCCTTCTCCAGTACCCCTCATCTATACCAAAGAAGAATTGCTCATGAATACATAAGTCGCATATACATAGAAAGTTTGTCTTTAGGAAAGTCACCTGGGCAGGTCCTGGTGGTAGCACATACCTGCAGTACCTGCTGATGTGGAGGCCAGAGATAGTGGATCACTTGAGTTCAGGATTTCTTTATTGAAGTAGTGTTAAAGCCAATTGGGTGTCTCCACTTAGTCTGGTAACAATATGGTGAATTCACTTGTGATCAGTGGCCTATAACACTGCCTTGACAGAGAAAACTGGCCAAGATCCAAAATCCTGTGCAGATCAGACCTCTGAATGGCAGTTGTACTTCAAGTGAGAGATATGAGTTGGGAGATGGAGAGGAAGAGGAAAGAGAGAGAAGGGAAGGGAAGGGAAAGAGAAAAATGAAAAATAAATCTTGAAAATTTTTATTGAAAAGCAAATGATCTCAACATTTGTCTTTTTTTAATTAAATAAAAATAAAACTGTACCTAGGGGAAAAGAAAACAGAAGAAACAGTTTTGATCTGACTAGAACCCCAATGTCTTCAATTCCCTTGAAGTAAACTAAAGCTTAAAGTATTCTGAAAAAGGTTTCATTTATTAATACCACATGTGGTTTTCCTGGCATTATGAGTTCTGGAATTACCAATGTAAGGTTGCCATGGTATTTTTCATCTAACTATAAACAGGAAGTAAAAGAAATCCCTCAGCTAAGCCTATTTTCATTATATCTTTCAGTTGGAATTCTGCACCAAAGAGATGTGATGTAGTTGAATTTGTAAGGTTAACTTTCTTTCACTAACCAGTGATGTTGCTGTAATAGCAATATGACCAGTCATGTTGATAAATGCAATAATTTGCAAAAAAATACATAAAATTCCTATTGAGTGAAGAATGTCATCAATTAAGTCATTTAATTGAATAACAAAAAAAAAGTAAAACCAAATTCCTTATTAAATCTCGTCTAAACTATAATGTCTTGGGGAGTGAGAGACAATGACTCCATCCACACTTCACCATCACAAGACCCATGGGAGACTCTTATTAACTGACTCTTCACTCTGCTATGGCAGGCATATTTTCAGCTCCATCTCCAGGTTCAATGTCTCCTCTCTATATATCCTTAACCTTAGCCTACTTACCTTTATTACTGCACATTCTGTATCATTCTTGGCCCTTCTGTTTCCTCATACCCTCTGGAATCATTACTCTATTATTAACTGACTCTTTTAGTCTAGTTTTCACTTGACACTTTCCGCATATTCCTGTGGTGATGGAAATTTGGCGCTTCCCAGAAGATATTTTATCACTTGTCACCCATTTCTCTAGCCATCATCTCATCGAAGGACCTTACCTTCTGCTTTACTGAAAAAAAAAATAGATGCCATCCCTTGACAACTCCTCACCATCTCTTCCTTAATTGCTTTTTTTGGGGGGTTGAGGCAATCAGGGCTAATTGACTTGCCCAGGGTCACACAACTAGTAAGTGTCAAATGTCGGAGACCAGCTTTGAACTCAGGTCCTCCTGACTCCAAGGGCAGAGCTCCATCCATTGCACTACCTAGCTGCCCCTCTTCCTTAATTTCAATCTGATAATTTCAACCCTGATAAAGGATTGTCCAAGGTAACCCTTCTTTTTATGTTAATTATTCCATCTCATCCCATCTCCTGTAGGAAACTCCTTAACATTTTCCTCTTTTTCTTACTCCTTTTGTCTCATATTTACTATCTCTTTTTTTTGACACCTATATACAAACCCAGACATTCATCATTCTTTAAAAATATTCATTTGACCCTGCAATTCCTTCAAGATACCATTCTATATAACTTCTCTCTTTCATACCAAAACCGCTAAAATGACTTGTTTCACTCACTGAATTCATTTCCTCACTTCTAACACAGCTCAATTCTCAATCCTTCATAATTCTACTTCCCCTCAATTACAATTACTCATGTGTATATGTGTGTGTTTTGTTGTTGTTGTTGTTAATCCAATTTCTAGTCAGGTCTGACTCTCCATGACCCTATTTTCTTGGCAAAGATACTGGAGTGGTTTGCCGTTATCTTCTCCAACTCATTTCAAAGAGGAGGAATGCATTTCAATTCAATGAAATTCAAAGATACATCATCAAGGATGATGTAAAATGAGTTAAGTGACTTGTCCAGGGTCACACAGCTAGAAAATGTCTGAGGCTGGATTTGAACTTATGAAGATGAGCCTTTCTGGTTCCAAGCACAGTGTTCTATTCACTGTGACATCTAGCTGACCGAATAGAATCATATATTTAGATCTTGGAAGAACTTCAGAGACCATCCAGTCCAACCCCTCTTTTGATAAATGACAAAATGAATCCTGGAGGCATAAAGTGAATATCTTCAATGGTTACTGAAGAATCTCTCACCTGATAAATTGAATTACTTTTTCTGAATCCTCATCTGTTCTTGACCACCGTGATACTTTTATTGGGAGATGCATTTCCACTCATTCTGATTTATATCTTTCCACCGGACACAGATGGCTCTGGAGGAGAAAATGAGGCTGGTGATTTGCATAATCCTCTTTCATCAAAATCCAACTCACTTTTAAGTCATGTAAACACCTTCCCTATGTCATGGTCTTCTTCCAGAATGGACAAACAAAAGCTTATGAGTAGTTTGAGCTGTTCCTGGGGATCCAACTGGCCAGTTCCAGTTGTGGGCAACACAGCTTCTTCCTTCTTCCCTTTCCTTCCCTTCCCCTCCTACACACACACACACACACACACACACACACACACACATGCACACACACAGAGAATACACACATATGCTGTTGTTCAGTCATTGTTCAATCATGATTGACTCTGTGACCCTATTTGGGTTTTTCTTGGCAAAGATACTGGAATGGTTTGCTATTTCCTTCAGCAGCTCATTTAACAGATGAGGAAACAGAGGTAAACAGGGTTAAGTCACTTGTTCAGCTAGTCACACAGTTAGTAAGAGTTTGAGGCCAGATAAAAACTCAGGAAGATGAGTCTTCCTCATTCTAGGCCTGACACTGCATCACCTAGCTCCCCTACCCCCAAACACACATGCACAGATATAGATATATATATATATAGAGAGAGAGAGATATAGATATCTCTCTCTCTATATATATATACGTATACATACACACATATGTTATATATACATATATATACATATATATACATATATATGTGTATATATATATATACATATATATATATATGTATATATATATATATATATATCTGTCCCTAGACTTTCTGCTGACATCCAACTTCCACTTGAATTACCCAATATATAAGATTCAATATATAAAAATGGAACTTGCTGTATTTTGTCTGAAACATATATTTCCTCTAAAACATATCCATTATTCAAGGTCCCCTTTCAGCTGCCCAGTTTCGCAACTTTGGAGTCAACCTTTGGCTCTTAAGGCCTTCTCCCTCAGTTCTTACATTCAATCAATTGCCAAATCTTGTTGATCTGACCTCCATAATACTCTCACATCCATCACTTTCTCTTTACTCACACAGACCCCAGTTCAGTCCCTGTTCTTACCTTGACTATTACTTAATTGGTTCCCTTGTTTCCAAGCTCCTCTTTCTCTAGTTCATGTGCTATACAGCTGCTGAATTGATATTTCTATGACACAGATCTGACTATGTCTCCATACTACTCAGAAATACTCATTGTCTTCCTATTCACTCTAGAAAAAATACAAAATGTTCAAATTAGAACTGAAATTTTCTCCTTGTATTGATACTACTTACCTTTCTAGTTAATTTCATGTTGTTCACCTTCTCTCATTCATGTTTCCAAACATTCTGGCTCTCTGGTTATTTATTAAACACAACAATGCATCTTCTGTCCCCATGTCTTTGCTAAGTGGGCTCTCTATTTATGGAAAGCATTCTGCCCTCATGTTCGTCTTAAAGGTACCACCATTTTCTTTCAAAGCCCAGAAGCAACCTGCCACTGATAAGAAACTTAACCTGTTCTTTCCAGTTATTAATGCTTTCTCCTTTTTAACATAATGTTGTATTATTTGGCATAAACTTTGAATGTTCTTACTTGTCCACATATTATAACTCTCCATAGTACCATCACCACCAGAGAATGTATGCCTCTTGAAGTCATTGACTATTTTATTTTTGTCATTGTATTCAAAGCTTTACATGATAAAGAAGCCACTAAGAAAGACAGTGTAGGGAGAAAGTAAGAGCGTCTAGGACAGAGCCTTAGTGGCTGCCCACACTTAGTGGATAGGAAAGAGATAATGTAGAAAAAGAAAAAAACAGAAGGAGCAATCAGACAGATAAGGGGGAAACCAAGATATAGCAGTGATATAGAAGCCTAAGTGACTTGCCTATATTAAGAACTTAATATAAGTTCATTTAATTGTAATTGAATAGCTCTTTACACTTTAAAACAACAGAAGACGTACAAAAACTACTTTTCTGAGGTTTTTTTTTTCACTTTGACATAGGTCCAAAGAAGCCTGGTTTCTGTCTCTTAGTGATGCTGGGCAAAATAAATAAATGAACAAACAAACAAACTAACAAATAAATAAATAAATCTCTCTGAGCATGGGACAACTCTTGAATACTTTTCTAATAAATCAAGTCTACAATAGGAAAAAGACAATGATCTATGAGGGAATTACTCACAAGGTAAGTTTGATTATGAGAAAATAAGTGATCTTTCACATATTTGGGGGAAAATAAATTAAGCACAACATATCTCAATTTTTTTTCTTACTTCCAGTTGATTTTTTTAAAGTCAGAATAGCTACCAGACACCTAGCTTATGTTTCAAAACATAAAAAAAACCTTTCAGTTCAGGTCAGTTGATATGGTGACCAAAATTCAAGATGTAAAATTTGATTTTAGGTAAACTCATAATTCTTTCTCTAAATAGGTTAACTTGTTTCATCTAATCAAGAAGGATATCAGTTCACACTAAGAGACACATAGTTTCCCACAACATGGATGCAAACAGAGAGAGAAAAAAGTTTCTTTCTGTGTAAAAAATTTGTGTAAATGTTGACTTCAAACTGACAAATGGACCATTTATGTATTTATATATTTAGTCAGTTAATTACTCCTTTGCTCATTCATTCGTTTTTCTGTCTTTTTCTGTGATGAGCTGGCCTTCACTATTAAAAATGAGTGCTTGCTACTCACTTGAATAATCTGTATTGTTTGATTTTCCATTATTTCTGCCAAAATGATTTTTTAAATGCAGACATATTTGGTCAATAGCCTTTCCAAGTCAACAAATAGCAGAACGTTATCTTTCTGGATGGAAATTTGCATTGAAATTATTCCAAGTTCCATTATACACACACATATACATACATGGTCTTTATTTTTGAATAGTTAACATGATATACATATGTATATATGCATATATGCACACATATCATTATCAAATAGTTAATGTGTTATAAATGTAGATACAAAACATGTTAACTACTAAATAATAAAGACCACACAAGTTGGGGTGCCTAGCTCTTTGATAAGCATAATACATGTGTGTGTGTGTGTGTGTGTGTATGTGTGTGTGTGTGTGTGTGTGTGTGTGTGTGTGTTAAATGTCAGACAAAGAAGACTAAGGAGGAGAAAATATATCATTTAAAACACAAAATTCAGCAACTCTGTTCTCAGTTTTGTTCTGGCTTGTAACTAGACCTTTGAATAGGCAGAACAAGAAACAAACAAAAAAAATCCACAGTGATATATTAAGAATACATGCCTTCTCAGAAGGGTGTACCAAATTAGGAAAATAAATGTTTCACTGTCTAAATTATCAGGATTGGCAGCACATACAGGAAGACACAAGATAATCCCACTACTTTCTGCCTAGCTTTGTCTCTATGGAGGATTTTCAGCATTGCCCATCTCATTGTCAATCTCTTTTATGGAAATTTTACCTACAACATTAATACATAATAATTAGCTATGTTTCCCCTTCCTCTGATTTCTTATGACTCTTAAAATCTATTACATGCAGTCCAGAAGTTAGTGATTCATAATTACATATTCATCATGGTCGGTTTTTTCACTTGTTCTTGCTCTACAGTTAGACCAGAAAAGCCTCAAGAGTAATTCATGTTTTCTTTATTTCTTACATTTCTCGGAGCATATAAGAGATCAACAAATCCTTGTTGACCTGTATATAGATGAAAATGTGTGCCATTTCCTTCAAGACTCATGGTAGAACAGTATGTCTGTGGAGGAAATCTTTGCCTTATGAATACGCCTCACATATAGGCAGGTACTGGATGAACTTGAATCTGGCATCCACATCCACAAGCCTCATTGAAGAACAAAGAATTTGGAAGCAAAATAAATTAGTGTTCAGGTGTGTGATGGGTGTCTATACATGGGGGAGGGATGAAAGCGATCACCTCACCCCACTCAAATAAGTAAATAATCAAGCCCAGATATAGTAATCGGGTGCGAACATCCCTATTGAATCAATTAATCAAAGGCTAAATTAAACTAATGCATGCCCTGTCACGTATTGTACTTCTTCTATAAAATAGCTCTCCAGTTCTGCACAGGGGGTAGCCTAACACCAGCAATTTGTTAGTTTAGGTTCAGTTTTGGGACAAGATGAGGCACTCATAAGTCATTGACTGGTTAATAAAAGGATGTTTTATTCTGCACTAATACAAGGATATGCAACAAGAATTCTGTGATGCTTTGCTTTAGCTTTCAGACTCTGTCATATTTCACAAATATTATATGTGATGGGAAACATCAGCAAAATTCCTCTTTTGGCCCTGAACCCCAAAGGGAGCATTTGATTGTCTAGTCGTGCTCTTTCTGGAATCCAAACTACTCTGCCAGGTGCTTCCCACTACCTGCTGTGTTACTGTTGATTGTCCTTCTTTCTGGAAGAGGACCATGACATCAGGAAGGTTATACCATGACTTGAAAGTTATTTAGATGTAAGTGAGGGAGGGCAGTGCAAAGTCACCAGTCTCACTTTCTTCTCTGGAGCCATCTGAGTCCAGTGGCAAGATATAGGTCAGAATAACTGCAGATGGGCTCCTTGCCACTACCTGGGAATCAGATAAATAACAATCTTTTTTAGTCCAATTTCTCAAGGCCCTCTCACACCACCCATGCACTTCACAGTACAAGCCACCAGGAGAATTTCCCAGGACGCCTGTCCCATAGGACTTCCATTGTTACTGAATTAAAGATTACTGAAGTTCAGTTTTGTATAATTCTTTTATAATGGACAGAATTTCAGGAAACCAGAGAAAACAGCCTTCCTCCAGAACCAAGACTACATCATTGCTAGTCTGTTGGGCTAGTGGGGAAGGCAGGATGCTGGGGCTTAGGCTGGAGGCCTCAATCTCTGTTAGAGCTGAAGTATGTCAATGAAGGGCAATAGCATTGAAAGGACCTGGGCGGGCTCATCCTTGAATATTTAATTTCCATTTAATAAGAGAAGCCTATCACAATGTATCCACTTTGCTACAGGACCCATCTTGCCTCACTGAACTCATAATAGATAATATGGTCTTATATCATCCACATAGTAACACCTAGTGCCCAGCAGCAGAAGAGTGACTGTGTTTCAAAAGCAGTTAAGCTAATAAATGTTTTGGGAAAGCTTTCCATTCCAGATAATTAAAGATCATTCGGTCTGGCTACCCCCAAAACCTTCCAAGGACTCTGCTGTCTGGTCTTTGTGAATGGTTACCACTAAAAACTTAGGCCCTAAAGAGTCATAAAAGCCGAAGGGGAGACATTGATGGATGGTCTGCTTTAGGCCTTCAATATAAAGTATTTTCAGTCCCACTTGAAAGAAGCAGATTTGTAGGTGTCTCAGCAAATGGGAGAATGTGAGTTCTTTAGCTCCTCAAAAGTCCAATAAGCCCTAGAAGCTTCCTTTTCGGGTTGTGGATAACTCAACATCAGTAGCTTATTCTGAACCGGATCTGGAATCAAATGGGTTCTTTACTTTCATTGTATTTCTAAGAACTTTATTGACTGGCTTGGGCCTTCTTGGAATTTTCTTGTATTAATTTCCTGCCCCTTGTACTTGCCAAAGAAGTTCAAAGTATTTATTTATAATGAAATTATATCTTGAAATGAATGCTGTCGACCCTATCAGTGTCACTTGGACTAGCCAAAGCAAAAGGGTTGATGGTAAGGAAATAGAAGGGGAACTCTCCCATTATTCTGGCCATCGAGAACAATTTACAACATTTACCTAAAGTGGCCTAATGATATACATAGGTAATATTGAAACAAGTTGAAACAACTCAAATGCCCCACTTCAACCTGCCAAACATGATCATCATAGGCTCAGAGTTGTCACAGGTGAACTTGTCAAACTCTCCCCTTTCATGCTGAAGTTCATGGGGTCTGTCTCCCCAGGGAGGCTGGTTCATTCATATGTTGTTCATATAGCTTTGTTGAGCCCTATAGTGTCAGAAACTAGGAAAGTTACCTCAGAAACAGGCTACTGCTGGTAACAATCATATATTAGGCCATCATTTAGAGATCTATTTTTCCGTCATGTAATAATTAAGCCTTCAAAACTTTTTGTTAAGGTCTGTTTGAGTCTCTCCTTTTTGCTTGCCTACAAAACAGCCTGACTGAAGCATGTTATGGAAGTAGAAGATAGCAACACTGTTTGTGACGGGTTTTGAGGCTCAAGAACGAAATACTTCCTATAAAGGAAAAATGTCTTAGAAGGGAAACTGAAAAGTGTAATCAGGAACTAAAATTAGTCACTGTTTATTTACTTATTCCCCACAAGTTAGCTGTCATACAACACACTAAGGTCTCTCAGTTTTAGGGTGTAAAGTTTTATGCTACAATTCAGATTTAAAGGTAAGTCAAACAATTTGCATTAAAATGACTTCTTAAATAATAAGCAAATTCAGATCTGTAGAAACAACAATAATAACAGTAGCTCACAACTTATACAGTGTTTTACATGTATTACCTCTTTCTATGTTTGTTTGTTTGTTTTTTTTAATTGATCAATTCCCTTTCACTAAAGTTAATCCTCTGAGCTTTGGGCCTTTCTTATACTTTCAGATCACTCTACACTTCAAAGAAAACTCAGAGATCATTCTAGTGCAAAACTGTCAATTTATAAATAAGGAAACTAAGACCCTGTATACTACAGTGATTTCTCTAAGGGTAAAAGGTCGCATAATTCAAGGCACCTGATTACCCTTACACAGATATCCATTAAACCAAATTCACTTCTGACAATATGGAACTCAGAACAAAGTTGAATAAAAAATGTAGAAAACAAACAAACAAATAAATGTTATTAATCCTTCCATCAAGAACCAGATCAAATAGTCTCTTTTATGAAGCCTTCCTACATTCCCCAGCTGGAAATGATCTCTTTTCATCTGACCTTGTAGATCCAAAATGCTACCCATTTTGTTCACTTATTATATCCTATTTTTATCATATTTATCTTATGAATATGCCTTACTCTCTATTAGATTATAAAATAACATCCTTTAAGGCAGACACAGAACATTATTATTATTAATTATTATTATTTTCATCTCCTTCAGCACCTAGTTCATTACAAATAGAATATGTTTCTAAATCCAAGGCAAGTCATGCAGTACTCTGAATCTTTTAAAAGTTTGGTTGCTACCAATATTCTTGTCACACAACAGATGGTTGAAACACACATACATTATCTACATAGAGATGTGGGGGCTATTAGCGCAGAATGTTGGACACATTGCCAGATAAAGTCATTATGTTAGTTGTTTTAATTTAACAGTGTTTTTTTTTCCTTGTTACAAGTAGGAATCAATTATGAATAAATGAATGAATGTGTGTTATATATAGGAATATAATAAGAAGCTACTGTGGTTAAAAAAAAGAAATTGGTAAAACCAAACTCTAGAATACTGGATTCAGTTCTGGGTGCCATAAAGATTTTTTTTTGTTTAGTCAATTGGAGTTAAGTGAGTTGCCCAGGGTCACCCAGCTAGTAAGTGTCAAATGTCTGAGGCCAAATTTGAACTCAGGTCCTCCTGACTCCAGGGCCAGAGCTCTATCTACTGAGCTACCTAGTTTCCCCTCATGAAGTGTTCTATATCAAACTTTATAAGGATCTAGGTTATAGCTAGTACTGAAGCAGCAGCCATAGTGGCTCCTGTGTCACGAATGGTATAATTAGGCACAGTGATAATAAAGCTTCCTGTTTCCTCATCTACCACTACTATTTTCCTTTAGTTTATAAAATCAATTTCTTTTTGATCAAAGCCGGAGTTAGGAAGGCTGACTGAGACTCTAATCCCTTCTAATTCCATTTTTTTTTTTTACGGTACTTACATCCTCATAGAGGAAAGTAGAAGTGACTTGTCCAAGGTTATCTAGCTAATGTAGTGTCAGGATCCAAGGTCAAGTATTCTGACTCTTAAATCAAATGCTGGTCTCTCTATTCTTCACCTCTTCTACATGTTATATATAATGGGGCCAAACAGGTTTCCTGGTTTTGGAAGAAATAACAGCTTTTTATATGTAGCTGCTAGAGTGGGGGCTTTTCTAGAGTTGACTGTGAGATGGAATCACAGGTACCTGGCTTCCTCTTCTGCTTTGGATTACTTTACCTGAGTATAGGTGATTGAAAATCTATCTTGAGATGGACATCTATAGCACTGAAGGCAAGTTTACGAGTTTAAGAGGTCGAGGTATCCTAGGTCTTTCAGCTGGTACTGGGTTACATTATGGGAAGTGCTGCCAATACCTACTATAATACCTCCTGGACAATATGACCATTGATAGGAGAATGAGAGCAACACTAGGTCTGGCTTTCCAGAATACATGAACCTTGAGGGAGACAGTGCAAAGCAAAGGAGGAAAAGGGACTGCTTATTTGGCAGTCGCACAGATGATTCATGCTTTGATGTTTTATGTATTAATCTCTCAGAAATTATGGTAGAAGTCTTTTTTTTTCTCCACTTCATATTTGTCTTGGTGCGTGTTTGCTTGAGAATCATGTGTGTGTGTGTGTAGGGAATAACTAGTTGTTATTTTAAAATAGCAAATGTTTTTGAAACCTGAATTCCTTTTAACTTTCAATTTTGGAGAGACCATAGACATGAGCCAAACTTAAGCTTTAAGTAAATTTTCTTAGGGCTCAAGATTGGCTAAAAAGAGACAAAGAATTCAATAAAAGTATCCTGACCTGCCTCTTTAAGACAGAGAGTTCTTAGTACAGGGACCATAAATGTGTTTATACACACATATGTGTGTGTATGCATGTATGCATGTATGTATGTATCTGTGTGTATATGTATGTGTGTAAACACACACACACACATATACTAAGGCATTTTATTTTATGTATTTAAAGTGTTATTCTGAGCAGCAGTTGATAGGCTGAATCAGCCTGTCAAAGGGATCTACAACATACACACCCCAAAAATTATTCCCTGCTATAGGACCTAGCCTCTCCCCAGGACTGAACCTGGGCTGCACACATAGGTGTTTGGGGTTTTTTTGGAAAAGAGAATTTATATAAAAAAAATTTGTATCTGCATACTTTTTGAACATTGATTTGAAATGAATGAAAGTGTCTGCAGAACCTAACACATCGTAAAGATGAAATAATTTCTTGTAGATTGATTGGTTGATTAAATAATTGAAAGAATTGTATAACTTTCCTGAAGTGATATGAGCTAATCATTTTTTATTTAAATCTGGGTACAAATCATTGTCTATGCCCAAGATAAGAGATATTGAAGGGATAATTCAAATGATTGGCTTTAAAGTAGCATGGCAGATTATAAACAACATATATTTTTCATCTGTTTGACATTTCTTTCATTTTTTTGTAAATAACTTTTTTTTTCAATTACACTTAAAGATAGTTATCAACATTCATTTTTAAGAGATTTTGAGTTTCAAATTTTTTTCTCCCTTCTTACCTTCTGTGTTCTCTCCCTAAGATGGCAAGCAAACTGACATAGGTTATAAGTGTGCAAACATGTAAACATATTTCTACATTAGTCATGTTGTGAAAGAGGAAACAGAACAAAAGGGAAAAGCCACAAAAAAAAGGAAAAAAATTTTCTTTGATCTGCATACAGACTTCATGGTTCTTTCTCTGGTGGGGATGGCATTTTCCATCATGAGTCTTTAGGAATCTTCTTGGATCATTGTATTGCTGAGAAGAGGTAAGTCAATCATAGTCAATCATTGTATAATGTTGCTGTTACTGTGTACAGTATTCTCCTGGTTCTGCTCACTTCTCTCGGCATCAGTTCATATAAGTCTTTTCCAGTTTTTTTTTCTGAAATTTGTCTGCTCATAGTTTCTTACAGTATAATATTATTCTGTTACATTCATATACCATAACTTGTTCATCCATGCCCCAATTGATGGGCATCACCACAAATTCCAATCAATTGCCACCACAAAAAAGAATTCCTATAAACCTTTTTGTACATGTAGGTCCCTTTTCCCTTTTTCTTTAACGATATCTTTGGGATACAGACCTAGAAGCAGTATTGCTGAATAAAAAGGTATGTGCAGTTTGGGCATAGCTCCAAATTGTTCTCCAGAATGGTTGGATCCATTCATAACTCCACCAACAACTCATTAGCATCCCAAATTTCCCGCATCTTCCCCAATATTTATCTTTTTTTTTTCAAGTAATATTAGCCAATCTGATAGGTGTAAGGTGATGCCTCAGAGTCGTTTTAATTTTCATTTCTCTTATCAATAATGATTTGGAGCATTTTTTCATATGACTATAGATAGCTTTGATTTCTTCATCTGAAAACTGTCTGTTCATATCCTTGGACCATTTATCAATTGGGGAATGACTTGTATTCTTATAACTTTGACTCATTTCTCTACACATTTGAGAAATGAAATTTTATTAGAAACACTGGCTATAAAAACTGTTTCCCATTTTTCTGCTTTACTTTTTAATCTTGGTTGCATTGGTTTTGCTTGTGCAAAAAAAATTTTTTAATTTAATGTAAGCAAAATTGTCCATTTTGTATTTCATAATGTTTTCTATTTCTTGTTTGGTCACAATTTTTTCCCTTCTCCATTGGTCTGACAGGGAAATGATTTTTTTTCCTCTCCTAATTTGCTTAAGATAGCACTCCTTATGTCTAAATTATGTATGCATTTTGACCTTATCTTGCTATGTGGTATGAGATGTTGGTCTATGTCTAGTTTTTGCCATACTGTTTTCTAGTTTTCCCAGCAGTTTTTCTCAAATAGTGAGTTCTTATCCCACAGCTGGAGTCTTTGGGTTTATCAAATAGTAGATTACTATAATCATTTACTACTGAGTCTTGTGTACTTAATCTATTCCACTGATCCACCATTCTATTTCTTAGCCCGGGCCAAACACTTTTGATTATTGCTACTTTATAATATAGTTTTAAATCTGGTACAGTTAGGCCACCTTCCTTTGCCTTTTTTTAATTAATTCCCTTGATATTATTGACTTTTTTCTTCCAGGTGATTTTTTTTATTCTTTTTTTCTAGCTTTATAAAACAAAATTTTGGTAAATTGGTATGACACTGAATAAGTAAACAAATTTAAATAGAATTGTCATCTTTATTATATTAGTTTGGCCAATACAAGCAATTGATATTTTCCCAATTGTTTAGATCTGACTCCACTTGTGTGAAAAGGGTTTTGTAAGTGTGTTCATATAGTTGCTGGGTTTGTCTTGCCAGATAAACTCCCAAATATTTTATGTTGTCTATAGTTATTTTAAATGGAATTTTTCTATCTTTTGCCACTGGGTTTTCTAGTTAATATATAGAAATACTGATGTTATGTGGGTTTTCTATATCCCACAATTTTGAGAAGGTTAATTATTTCATGGAGTTCTTCATTGATTCTCTAGGATTCTCTAAGTATATTATCATATCACCTGCAAAGAATGATGGTTTTATTTCCTCATTGCCTATTTTAATTCCTTCATTTTCTTTTTCTTCTCTTATTGCCAGAGCTAAAGTTACTAGTATAATATTGAATAATAATGATGAAAACAGGAATCTTTGTTTCAACTCTGGTCTTATTGGGAAGCCTTCTAGCTTATCCCTATTACAGATAATGCATGCTGGTGATTTTTGATCAATGACACTTATCATTTGAAGGAAGGTCCCATTTATTCCTATACTCCCTAGTGTTTTAAATAGGAAGGGTGCCTGCATTGTGTCAAAAGCTTTTTCTGCATCTATGGAGATAATCATATGTTTTTTGTTGATTTTATTGTTGATATGGTCAAATATGCTAATAGTTTCCCTAATAGTGAACCAATACTGTTTTCCTACCATAAATTCTCATGAAAAATTGTCTGTAATCTTTTGCAAATATTTTATTTAAAAATTTTTCATCAATATTCATTAGGGAAATTGTTCTATAATTTTCTTTTTCTCTTTTGAGTCTTCCAGGTTTAGATATCAGCACCATATTTATGTCATAAAGGACTTTGGCAGGACTTTATCTATTTTTCCAAATTTTTTATATATAATTGGAATTAACTGTTGTTTAAATGTTTGGTAGAATTTTCTTGTAAATCCATTTGGCCCTGCTGATTTTTCTTAGGGAGTTCATTGATGGTTTGTTAAATTTATTTTTTTTTAATTTTATTGATTCATTTTGATTTATCAACAATCACTTCCATATGCTTTAGAGTTGAAAATTTTTCTCCCCCTTCCTCTCCCCCATCCTCCCCAAGATGGCGCACAATTATCAAAGAGACTGGTTGTAAAAATTCTTTCCCAATTTTCTACCTTACTTCTAATCTTAGTTGCATTGGCTTTGTTTGTGCAAAAACTTTTCAATTTAATGTAATCAAAATTATCCATTTTGCTTTTCATAATGTTCTCTATCTCCTGTTTGGTCATGAATTCTTCTGTTCTCCATAGATCTGATAGGTAAACTATTCCTTGTTCTCCCAGTTTACTTATGGTATCAGCCTTTATATCTAAGTCATGAACCCATTTTGACTTTATTTTGGTATATGGTGTGAGATTTGGGTCTATGCCTAGTTTCTGCCATACTCTTTTCCAGTTTTCCCAGCAGTTTTTTTCAAAGAGTGGGTTCTTATCCCAGAAGCTGGGGTCTTTGGGTTTATCAAATAATAGATTACTATAGTCATTGACTACTGTGTCTTGCATATTTAACCTATTCCACTGATCCACCTCCCTATTTCTTAGCCAGTACCAAGCAGTTTTGATGATTGCTGCTTTATAATACAATTTAAGATCTTGAATTGCTAGGCCACCTTCCCCTGCATTTCTTTTCATTAGTTCCTTTGATATTCTGGACCTTTTGTTTTTCCAAATGAATCTTGTTATTATTTTTTCTAACTCTATAAAATAATTTTTGGTAGTTTGATTGGTATGGCACTGAATAAGTAAATTAGCTTAGGTAGGATTGTCATTTTTATTATATTAGCTCGGCCTACCCATGAGCAACTGATGTTTTTCCAATTATTTAGATCTGATTTTATTTGTGTGAAAAGTGTTTTGTAATTGTGTTCATAGAGTTCCTGGGTTTGTTTCGGGAGGTAGACTCCTAAATATTTTATAATGTCTACAGTAAGTTTAAATGGGATTTCTCTTTCTATCTCTTGCTGTTGGGCTTTGTTGGTAATATATAGAAATGCTGATGATTTATGTGGGTTTATTTTATAGCCTGCAACTTTGCTAAAGTTGTTTATTATTTCAAGTAGTTTTTTACTTGATTCTCTAGGATTCTCTAAGTATATCATCATGTCATCTGCAAAGAGTGATAGCTTTGTTTCTTCTTTGCCTATTCTAATGCCTTCAATTTCTTTTTCTTTCTTATTGCTAAAGCTAAGGTTTCCAGTACAATATTGAATAACAGTGGTGATAATGGACATCCTTGTTTCACCCCGATCTTATTGGAAATGCTTCTAGCCTGTCCCCATTACATATAATGCTTGCTGAAGGTTTTAGATAATGCTATTTATTATTTTAAGGAAGACTCCATTTATACCTATGCTTTCTAGTGTTTTTAATAGGAATGGGTGTTGTTTTATCAAAAGCTTTTTCTGCATCTATTGAGATGATCATGTGGTTTCTGTTGGTTTTGTGTTGATATGCTCAATGATGCTGATAGTTTTCCTAATATTGAACCAACCCTGCATTCCTGGTATAAATCCTACCTGGTCATAGTGTATTATTCTTGTGATAAGTTGCTGCAATCTACTTGCTAGTATTTTGTTTAAAATTTTTGCATCTATATTCATTAGAGAAATTGGTCTATAATTTTCTTTCTCTATTTTGACTCTTCCTGGTTTAGGTATCAACACCATATTTGTATCATAAAAAGAATTTGGTAAGACTCCTTCTTCACCTATTTTCCCAAATAGTCTATATAGTATTGGAATTAATTGTTCTTTAAATGTTTGATAGAATTTGCATGTAAATCCATCTGGCCCTGGAGATTTTTTCCTAGGGAGTTCATCAATGGCTTGTTCAATTTCTTTTTCTGAGATGGGGTTATTTAAGTATTTTACTTCCTCTTTGTTAATCTGGGCAATTTATATTTTTGTAAATATGTATCCATTTCACTAAGATTGTCAAATTTGTTGGCATATAGTTGGGCAAAATAATTCCTAATTATTGTTTTAATTTCCTCTTCCTTGGTGGTAGCTTCACCCTTTTCATTCTTGATACTAGTAATTTGGTTTTCTTCTTTCTTTTTTTTAATTAAATTAACCAAAGGCTTATCTATTTTATTGTTTTTTTTCATAAAACCAGCTCTTAGTTTTATTTATTAGTTCAATAGTTTTCTTAATTTCAATTTTATAATTTTTCCTTTGGTTTTCAATATTTCTAATTTGGTGTTTAGTTGAGGATTTTTAATTTGTTCTTTTTCTAGTTTTTTTAGTTGTATGCCCAATTCATTAATCTCCTCTTTTTCTATTTTATTTATGTAAGCATTTAGAGATATAAAACTTCCCTAAGAACTGCTTTCGCTGCATCCCATAGGTTTTGGTATGTTGTCTCATTATTGTCATTCTCTTGAATGAAATTATTGATTGTTTCTATGATTTGTTGTTTGACCCAATCATTTTTTAGGATTAGATTATTTAGTTTCCAATTATTTTTTAGTCTATCTTTCCATGGCCCTTTATTACATATAATTTTTATTGCATCATGATCTGAAAAGGATGCATTTAATATTTCTGCCTTTCTGCATTGGATTGTGAGGTTTTTATGCCCTAGTACATGGTCAATTTTGTGTATGTGCCATGTACTGCGAGAAAAAGTATATTCCTTTCTATCCCCATTCAGTTTTCTCCAGAGGTCTATCATACCTAACTTTTCTAATGTTCTATTCACCTCCTTAACTTCTTTCTTGTTTATTTTGTGGTTAGACTTATCTAGTGCAGAGAGGGGAGGTTGAGGTCCCCCACTAGTATAGTTTTGCTGTCTATTTCTTCCTGTAACTCCCTGAACTTCTCCTGTAAGAATTTGGATGCTATACCATTTGGTGCATATATGTTTAGTAATGATATTACTTCATTGTCTATGGTGCCTTTTAGCAGGATGTAGTTTCCTTCCTTATCTCTTTTGATTAGATCTATTTGCTTTTGCTTTGTCTGAGATCAGGATTGCTACCCCTGCTTTTTTTACTTCAGCTGACGCATAATATATTCTGCTCCAGCCTTTTACCTTTACCCTGTATGTGTCACTCTTTTTCAAATGTGTTTCCTGTAAAAACATATTGTAGGATTATGGTTTTTAATCCATTCTGCTATCCATTTCCTTTTATGGGAGAGTTCATCCCATTCACATTCACAGTTATGATTACTATCTGTCTTTTTCTCCATCTTTTTTTCCCCCACTTATGCTTTTCTTTATCCTTTCCCCCCCACTAGTGTTTTACTTTTGACCACTGCCTCCTTCAGTCCCTCCTCCCTTTTTTTATCTCTTTCCCTTTTCTTCCCCTTTAGTCTTACTACTTCTTCCCTCCCTTTTTCCCCCTCCCTTTTCTTTCCCCCTCCCTTTTCTTTCCCTTTTCCCTCCTACTGCCTATAGGGCAAGTTAGATTTCTATACCTAACTGATTATATTATGCCCTTCTTGAGCCAAATCTGATGAGAGTAAGGTTCAAACAATGTTCCTCCCCCCCTTCTTTCCCTCTGCTGTAATAGGATTTTGTGTCTTTTCCTGTAATGTAATTTACCCTTGTCTGCCTCCTCCTTTCTCAGTACATTTTCTAAGATCATATTGACAGCTTACCTGGTGTTGGGTTGGAATCAGCAAGGCCTGGGCCTTAGGAAGCCTTTAGCTTGTTTTCTTCACCTCCTTTCTGGTGAATGCCCCTGGGTACTTATCTGCCTGGGGCCCCTTGTAGTTCTGCCTCCCTTATTTTTGCTGAGGCACTGGGAGACCCCTTTGCTGAGCTGCTGCACTGCTGCTCCCTGTCTTTCTTCTAGTTCAGGTGTTCCAGGGTTTTTTTTCTGGGGTGATATTTTCTGAGTTTTCAGAGGTTGATAGGGGAGAATGAGAGTGACTACCTTTTCACTCCGCCACCTTGGCTCCCATAAGCAGAACTTCTAAATTTATTTTTCTAAAATACTATTTTATTTCCTCTTCTTTTAATCTGGGAAATTTATATTTTTTGGAAATATTCATCCATTTCACTTAGATTATCAGATTTATTGGCATACACTTGGGCAAAATAGTTCCTGTTATTGCTTTCATTTATTCTTCACTGGTAGTGAATTCACCTCTTTTATTTTTCACAATGGTATTTTGGTTGTCATCTTTCTTTTTTAATCAAATTAACCAAAAGTTTATAAATTTTACTGCCTTTTTAAAAAAATAAAAAAAGCTTTTAGTTTTCTTTATTAGTTTGATAGTTTTCTTACCTTCAATTTACTTAATCTGTCTTTTGATTTTCAAAATTTCTAATCTGATATTTAATTGCTGATTTTTAATTTGTTTTTTTCTAGCTTTTTTTAATTGCTTGACCAATTCATTGATTTGCTCTTTCTCAATTTTATTCATGTAAGCATTTAGAGATATAAATTTTTTCCTAAGTAAAGCTTAGGTTGTACCCCAAAATTTTTTTGGTATGTTGTCTCATTATTGTCATTCTCTTAGATAAAATCAATGATTTTTTTTTAACGATTTGTTGTTTGACCCACTCATTTTTTAGGATTAGATGATTTGCTTTCCAATAAATTTTCAAACTATCTTTCCTTTGCCTTTTATTATGTGTAATTTTTTATTGCATCATGATCTGAAAATGATTCATTTAATATTTCTGCCTTTCTACATCTGGTTATGAGGTTTTTTTATCTAATATAAATTCATTTATTTTTAGTTTTCAACATTCACTTCCATAAGTTTTTGAGTTCCAAATCTTCACCGCTCCCCGCACCCCAAGATGGCATACATTCTGAATATTCCTTCCCCTACTCTGTCCTCTCTTCTATCTCTCCCCCCTTCTTATATCCCCTTTCCCTTCTATTTTCCTGTAAGGCAAGATAGACTTCTGTACACCATTTCCTGTATTTCTGATTTCCCAGTCGCATGTGAAAACATTTTTTTAAACATGTGTTTTTAAAACTTTAGGTTTCAAATTATCTCTCTTCCTCCCTCCCCACACACCCTCATTGAAAAGGCAAGCAACTCAATATAGGTTGTACATGTGCAGTTATGCAAAACACTTCCATAGTAGACATGTTGTGAAAAACTAACTCTATTTCCCTTAATCTTATCCTGCCCTCCCATTTATTCTATTCTTTCTTTTGACCCTGTCCCTCCTCAGAAGTATTTCCTTCCGATTACCCTCTTTCCCAATCTGCCCTCTGCTCTATCATTCCCCTGCTCTCTTGTCCCCTTCCTCCCCCCATTTTCCTGTAGGGTAAGACAGATTTCCATACCCAATTGAATGTGTATGCTATTTCCTCCTTAAGCCAAATCCTATGAGAATAAAATTCACTCATTCCCTCTGACCTTCCCCCATTTTCCCTCCACTGTAAGAGACTTTTCTTTTCTCTTTTATTTTTTGTGAGATAATTTACCTCTCCCTTTCTTCTTCTCTGAGTATAATCCTCCCTCATCCCTTAATTTTATTCTCCAGATGTGACCCTTTAATCTTCAACTCACCCTATGCCCTCTATCTGTCTATCTATATCTATATATCTATATCTATATCTATCTATCTATCTATCTATCTATCTATCTATCTATCTATCTATCTACATATATTTTTTTTCCTCCAACTACCCTAATACTGACAAATGTCTCATGAGTTATAAATATCATCTTTCCATGCAGGAATGTAAACAGTTGAATCTTAATAAGTCTTTTATGATTTCTCTTTCCTGTTTACCTCTTCATGTGCCACTGGAGTCTTGTATTTGAAAGTCAAATTTTCTGTTCAGCTCTGGTGTTTTCATCAGGAATGCTTGAAAGTCCTCTATTTCACTGAATAACCAGTTTTTTCCCCTGAAGGATTATACTCAGTTTTCCTGGGTAGGTGATTCTTGGTTGTAATCCTATGTCCTTTGCCCTCTGGAATATTATATTCTATGTCCTGCAGTTCTTTAATGTAGAAGTTGCTAAAGCTTGTGTTATCCTGATTGTGTTTCCACAGTACTTGAATTGTTTCTTTCTGGCAGCTTGTAATATTTTCTCCTTGACCTGGGAACTCTGGAATTTGGCTATAATATTCCTAGGAGTTTTCCTTTGGGGGATCTCTTTCAGGAGGAGATCTGTGGATTCTTTCAATTTCTATTTTGCCCTCTGGTTCTACCATATCAGGACACTTTTCCTTGATAATTTCTCGAAAGATGATGTCTAGGCTCTTTTTTTTGATCATGGCTTTCAGATAGTCCAATGATTTTTAAATTCTCTCTCCTGGATCTATTTTCTAGGTCATTTGTTTTTCCAATGAGATATTTCACATTGTTTTCTAATTTTTCATTCTTTTGGATTTGTTTTACAGTGTCTTCATTTCTCATAAAGTCACAACTTCCAACTGATCTATCCTAATTTTTAAGGAAGTATTTTCTTCAGTAATCTTTTGGACTTCCTTTTGCAGTTGGCCAATTTTTCTTTTTATTGCATTTTTCTCCTCATTGGCTTTTTGGACCTCTTTTGCCATTGGGGTTAGGCTATTTTTTAAGGTGTTATTTTCTTCAGTATTTTTCTGGGTCTTCTTTAACAAGCTGTTGCCTTGTTTTTCATGATTTTCTTGCATCACTCTCATTTCTCTTCCCAGTTTTTCCTCTACTTCCCTTACTTGCTTCTCAAAATCCCTTTTGAGCTCTTCCAAGGCCTGGGACTGATTCATATATTTCTTTGAGGCTTTGGATATAGGAGCTTCGGCTTTTCTGTCTTCTTCTGGTTGTATATTTTGATCTTCTTTGTCACCACAGTAAGATAATATAGTCTGACTCTTTTTGCAGTGCTTACTCATGATTCTGGCTGATTATGTAAGTATTAAACTCTTTGTTAAGGTAAGAGCCTGCTTTCAATGTGGAGAATGTACTGTTCCAAGCTTCAGTGGTTTGTACACCTGGTTTCAGAGATACTTGTAAGTACCTGTAAATTTTCAGTTTTTCCAAGGTGGTATGATAAGGGGTGAGGTGTTTACTCCTTTCCTGGCCTGTGACCACAAGTACTCCTTTCTGACCTGTAACCGTGAGGAGGGGGTTTCTCTCCACAGCCACTACAAGCTCCACCATGCCAGCGCTCCTCCTCACCCCTGCACTACTACCCAAAACTGTGACCCAGATCCAAACATGGGTAAAGCAAGAGATTCCTGCCTCAGCACTGGCAAAGAGATCCCTGCAATCCTTCTCTGATCAACCACTGGATTCCCCCTCAGTGTGTGGGCTGGAAGTTGGGGAAGCAGCTGCACCCCCAGGGCCATGCTCTTGAGGAATGGAGCTGAGATCCCGCCTTCCTCTCTGACCACCGACAGATACAGATTTTTCCCACTGACCTTCTAAGTTGTCTTTGGCATTAGTGGATTGAGGAGTCTGGAAACCTCCACAGCTGCCAGCGATTCAGTCCTCTGAGGCCTGCTCCAGGTTTGCTGCTGCCTGCGTGCCCAGGCCGCACTGTGCTCTGCCCCCAGCATGGTGCAATAAACCTTTTTGATCAATCATCCAGGTAGTCTTGGGCTGGACATTTGTTTCACTCTGTCTTTTTGTGGGTTCTGCTGCTTCGGAATTTGTTTAGAGCCATTTTTTATAAGTATTTGGAGGGGTTTGGGGGAGAGCTCAAGCAAGTCACTGCTTTCACTCTGCTATCCTGGCTCTGCCTCTCACATGGTTATGAGGTTTTTATGCCCTAATGTATGGTCAATTTTTGTGTAGATGCCATGTTCCTCTGAGAAAAAGGCATATTCCCTTCTATCTCTATTCAATTTTCTCCAGAGATTTATTACTTCTAATTTTCTAACATTCTGTTCCTCTCCTGAACTTCTTTCATACTTATTTTGTGGTTAGCTTTATTTAGTTATGATAGAGGGAGGTTGAGGTGCCACACTGGTATAGTTTTGCTGTCTATTTCATTCTGTAACTCACTTAACTTCTCCTCTAAGAATTTGCATGCTATACCACTTGGAGTATGTATGTTTAGTACTGATATTACTTCATTGTCTATGATAACTTTTAGCAAGATGTGGTTTATTTCCTTGTCTCTTTCAATTAGATGTATTTCTGCTTTTGCTTTGTGTGAGATCAAGGTTCTTACTTAAGCTTTTTTTATTTATTGTTTTTTTAATTATTTATTTCTTTGTTTGTTTATTTGTTTATTTATTTATTTTACTTCAGCTGAATGATGATTCTGTTCCAGATCCTTACCTTTACACTGTGTGTGTCTCTCTGCTTCAATTGTGTTTCTTGTAAACAACATATTCTAGATTTTAATCCACTCTGCTATTTGTTTTCATCTTATGTGAGAGTTTATCTCATTCACGTTGACATTTGTGACCACTAACCATGTATTTCCTTCTATCCTGTTTTCCTCACTTTTTGTAGTTTTCTTTCTACTTTCATCCTATCCCTCTTGGGCTTTTGCTTTTGACCATTGACTCTCCCAATCTGTCCTCCCTTCTATCAGCCTTTTGTTTTCTTTTTCTTTTTCCCTCCCACTTCTGTCCTTCCTTCTATCAGCCTCTTTGAACCTTTCTCTTTCCCCCATCTACTTCCCTATAGACTAAGACAGATTTCTCTACCCAACTGAGTGTATATGTTTCTTTGAGCTAAATCCCATGGGAGTAAGGTTCAAACAATGCTCACCCTCTCCCTTTTTCCTTCTACTGTAATTGGTCTTTCATGCCTCTTCATGTGTTATAATTCATCATATTCTGCCCCCCCTTTTCCTCTTCTCCAAGTGCAATCTTTTTTTTTGCCCCTTATTTTTGTTTTAATTATTATATCAAAGTCAACTTATGACCATACCCTCTGCCTAAGTATACTCCTTCTGCTGGCCCTAATAGAGATATAATTCTCAAGACTTACAAGTATCATCTTCCCATGTAGAAATGTAAACATTTATTGAATACCATGTTTGTTTGCTTGTTTATTTGTTTTTCTTTACTTTTTACCTTTTTACACTGATCGTGGTTGTTGCATTTTGATTTTATTTATTTACTTCTTTTTAGTTATCAACAATCACTTCCATAAGCTTGTGAGTTTTTAATTTTCTCTCCATCCCTTTCCACCTCTTTCCCCAAGATGGCATACAATCTGCTATAGACTCCATCTATACATTCCTATTAATTGTATTTTCACATTAGTCATGTTGTAAAGAAGAATTAGAACCAATAGAAGGAACCATAATAAGAAACAAAACAAAACAGAAGAAAAGAAAGCATAAATAGTATTCTTCGATCTGAATTCAAACTCCATAATTCTTTCTCTGGATATAGATAGCATTTTCCATCATGAGACTTTTGGAGATGTCTTAAATCCTTTCATTGCTGAAAAGAGTGAAGTCTATAAACGTTCGTCATCCCACAATATTGCTGTTACTGTGTACAAAATTCTGGTTCTGCTCACTTCACTAAGCATCAGTACTCACAAGTCTTTCCAGGTTTTTCTGAAGTCCACTTACTCATCATTTCTCATAGCTCAATAGTATTCCATTACATTGATATATCCCAACTTGTTCAGCCATTCCCTCAATTGATGAGCATCCTCTCAATTTCCAATTTTTTGCCGCCACAAAAAGAGGTGCTATAAATATTTTTGTATATGTGGGCCCTTTTCACATTTTTATGATCTCTTTGGGATACAGCCCTAGACGAGCTGTTGCTGGGTCAAAGGGTATGCACATTTTTACAGCCCTTTGGGCACAGTTCCAAATTGCTCTCCAAAATGGTTGGATCATTTCACAACTCCACCAACAATGCATTAGTGTTCCAATTTTCCCACATGTTCTCCAACATATATCATTTTCTTGTTTTGTCATGTTAGCCAATCTGATAGGTGTGATGTGGTACCTCAGAGTTGTTTTGATTTGCATTTCTCTAATCAATAGTGATTTAGAACATTTTTTCATGACTATTGATAGCTTTAATTTCTTCATCTGAAATCTGCCTGTTCATATCCTTTGACCATTTATCAATTGGGGAATGACTTGTATGCTTATAAATCTGATTTAGTTCTTCACATATTTGAGGCCCTAATCAGAGACACTGGTTGTAAAAATTCTTTTCCAGTTTTCTGCTTTCCTCCTAATCTTGTTTGTGCAAAAAAATTCAATTTGTGTAATCAAAATTATCCATTTTGTATTTCATAATGTTCTCTGTGTCTTTTTTGGTCACAAATTCTTCTATTCTCCATAAATCTGACAGGTAAATTATTCCTTACTGTCCCCGTTTTCTTATAGTATCAGGCTTTATATCCAAATTGTGGACCCACTCTGACTTTAGTTTAGTAGAAGGTATAAGATTTTGGTCTATGCCTAGTTTATGCCATATTTTTTTCAAGTTCTCTTAACACTTTTTGTCAAATAGTGAGTTCTTATCCCAGAAGCTGGAGTCTTTGGGTTTATCAAACAATGGATTACTACTGTTCATTACATACTGATCATTAACTACTGTGTCTTGTGCACCTAATGTATTCCACTGATCAACCACTCTATTTCTTAGCCAGTGAGTCTTGTATTTGAAGATCAAATTTTCTGTTCAGCTCTGGCCTTTTCATCATGAAAGTTTGAAAGTCACCTGTTTTGTTGAATGTCCACATTTTACCCTGAATGATGATACTTTTGCTGGGTAGAGGATTCTTGCTTATAATCCAAGTTCTTTTGCCTTCCAGAATATCACATTCCAAACCCTCTGAACCTTTAATGTAGAAGCTGCTAAGTCCTGTGTAATCGTGACTAGTTCCTTGACATTTGTATTGTTTCTTTCTGGCTGCTTGCAGTATTTTATTGCTGGCCTGATAATTTTGAAATTTGGCTACAATATTCCTTGGATTTTCATTAGGGGTCTCTTTCAGGAGGTGATCTGTGGATTCTTTCAATAACTATTTTACTTCCTGGTTTTAGGACAGCAGGACAGTTTTCCTTGATAATTTTTTGAAATGCTGTCCAGGTTCTTTTTTTGATCATGGTTTTCAGGCAGTCCAATAATTCTTACATATCTCTCCTGAATTTATTTTCCTGGTCAGTTGTTTTTTCCCATGAGATATTTCACATTCCCCTATATTTTTTCATTCTTTTGATTTTATTTGACTTATTCTTGATGTCTCACAGAGTCATTCACTTCCACTTCCCTAATTCTAATTTTTAGGGAATTATTTTCTTCAATTAAGTTTTGTAACTCCTTTTCCATTTTGCCAATTCTACCTTCAAAGTGATTCTTTTTCAGTGGGATTTTCCCCTCATTTGGACAATTCTATTTCTTAGGGAATTGCTTTCTTCAGTCAATTTTTGTGCTTCCTTTTTCAAAGCTGTTGACTCCTTTTTTTCCATAATTCTCTTGAAGAACTCTCATTTCTTTTTCTACTTTTTCTTCTACCTTTTTTCCCTTCTATCTCTTTTACTTAATTTTTAAAATCCTTTCTGAACTTTTAGAAGAGGATTTTTGGGGGTTGACACCAATACATACTTGCCTTTGAGGCTTCACATGTAGGCAGTTTGACATAATTGTTGTCTTCTGAGTTTGTGTTTTGATCTTCCCTGTTGCTATAATAACTTTCCATGGTCAAGACTCTTTTTTTTTGTTCATTTTCTAAAGTAGAGCTCTGCTCCTGAGGTCCAGGGGCACTGCCCCCAAGGTTCTTGCACTGGGGGGCAGAGGTCTGGTCACTGGCTTTTTGAGCTGAGGCCTCTGGAGCTGGCAGCTTACCCACTGGTCTAGGGAGGACTGTCATCCCATGCCTATTGTGCCCTGGGTTTGGAGGCTGGCATTTTTCCTGCTATGCTGGTGCTGGAGTCTTCATAGCTGGCCTGCTGTGCCACTAGCCAGCTGAGCCAGAACCACTGGGCATAGATTGTTGATCTATGCTTTGCTAAGACACTCCCCTGACTTGCCCAGATATTGCCTGCTCTGGGCTGAGACAGACCCTTCTAAATTCCTAAGTTACCTTGGGCAGGAAAATTTTTTTACTCTGTCTTTTTTGTGAATTTTGTCATTCCTGTACTCTTTTAGAGGGTTGATTTAATGTTTTTTTTCTAAGGGAAACTAAGGAGAGTTCAGGCAACTTCCTGGCTTCTTTCCAAAATCTTGATTCTCACCCTGCTTTGTATTTCTACTGTGGATTGTAAGCTTTCCCATAATGCTATAGATTTTGAAGAATAGGCTTCCTAGCGATCTGTTTTTTTTAATTCAATTAGTATAATGTCATCTGAGAATCACAGTATTTAGGGAATTTCACCATCAAATAAAAAAATAATATCAAATCCTTTGGATTCTAGATAGGAAAAAGTTTCCTAACAATGGCAAACACATTAGGGGAACATACCACTCCTTGTTTTCTGCCTCACTTGATATTAATACTCAGTGGGACATTGAAACAAGAAATGAAATCCCCATAGTGTCATCTATTGTACAGAGTCTTTTATACTTTTATAATTTTAATGTAGACATGGGAGGCATCATGTCTGAGAACTTTCAAGGTTGCATTCAGTTCTATGGAGTAAAACATATATCTCACATTCTTTATATCTCTTAGTAAAAACCACAAATGTATTTTCAGCTATATAAAATCATCTGCAAAATTGTTTTCTCATCTTTTAATTGAGTATATTTTCAATGTGTTCATAGTCTAGTCTCATAAAGATTTTATGGAAATGCGAGAGCAGCCATAGGATTTAGTTTGCTAATGTTTTTCACAGTTATCTTTTTTTTGTTCTCTCTCTTTTTCCCTCTCTCTCTCCTTCTTCCTTTATTTTTGGTAAAGGCACTCTATATTTGCTTCAATTCTTTTGGAACTGTTTTTTCTTGGATAGTTTTTCAGTACCCATAGCTGGAGTGCCTTTAAAATTAAGTCACTTTCAATATTTTTTGTATGTATTTTCAGTTCTACATACTCTTTAAGATTTTATCTACTTAAGTGAATAACTTCTTCACACAAGGAAGAGGATAGAATAAAAATGTGATAGTCCCAATATAGTGGCTGATAAGACTATATCTAAAACACAAACAAACACATTCCTTTATAATACCATCGTGGACTGATTTTCATCTAAACATTTTGTGATGTTCTCTCTTCCATTTCATGTCAAGATCCTATAAACTGACTCTCCTCTCTGTTGCTTTTAAGCATATATGAGCTAATATTACTCAAGATTATCTTAAGTTAGTGCTGGCATCTAGGTGGTGCAGTGGATAGAATGCCAAGTCTGGAGTCAGATGACACGTCTTCCTGAGTTCAAAGCTGGTCTCATATACTTACTAGTTATGTGATCCTGGGCAAGTTACTTAGCTTGTTTAAGCAGTTCAGCTTGGTTCTTATCTCATCTTTATCCATTTCTTTTGTTTTTCACTTAATCATTTGTTTTGACCAGCCTGTGATCTGACTTTAGCCCACTGATTCTGTAATGACTGCTCCATTTGCAAAAGCTTGGTTCTTATTTCTTAAGTTATAGTCAGTTTCATTTTTTTGTCTTACTTAGTATTCACCAAAATAACCACCTTTTAACTCTCCTCTTTAAGAAAATTTGCTTGACATGTAGTATAAAATTTATTTGGGGTCTTTTCATCTTTTGATTGTGGAACATGTTTTCAAAAACAGTTTTCATCATCCTCCCCTTGCCTATTTTATTACTCAAGTAAATGAGTTCAAAGCTTATGCCGATAAAGTTAGAGGAGCTTGTCAATTTCTTCAGAGTCACTGTACTTTTTCATCCTCTCCAATTTTTATTGATACATACAATGCAATTATGTGCTATGTTTGCTTACACTAAACATGCAAGGAACAATGACCAACTTTCCCATGGTTTGATGTTTATTATAGCCTTTGGGTACAAAATTAAACCAATTCCCCTAATTATTTTATTCTACTCACTGAAGAGGACTGGTGAGCTGCCTTTCTATTTAGTTGTAATGTTTTAATGGCTTTAAGTTTAACTTTTAGCAATACTATGTGTACATGGGCGAGATAAGGTATAGGAATACTAAGAGTTCAGGTTTAAAAATAGACAAAGCACTGTGATTTTTACCATTTTCTACCTTGTTTTCCAACAGTCAGATGCTTTTGCTAGACAAATGGAAGGAACTTCATCAGGCTGTGAGATATTTTGACTACCAAAAATATTTGTCATAGGGAGATGAATTTTCTGCTGATTATCTAATGTTATTCCTCTCTTTATGAAACTGTGTTGGTACTTGGACAACAGCCAGTATGTTTCAAGGGTTTGATAGGAGGGTGTTCAACACTGTAATGCATTAGTATGTAGTTGGAGAACCCAAGGACTCCTTTGTAATGGAATGAATCATTTCTTTTGAATCTTTGTGTTACCATCAATGGCAGCTAGATGGATAGAGTACTGGGCCTGAAGTCAGGAAGACCTGAGCTTAAATTTTGCCTAAGACTGTGTGACCCTGGGAAAGTCACTTAACCCTGTTTTACTCAGTTTTCATACCTGTAAAATGATCTGGAGAAGGAAATGGCAATCCACTCCAGTGTCTTTGCCAAGAAAATCCCAAAAGGGGTCACAAAGAGTAGGACATGACTGAAATTACTGACTATAACAACTCTACCATCAATACAAAGCTGAAAAGGACCTTAATTTAATTTACTCATTCAACTGACATGAAAATTGAGGCCCAAGGATGTTAACTGACTGAACTAAGTTATACTTTGAAAGTGGTAGACTCAGAATTTGAACTCAGGTCTTCCAAATAAAAATTTAGCATTCTTTTCACTGTACTCTTCAGCTTACCTTTATATTTGTGTGCTACCTTCATCTTAAAACTTGAAGCCACAACAGGTTTTAAGGTAATGGTTATTTCAAGAACTATTATATCATTTTATGTCTAGACTCAGTTTTTAATCATTTGAAACATATTAAGATGAATGAGGATTTCATTTTGGAAGGATGTCACATTTGTTTTGTTTTTAAGGGCAGGGATAGGTGTTTATCTTGTGATTTGTTTGGCATGAAGAATTCACAGACAATGAAATTCCTTCTGCCAAGACAGGATGCTACTTTCCCTCCGTCTAGGTCTTAGAACATTGTCTAAATCACTGAAAGGGTTATCGGTTTCTCAAGGGTCACAAGTCAAATATCTGTCAGAAGCAGGAGTTGGGTCTAGGTCTTCCTAGTTCTAATGCTTGTTCTCTATCCACAAAGGAAAGCTACTTCTTTTGATTTTTAAAATTACTTATTGAAATATTTTATATCATTTTTCATTATATAATTATGTTTTCTCCACACTGATAGACATAGAATATAATATTATTTTTAAAAAGGAGGAAAAAAGCAATTAAGCAAAGCTAATTGGCATATTTTCAAGTCCTGTAGTATATGCAGTGTTTCCTATCCATATTGATCTCCATGACCCACTCTCTGCAAAGAAAAGAGAGAGGTACATTCTTGTAACTTTTTCAGGGTCAAATTTGGTCAGTATCACTACTTTGAATTCAGTTTCAATGGCTGTTACTATTTTTTTTTCAGTCAAAATTATTTTAAATATTCCTTGCTCCTTGATGCCACTTCCATTTTGTCTCTTAACTACCTCACACAGTAACTGTTCTTTCTTCTTCCTCTTCCTGACCTTCCTGCTCTTCCTCATTCCACTCAAATTTATCACCCAGTTAATATTCTAGTAGTAGTTATCTATCTTCCAAGCATTCTTCCTACTTTCTCTCCAAGTCTTCTTCTCCATTACAAGTACTGCCCTTATATTAGAGGACTTTACCATACATGTTGATGTCTCATGTAAACTTACTCCTTTACTTTACCTTGGCAACATATAAGGAGGGTCATAATACCATCACTCCCTAGTGTTCCATTTCAATGATAAAAAATTCTTAAATCCCTTTATCCTATAATAACTATTATTCCATCTCTCCTTATATTTTGCAGTCTCCTAAATCTATTCTTCACCTTTACTAAGACCTCTAATACCTTCTTCCCTCAGTGCTGTCCAAGGCTATCCTCACTGTTCTCTGCCTTTGAATCCTTTAACCTATCAAAACTAAGACCTTAGTAAATCCCAATTCTAACCCTAACTGCCACCATCCACTTCTTCTGCTCCTGCCCACTTCCTACCAAATGGAAAACAAAACAAAACAAAACAATAATAAGAGCTTGTTGACTGGGTCCACTACAAGTTTATGTTATCTTATCACAACTAGGGCCATGCCACTGAAGGATAATAATTTTGCTACTAATTATTTCTCTGTACCATCCTCCACAGAGACTGTTGCAAAACTTCTCAACTCACTTATCCATGAACTCTCCCATCCATACACTTTCCCAACACAATCACTATTATAATTAACAAAACAAACAAACAGAAAAATAGAAACCATTTGCTATAACCTCTTTCTTCTCCTCTTTATCTCAAAATCCATTGATATCATCCCTCATTTCTCCTTTTCTCTGATCTCTAATGAAAAAGTAATCCTTTTCCTCCACGCCATCATCACCTCAATGTGTATCACTAATTCCTACTATTGTCTCATATTTTTTTCAGCAGAATGCTCCCTCTTCCTCACTTACCCTTTAATTTTTAATCTGTCTTGATCTACTGATTCCTTTCTTAGTATCTAAAATTACACTCATCATTTCTGTCCTTAAAAATGAAACAAAATAAAATAAAAAACTCACTAGAACCTATTTCCTACCAAATCAGCATCTAATATGTCTCCTCCCTTTCATAGCCATCTGTGAAAATGCTATCTACCCCTCTTGCCATTTTACCTCTACTTCCTTTCCTCAGATTTATTTCTCAAATCCTTTTAATCTGGCTCCTGATCTTTTTAATCAATTGAGATTTCTCTCTACAATAATCAGTTCTTTCTTAATTGTGAGATTTGATGACATTTTGTCATTCCAATTCCTTTGGTACCTCTTGATCAGTCACATTTGACACTGTTGACCATCCTGCCCTCCTGGATAGCTTGATAGAGACTTTCAGACCTTGTGATGGAGTTGTGTTTGCTTCAACAGCCTAGGGCTTCTTTCATGTTAAAAGGATTCAGTTCTTTTGAATTTCTGTAATTGCATAGACATATAGCTGGAAAGAGACCTTATTCAATCCACTAATTTTAGAGTTTTAGATGTAAAAATTAAGACTTTCTTCTCTCTCTTTCTCTCTCTTCAATTATTTGTCCTATTACTGTCCTGTCTTGATGACTGGTCCTCTAAGTCTCCTTTGCTACTGGTTCATTGTCCACATATAAGAAGGCCACAGATTTTCCCTGCCTACTTCTAGTTCACCATGTTGGAGTTTGGGGGAGACTATTTCTGGATATGTATAACTCAGGGCCTTGCAAAGGGAGATGGAAATAATAAGAGTAATAAAAACACTTGTTTAATAAGTTAGAAATGCTGCTGAAGCACCAAATCAGTTACCAGCATTTTTGTGTTCTCTCCTGCTTTTTGACTGTCAGATATGAGATTTGTCTTCACCTTTGCCCCAAGAGTCGTATAGAGGAACAGGACAAATAGGAGCTGTTTATCAAGCTATCTCCATGTTGCCGTGAGCCTATCAATGCTTTTGCCTCTTTTACATTTCCTTCAAAATTTTCCTGAAATGATAGCCTCCAAATTAAGATTTTGCTGATTCCCACAGCTGTTAGTTATTCACCTCTCAGAAAAAAGTGTACCTTGTGGTTATACTGTTTTTAAAATGAACACTTCTCTCCTGATGGAATGCAGGTAAACTTCTTGATGGAAGACACCATATCATTTTTGTCTTTGTAGCCCTAAGGTCTAGTACAGTGCTTAATGACTGCTTATTGATTGGTTGATTATAATCATTATGCATATAGTCTTCATGGTTCTGCTTACTTTGCTTTTCAACAGCTCTTCTTTCTTCCCGTAATTTCACTTGCTGCATTCTACAAATCTGTTGTTTCTTATTACTTAACAATTCTATCACATGTTAGTATCACAATTTGCTTAGTTATTACCATCAGGGACATCCATTTTATTTACAATTCTTTACTAACATTACAAATGTTACTTTAAATATTCTGGGTTATGCTGGGTCTTTCTATCTCTTTCTAGAGGGTAATTTTCTTAAATGAGATTTAATTTTCAATGTCATCTGTGGTAATGTATAATGTTATATCCTTAAAGAAAAAAAAACTTACAAAGCAAAAGTAGCCAACACTATATCCATAGTAGGCTTTCAATATACACATGCTAAAGAATTTAATTTTAAAACATTGACTAATATTATTTTAAATTATAATTGACCAAGGTGTTTGCCTTTGTCAAAACAGTGTCTCTTTATGCCATTATAAAGTCATATTTGAATAGTTATGCTCTAGTGAAGTAAGCTATTTTTTTAAAAAAAAATAAGATATTGCAACAGAAACTATCTTTGTTAATTACAGAAGAGATATACTCAAAATGTACTCTAAAAGTCAAATGATATCTCATTGATATGGATTTTTCCTCCAGTGAAGCACATTGAAGCCCATCTATGTCTGTCTATCCTGTGCAACTCTAATCAATGTCTTCCCAGAAGTTTCCTACATTGGATCCACCCAATGTCCTGAAGTCCTTCTCCTTTTACTCTTTTTTTCCCTTAACTTTTCAAGAATAGCAGTAGACTTCAAAGGCAGGCTATGATTTGTCTTTCATTTTCACTTCACGAGCAAATCATTTTTTTTAATCATGTTTCTTTTATGATATCCTTACACTAAATCTCCTTCTTTAATTAGGATGTTGCAGCCTGTTCACGTTTACTATATATCTCTCCATTGCCCTCTGGGTGGACACATTTTTAATTCTCTCAAAATGTAACAATTAAAAAAAACCCTGAAATATGCGCATTATTTAGTGCCTAATGATACTTGCACATAGTGCTTAATGAAGGCATATTTGTCCAATTGAATTAGCATATTGAAAGCAAAATCTGTGAAATATCCATCATTTGGTTGATCAATCAAGAAGCATCTGTTGAGACCTTACTGTTTGCTAGATATTATGCTAAAAGCTGAGTGTAACAACAAAAAGGAAGAAGTCTCTGCCTTAAAGGCACATACATCCTAATGGGAGACAGAGAATGTATGTAGGTGACTGTGCACAAGACAGAGAATAGATAGAAGGTAAAGTAATAGGAGAAGGCACTAGCATTTGTGAGGACTAGCAAAGGCCTCTAGAGAAGGTGTTATGTGAGTTGAATTTTAAAGGAAAGAAATCTGAGAGGTGGAATTAGAGGGAGAACATTCCATGATTGAAAGCCCAGTAATGAGAAGACACAGAGATGAAAGATAAGTAATGTGTAATGATCTAACTAATTATCTAATGGTCAGTGTCTAGCATTATTCTATCTACTGCAGATAAAAGTTTCCTTTATCATGTAGGTATATAAGATGAATGAATGAACAGATTCCAAAGTGGAAAAAAAAAAGGACCTTCATCAACATCAAGTCTAACCACCTCATTTTACAGTGTAGGTCACTGAGGCCCAGAGATATTAAATGCATTATTTTAAGCGTGAGGAGAATGTCACACAGCTGTCATGCATGCATGCTCTATGACTTCGGTCACTCTTTCTTTCTGCCCACTATACTACCTTGCAACCCTGAGCAATGTTATCCAAAATATTTAGGGCTTATGTATGTAAATCTTTAAAAAGAATTTCATGCAATGAAAAAAAAATGAATGAATAACTAAAAAAATTTATATATGTGTATAGGGAAGTATAGTTTGCAACCAGTGTACTAAGCACTTAGGATACAAAGAGAAAAGGGCAAGGAATGCTAATTCAGAGAAACAACACAAAAAAGAATTCACACACTGGGCAATTGGAAAATCCCAGGCCTCCTCAAGGTACGATAGCAGTAATTTAAGCTACTGTCTCATATTCAGTTGCTTCTTTTTGTTTCTGTCTGAGAGGTTTTCCATTTTTGGCCCAGTTTTTCTGTCTTCTTTCTGCTTCTGTCCTTGGCATACACCAAAAAGGTATTTTATGAATCACTATTCTTCAAATAAGAATTCTACAGTAATATATCAGGCCAGTGTAGATTTTAACCAGCTCGGTCAGAGGTCTAAATCCTTAGTAATGAAAGGAAAATAATTCCACTCCATTTGTTTGGGGAGTGGGGGGGCATGGTGGAACAATGCAGAAGAGATGGTGGTGGGGAGATTTTGCCATATGTATGTGAGCTCTACTGAATGGGCTGAGGATGTAGCCTTAGGCACAAACCACTGAGTTCCTCATCCCTGGTGGGAATAGCATTTACCACCCTTTTTGGCTTCAGATCCTAAGTCAGAGAATCAATGTTCCAGCCTGGTACTGGCTCTCTTGGGTTTGTGTTGGGCCCATTTCCAAGCTTAGCCTCCAGGAAGGGGGCTGCTTGACAAATGCTAGCGGGCAGTTTGAATAACAATTGGGAAGAACAAACATATGTCAGTGATGCTATATCACACAGGACTTTGCTTTGCCTTGAGGGGAGTGAATATTGTGCCACTGGTACAGTAGCAGAAAAGCAAGGAGTTAAAACAAAAATAGGCGGACACAGCAGCAAAGAAAAGCAAAGCTCTCTGGAGGAGGAGTGAAATGAAGGAAATGGGAGATTCAGTTTTTTTTTTAAGCAAAGTCATGGGTTCCACTAATAGAAAGCCTTTTAGTAAATATCATTAGCTTAGACCTTGCAGTCAAAAATTGGAAAAGTCAGTATTCCTCAAAGCTTAAATGTAACAGAGTTTTAATAGGCCTGGTGACCCAAAGGTAGCAACTACACACAGAGCAGCAACAAAATAAGTTGAAAGATAACTTGGAGTCTCAAGCTGGCTCCTACCTACAGATCTTGGATAATTCCATTTATTATTCCCTATCATGGCTCTATAGCCCAGTCACGATGACCTACCTACTGTTTTGCATACAAAATATTACAGGTCCTGTCTTACACTTTTACGCAAACTATCCACCATTTCTGGAAAGCTCTCTATCCCTACTTTGACTTCTAAGAATTCTCAAATCCCTTCAAGACTCAAGTCAAGTGTTACCTTCTTCTACAAGATGCTTTTCAGGTTTTCCAAGTTGTTAATGCATCTCACTACCAAATATTGTTTATTTTCTACATTTTCTATATTATTTATATATACATATATATACACATATACATTTATTTAATTATCTATGTGCTTATTTATTTGTTTGTTTATTTATTTATTTGTTTATTTTGCTTTTGGGTGAGGCAATCAGGGTTAAGTAACTTTCCCGGGGTCGTACAGCTAGTAAGTGTCAAGTGTTTGAGGCCGCCTTTGAACCCAGGTCCTCCTGACTCCAAGGCCAGAGCTCTTTCCACTGAGTCACCTAGCTGTCCCATTTTTTTTCTGTATAAATATTTATCTTCTAAATATTGCTTTCTTCCAGGTGGGCAAATGGGAGGAAATGAACATTTATATATAGTACCTACTATATTCCAGTTAAACAACTTACAAATATTATCTCTTTTAAATCTCACAATAACCCTGCAAGGTAAGTACTGTTATTATTTCCAGCTTATGATTGAGAAAACTGAGGCAGAGGAAAGTTAAATGACTTGCCCAAGGTCACACTGATAGTGTCTGAGGCTGACTTTGAATTCAGGTCTTCCTGCCTCCAAACCTTGAACTTCATCCAAACATAACTTTTAATCGCCTCTTGCTTTCCCTTCTCAAAACAAACAAACAAAAACCCACTATACCTCTGCTTTTGATTTAGATTGAAAACTGAAAGGGTTGAAATCTACTGAAAATGGTGTATCAGTCAAATCAGAGGCATAAACTTGTCCATTGCGACTGACAGAAGAGAATCATCTCTGAATCCAAACATTTCATGGTCCAGGAACAGCTACGAACAATTCTGTGATCTATCCACGAGTAACAAATGCACCTAACCTAAACAGAATGTTGTGGGGAAGCACCCTGGAGAGCTAGATGAGTCTGATTAAAAAGAAATTAAAAGAAAAAAAAAAGGAGAGTTTCTGACTTCTGATTTTTGATTCCAAGGATGATGAATTATAATATTATAGACAGCATAATGGAAAGAGTATTGGACCTGGAGTCAGGAAAACCTAAATTTGGGTTTGGCCACAGACACTTAACAGCTGTGTGACCCAGCCCAAATAACTTGATCTCTACATTAATTTTCTCATCTGTAAAATGGGGATGATAACAGCACCTATTGTGATCATACTTATTATTGTGATCATAAAATGAGATAATAGGTAGTTAGGTCAAGTAGCAGATAGAGTGCTGGACTTGGAGTCAGCACACTCACTCAGACAATACATGTCTGGGCAAGTCAATCCCTTCAGCCTCAGTTTCCTCATTTGTAAAATGGGAATAATAATAATTCCTACCCTCAAGATCTGTTGTGAGGTATTTGTAAATTCCTTTCGAAATCATAAAGTAGATGCTTTGTAAATGTTGTTATATTTAGAATTATTATTAGTTATTTGTAAAGCACTTTACAAATTTTAAGGAGTTTTACAAAGTCTAGTTATTATATAATAACAAAAGTGTTACCAAAAATTAAAAAAAAAAGAAATAAAAGAAGCAAGGAAAAACAGAGTCAGTTCCAGAAGTTGATTCATAGTTTTGCTACTGATTTATTCCCTAAATATCCATAACAGAGCTTCGAATTAACCATGGTCATTTTCTGACTACTTTTCTTTCTTTCTTTCTTTCTTTCTTTCTTCTTTCTCTCTTTCTTTCTTTCTTTCTTTCTTTCTTTCTTTCTTTCTTTCTTTCTTTCTCTCTCTCTCTCTCTCTCTCTCTCTCTCTCTCTCTCTCTCTCTTTCTTTCTCTTTTTCTTTCTTCCAAATTAGTATCGTGTGTGTGTGTGTGTGTGTGTGTGTGTGTGTGTTGTGCATTGGTTTCCCTAAAAAGTTGGCACTCTGAAAGAACTCTGTTTTCTTTGATAGAAACTATTTCAAATATTCTTCTCCTCCCTGTCCCTTCATTCCCACCCTACTAAGCAGTATGTGAACTACTGGCTCAGATTAACATCCATCTGTCATAACTGAATATTGTTATAGGTCTCCTTTTCTTTCATGAAACCATTCTGTTCTTTTCTCTTTCTTGGCTAAATGTGTTTAATTCTTGCCATTGTTTTTTTTTTTCATTTACTAGTTTCCAAAAAAAAAAATGGGTTAGTCTCACTGAGAAAGCTTGCCAACAAAGATGTAGCATAGGAAGCTCTTGCAATGGAATAGAATGGAGTGTTTTATAAATATTGAGTCAAGTTGCAAGATGCCAAAAGGGGTCACTACTCTGCCAAGGATGCTATGTTTGGGGCGAAAAAAGTGTTGCACTCCTGTATTCAATATTGTATTGTGTTTATCAGAAGTTTTCAGAGAAATACCAAGGAAACAAGGCAACAATGTAATCATGACATGAAGGAAATATCTAATTAAGAAAATTATTTTCTGTCTCCCTATACTCCAATTTGCAATTTTACAGAGACATAAGTTTTAATGGAAAAGTTCCTGAAATGGGAATAAGGAGATCTCTGTATTCTTGTCCTTGAGGCAACATGATGACAAATAAAAATATGCTGGCTTTGGAGTCAGGGTAGCTAGATGTAAATTCTTATTTTATCACTTAGTATCTATGACCTGGCAGAGGTTGCTTAAGCTTTCTTAACCTCACTCTCCTCACTTTTCATCTAGTTTGCCTTTGAGATCCCTTCCAGCTCTAGAAACACTGTTGGACAAGAGGAGACCTGAAAGTCTATAGGATCATATATTTAGATTTAAAAAGTGTCTTAAAAATTATCTAGGACCAAGGATTCTTACCCTGAAGTCTGAGGACATGTTACACATTTAAACACATGCAACTATATTTCAATATAATTGCTTTTTTTATTGTTGTTGTTGTTATCCTATGGATTTTATTTTACTCATTTAAAAAACATTATTCTGAGAAATGGTTCTTCAGCTTTGCTAGACTGCCAAAGATATCCATGACATATTAATGGTTAAAAATCCCTGATGTAGGAAAACTGCTTTGTTTTGCAGATGAAGAAATTGAGGTTACAGCTCTACATCATACATCCAAACACATTAATGCCTATCCTAAGCTACTTCATGTGATTTTACTGTGTGGTAAAACACTACAGGGTTACACTTAGGTAATGGGTGAATTATTAAATGACTACACTGTTTTACAGGGCACTACTAAAGGGAAAAAATGGTGATCACCTCATAAGATATGCTCATTTTTGCATTTCCCTTAAGACCCTTTGTACTTGGACTACAATGAAAAGGCCCTCACTGGAGGAGAGACAGAAATTTTTCTCAAATGGAGCTTCACTGGGCAAGTGGAAACTTAATGAAGGTACTAGTTCAGCATCAGAGTCAGCTGTTCTGTCTGTCAGTTGCTGGAAAAAATTCTAAGTGGAACTTAAGCAGTTAGTTTTCCCATCTGGTGCTGTGGTATTCTGTATGTGAGTCTCCTGAATATTATGGATACTCAAACTTGGACCCAGGAACCCTGTAAACTCTAGGCAAAGAGCCAAAGAAGCCAGTAAAAGTCCTTGGTCTGCCCTGAATGTTAAAATAAAGTCTTTTTGACTAACAACATGGAACAGCTGGTAATGTCCGTAAAAAGGGTTACACAAATTTAGTGCTACAAAGTGTTCTGTGTCAAATCCTGGATATGGCTTGTTCAATATTTCTGGCATCATGTGGCAACTAAATTGCGTCCAGTGGCAGCAGCTTTATGATCTCATTTAAAAGCAACTACAGTCTCTTTCTTTCAGGTTCTGAGTTAAAAGAGACCTCGTACTCTCTTTAGAAGAGCAGTTAAAAAAAAATCTTGTAATATGTAATCCTTTTTCCAGTGCTCAGCAAAAACAGGTTTAATTCATTACAGATATCCCATTCAATTTAAATCCATCATTGTTCCATAGAATGGAGTGGAAATCCAGTGAATACCAACATAACATGTTTTCCTTTTATTCTAGTATTCATTTACTTGGAGGAAATTCATAACTCATCATATGGCTTCAAGATAGAGTGCTACAATCTCTGAAGACTTGAAAATTAGTGACATTAGGGGCAGCTTTGTGGCACAGTGAATAGAGAACTAGCCCCGGAGTCAGGAGGACATGAGTTCAAATGTGGGGCTCAGACGCTTGACATTCACTAGCTATGTGACCCTGGACTAGTTGCTTAACCCCATTGCTTTGCAATATATATAAGCACTTGGTGGGTGTGGATAGGCTGCCCTTCATTATAACCTCGAAATTGGGAATAAGAAATAGATTAAAAGATGCCACCAAAGAAAACACATAAGCAAAAAAAGAAGGTAAAAACTGGTCATGTGGTGAGCACAATCATTCAGTGTGAGAGCTGGAAGTCACTTCAGACATCATACAATATAATCTTCTAAGTTTATAGTTGTAGACATTGAGCCCCAGATGGTTCAATTACTTACCCAAGGTCACATATTTATAGTAAGTAAAAAGGGGCAATTTGAACATAGGCCCTTGGCCTCTAAATCTAGTGCTTTTTCCTCTGCACCAGAAATTCTAAATAGCACTAGATAGAGAGACTATGAGTTGAACTCTGTTGGAATCCTGTCAATGTCAAGCAAATAATAAAGAAGGGCCTCAGGACATTGCAAAGACTCTTTGTGGTGAAATTATAAGAGGACATAAACAAGAGTTGCACAAATTGACTAGGTATGGATGGATTGTATTTGGTAATATCAGAGAGAACAAATAGTCATGTCATTGTAATCACAGATCCACTGCGATTTCTAAGTAAGAATTTGTGGCATGTTGTTTGAGTTGATGATAATAGGGAAGGGAAGGAAATAAGTATCTATGCAGTGTCTACAACATGCCAACTACTGTGATAAGTGACTGACAATTACTATCTCATTTGAAACTCACAGTAACTCTGGGATTTATGCGCTGTTATTATTGCCATTTTACAGTTAAGGAAACTGATACAAACAGAGGTTAAGTGACTTGCCCTAGGTCATATAGTTTGTAAGTATCTGAGGCCACATTTGAACTATGGTCTTCCAGACTTCAGACCCAGCGTTATATCCATTACACCACCAGCTGCCTCTAGTATTTCTAGTAATTCTTAATGTACTGGAAACAAGAAAACTTCTCACCTCTGGGAATGCCGGATTAGCTCAGCCACCAGTCATCAAACCCCTCCACTTTGCATGGAGGAATGCTAAGTTTCCTGGTTCAACAGTTAGCAATGGCACCAGTGTAAGCTAAATAACGCTGGCCCAGCCACTTTGGGTGGTTTATTTGGTCCAGACCTGTGATTTCATCAACACAGGGAAATTCCGATGAGGCAACTCCCTCCAATGCAGATAAACAACTGAGCAATTTATTATCTTAGACAGTTTCCTTGGGAGGAGGGTGAGGAATGAATGACAGGTAAAGAACTGGCTGAGAATCTCACAGCCATAGTATATCACATAAAAGACTAGAACTAGGGTTTTTTCCCTCCAAGATCAACTTTCTATGCAATACACAATGTTGTTTCTCTGCATTAGAGTCATTCTTAAAAAAAAAAGTGCTTGTGTGGAAGCTGTGAACACTTGTTATCTATCCATCTATCTATTTAGGGAAGCTAGGTGACACAGTATAGAGTGCAGGGCCGAGAGTCAGGAACACTCATCTTCCTGAGTTCAAATCTGGTATCAGACACTTACTACCTGTGTGACCCTGGGCAGGTCATTTAACCCTGTTTGCCTCAGTTTCCTCATCTGTAAAATGAGCTGGAGAGGAAACGGCAAACCACTCTAGCACCTTTGCCAAGAGAACCTCAATCTATTTATTTAGCTTTGTCTATATAAAGGTCCATTTATAATTCTTGCTCAGCCTAATTCTAAAGAATTTAAGGCCATTTATGAAGTGATGCATGAGGATAAAAAAGACAAAAGAGGACAATTAATTTAAAGAACTTGGTAATGAAGTACTCATGAAATCTACGGACATAGCAGCTGCAAAATCTGTCTTTTAAGGATTGATTAGAGAAAGTGCTCAATAGTTATCGAAGTATGTTACACCCTCTGCCCACTCAATAAACTCTTGTTGACTCGTTGACTAAAAATGTACAATTCTGAAATATAAGAATCTCAAGACATTTTGGTAATCTCTAGACAACCTCTTCTCTGAATTCTAATCTCCCAGGTGGCAAATCTCATGGATTTATAGACCCATAAACTTATAGCTGAAATGGGCCTTAAAAACATAGGTATTCAAACTGTATTGCATGGAAGATGAGGCAATTAAGTTGTAGCAAACTGAAGCAAAATTGTGTGGTAGAAATGATATTACAGGCCAGGTCTTCTGACTTTAAGTCCACAGCTCTTTTCATTTTATGATACTGACTCTTTGAGGGCTACATTATGATTTAGGGTCTCTGTAACTGGCTAAAGCTCCACTGGGGATTTCTGGCATGTTGGAAAGAGCATTAGATGTAGGGTCAGAGGACCTACCTATGTTCAAAGTGCCTCCTAGTAATATCAACGTGTGATTTTGGGTAATTAATTATGCTTTGTTGTTGTTCATTTTTTTTTCAGTTGTATCTGACTCTTCATGACCCCATTTGATGTTTTTCTTGGCAAAGATGCTATAATGGTTTGCCATTTGCTTCTCCATTTCATTTTACACATAAGGAAACCAAGGCAAACAAGGTTGCCTTGGTCACACAGCCAGTGTCTGAGGCCAGATTTGAACTCAGGAAGATAACCCCTTGTTATCCATGTTATCCACCATGACTTCAGAGCACAGAAGGTTCTTTGCCACATAATCCAAAACTAAATAAATAAATTTAAAAAAAGAGCTGAGAATTAGAGATCTGAATTCATCTTGCTTTTAATATAAATCACTTTGAGACCCTGAATTATTTGTCACTTAACCTATACAAGTCTGTCTTATACAGAGACTTTACGAGTCTCTGAAATCCTGGTGAAAGAACAGTCCACCAGTTTCTGGTGTTGGAGTATAGAAAAGGAAAAAGCAATCAACGGTAGGGAAATGACACCAAGAATGAAACCTTATGAGGCTTAATTAATTAATTAATAGGTACAGTGTTCCTTCTACTGTAAGAGCAAAGTAAAATAGTGAAAAGATCATTAATCTAAGAACTTCACTTAAATCCTATTTTACCATGACTTATTTTCTACATCTATAAAGAGTTAACAATACATATGACACAAATGTGTATGTGCATGCATACCTATATGTGTATATATGTGTGTGTATACACACAGAGATATAGGTATAGATGTGCATATATTTCTTGAAGGTCCACAATGCACTTTGCATGTATTTCGTCCTCACAAGTACCCTGAGAGGTAGATGTTATTATAATCCACATTTTATGGAGGAGGAAACTGAGGCTGAGAGAGGTTAAACAATTTGCCCAGTGTCACACAGCTAGTAAGTGTCTGAGGCAGGCTTCAAATTCAGGTCTTCCCAATTCCAAGTCCAATATTGTATTTATTATACCACATAAGTGATTGACCCAAATTTGAAGTTTTATAATTTTATATCAGGAAGATAGGTACCTGGAGAAGAGGGTTGGGGCTTGAATTTTTCTATAGTCTACAGTCTCTCTCTCTCTCTCTCTCTGTCTCTCTCTCTCTCTCTCTCTCTCTCTCTCTCTCTCTCTCTCTCTCTCTCTCTCTCTCTCTCTCTCTCTCTCTCTCTCTCTCTCTCTCTCTCTCTCTCTTTCTCTCTCTGTCTCTCTCTGTCTGTCTGTCTCTCTCTCTGTCTCTCTCTCTCTCCCTCTCCCCCCTCTTTATTTCCCACTGCCTTCCCCTCTCTTTTCTCTTTCTCTCCATCTTTCCCCTTCTCTCTCTCTCTACCTTCCTGCCTCCCCACTCTCCCCTTTCCCTCTATCTCTCTGTCTCTCCCCCTTCCCCCATCTCCTTAATATTCAACATAACCACTACACGTTTTGCTATATGTCATTCTAGGAGATTTTTGAACTTCGTAAAAGAAAAAAATTACCAGCTTCTTCTCAGAAACTAGAAGTATTGCATTTGTAATCCTATCCTTAAGATCATCCGAAGAATAAGGTTTGGATGCGTATATGACAGTTTTGACTCCACGAGATGAAGTCTAATGGTGCTAGATGAGGTGACTGAGGTAACTAAGCAAGATCTCCTCTATCAATCCATTGGTCTGAGAAAGTGTCATACAGAAATTGTCACACACCCAGTCCATAACGATAGGGTGCCCTGTTTTATTAAAATTAAAAATTCATTTTTCAGAATTCAAAAATCTAAAAAAGTATTAAAAAAATCTTTTTAAAGATGTATTTTTAAGTTTGTGGCATTTATACTACTGAAGTGATTAAAGCTTAAACACATCTAATGCCCTAAGATTTTTGGCATATTGTGTATGTGTGTGTATATATATATATATATATATATATATATATATATATATATATATGTGTGTGTGCATATATATATATGTGTGTATATATATATGTATATATATATACATATATATATATATGTGTGTATATATATATATATATATACACACATATGTGTGTATGTGTATCCATATGTATATGTGTTTGTATATATGCAACATGAACATATATGTACGTGTATGTTTACACATATACACAAATCTACATATATGATAACTTACTTGGTTGCCTTTGCTATGTACTTTTTTATGCATTTGAAAGCATTATTCTGAGAAGGGATCCAGAGGTTTCTATTAGACTGGCCAAGGGGGGTCATAACATGAAAAAAGGTTGAAGTCTACATAATTACAGATTCCACATCATCCAACAGACACCAAACATGCCAGTGTATCTATCTTAACAGTTTAGTTCTTTGAATGGAAAAAAAAAGAAAGTCTTTTTTTACCCCCCTAATTAATCCTTTCGACTCCTTTGACATAGTTACTTCTGGCATTTATCCAGCAGGTGCTCAATAAATCTGAAATGAAAATGATGAGAAAGGAAAGGAAGAAGATATAAATCACAATTTAATGCAAGGAGGTTAACATAGATTACTGTCTACAATAGGAATGGGACATATGGGACAATGTTTGGCCAAGGGCCTCCATTTAGAGTCATGTAGGAAAGACATTAAACCACTTTAGGCTTCTACTTTTTCCATCTGTAAGAAGACAAGATACAGCCCTCTTCATTGTCCAACTCCATATAGATATCTGGAAGCCCTTTAAAAGCCAAACACTTTCTAATTACCAAGTAATACCATTGTTATGATTATAAAGTTGAGAGATATTTCCCACCTAAGGTTTTTATTTCTATGATTTTGTGAGAAGGCTAAATTAAACACACATCTTGATTCCTAATCCACTCTCCTCACTTTCAACATACAAACATACACACACACACACACACACACACACACACACACACACACACACAGACACACACACACACACACACACCCATAAGCATTTTTGAAGCTTATTGTAGAAAATTGAAGAATTGCCTAGGAATCATAAATATCTAAGTTCAAATTCTGCTTATCAATGCTAGCTGAATCAACATGGACAAGTCATTTAACTTCTAGGAAACCTCTAGTTCATCACCCTAATGAAACACAAATAAAGACCAAAACAAAACAAAAGAAGCAAAAAAAAAACTTGGGAGAGCAGGAGTAGGTGAGTTTTAACTTATGTCCTACACCAAGGGTGAGTGTCTGAAAAGTCTGTAAGCCAAAAATTACAGTACTGCTATCTGTACATCTCTGAACAATAGCAAACTCTAGAATACTTCTTCCACTTCCTTCTCTCAGAGGCATTCACTTTGTAATACTGCTAGTCTGAGCCTATTCCTGTTTCCCACCATCATCTGTAACCCTTGTCAGCAGAATTTACATATTATTTTCAAAACCATTCAGGTTCACATCTTGTAATATTTAATGTTTGTCTTTTTTGTCTTCTCCAGCATATTAGTTGCTGCCAAACTCTTTCTTTGAAGGAAGAACAAAACAAATTCTGACCACTAAGGAAAGACCAACCCTATTTCATTTTCATGTTGCAAAACGTTAAAGAAATGATAGAGTCCCCTTTTCCCCTTCTTTTTTTTAAGGAATATCCTTGTTGGGAGGGAAAGGAATGTTTTGTGATGGAAATAAGCAGGCCCCTCCCAACTTAAGAAAGAAGGCAGCCTGAGAAAGTGGATTGGCTCTAAAATCTTTAAAAACCACTTGGGTTCCCTTGAGATTTGTTGAGTTTAAAACTAAGAGCTTTTGAAGCTCAGGTTATTTTTACCTTTGGCAACCTATGACTTCCTAGTTCAAAGGGAAAAAAATGTGTGTATGTGTGTGTGTATACGTGCGTGTGCACACACGCACACACACACACACACACGTATATATTAGAAAACTCTTCTTGGACATACCACCTCTCTCAGAAAGCAATATTTTGATGAGTTCAGAGTAAATGAATCAGAAACAGATGGATTAAATTTCCAATAAAGTATTCAGGAGTTTGAAAATTAAATGGAAAAGTGTTTGGCTAAATATATTCTGAACACTTTAGAAACCCAAATTCTGAAAAAGTAGAAGGCAAAGTTTGGGCCAAACCACAATTGCCATTGGAATTGTTTGTCCTTTATTAAATATCACTTTGAAGCAACTTGTACCCTCTGAGTTGGCTTTGGAGTAGAACAGACTTTTATGGTGATTTTTCTGGTTTTTTTTCTTTCTAAAATAATCAGTTGAGAGTCATCATTTCACTTCTCCAGTTGCATCCTGAGTTTTGTTTATGAGGTACACATGTGTGAGGGATAGAGGGATAGATGCAGAGAGACAAAGACAGAAGAGAGCTCAGAATAAGAAAAATGACTAAGAACATATTATCAGCTTCCAAAGCAACCATGACAGCTCATCTTACTTTAGGAAAAATTAAAAGAAATAAGTAAATAAAAAGAAAGGGGAAAACTGTATCATTTTATAATACCCTTCATTAGGCCTCAGTAAGGTCAATAGGCTTCCAGGCTGTATACTCAAGATTAACTTCTCACATTGACAGTTGCAACCTGAGAAGTGTTATGACATCCCCTGATCCCTTTCTTTGCCACTCCTTTTTAGCATTTTCTCAGGTGATAATAATTGAGTGCAAATGTTCTCCTTTCTGTTTGGTCAATCCAGCAGATGGGGGAGGTAAGGAAGCACTGTTAAAAGAAGGAATGGGAAAATAACAAAAAAAGGAGAAAATGAGAATAGGAGGTGGTGGTGACTACAAGCGATCAGAAAGACAAATTAGCCACTAGGGGAGACAAAGTAAGAAAGGACAGATGTACAATACGGGGGTGCAAAGGCAGTGCTATCTTATTAGGGTTTATTAGCTGAAAGGAAACAGAGCATGACAGAAATGCATTGCTCTATGGAAGAATGGAAGTCAACCATTTATTATTTGGAGTGGTAAAGTTTCCTGATGTTCTCTACTGCCCCTTCTTCCCCTTCCCCACCCTAAAATGCAACCAAAAAAAAAATCTAGTTTGAACACATCTGAAAACATAGCAATTTCATTATGCAAGAACATGAAAAATTTCAAGGAGAAAGTTATCTTCTTGCTTTACATGTACTATAACTATGCTTATATATATATATATATATATATACACACATACATGTATATACACACACATACACACATATACATACATACACACACATGTATACACACACATACACACACATATACATACATATACATATACATATACATACACACACACACACACACACACACACACACACACACACATATATATATATATATATATATATATATACACACATATATACACAGGAGTCCTGATTGAAAGAATTCAACCCAAGCCTTCTTACAGGCAAAGACAAGGCTCATCAAAACATCCATCATATTGGGCAGACTCCTAAGGAGTCTGAATATTAGTAAACTATTGGCTAGATTATAAGAATCTGAGCAGTGGCTAAATTTTAAGTATCTAAGCCTTTGGCTAGATTATAAGAATCTGAGCACCTTAATGGAGACATGATGGTCCTTATATAGAAAAACTGTGGGAGGGATCTAGGAGTGGCCAAGTAGTTTTCAGTGACTGTGAGGTAATAGAATGCCGGAGATCAGGACCACTTGGCCAAGGAAAAATGGAACCTCCCTAGGATTAAGGGTTGGAAGTGACTTGGGGCCATAGGGAGGGAAGACAATGGAGGGCTAGTCGGGTGTAGGCAATAACAAAAGGCCAGTTGATGGGATTATAGCCTCAGGCAAAAACCAGAGATTTGGCCATATGGGATAGTACAGGTTTTTTTTCCTTTGGGGGTCTAGATCTCATCCTCATCATATGTGTATATCTCATCAACATGTTCAGCAACCATTCGTTGTTGTTATTGTTGTTATTCATTTGTTTTCTGTAATGTCCAACTCTTTGTCACCCCATTTGGATTTTTCTTGGCAGAAACACTGGAGCAGCCTACCATTTTTTTTTCCAGCACAGTTTAGAGATGAGAAAACTGAGGAGAACAGGGTTAAGTACCTTGCCAAGGGTCACACAGCTAGTCAGTATCTGAGGCTGGATTCAAACACAGGAAGATAATTCTTCTTGACCCTAGGGCTGACATTCTATCTAGGCACTACCTAACTGCCCACATATGTACATACAAACACACATACATATATAATGTATGTAAAGATAAATCAATACATACATTGATAGAGCAAAGTGTGTTTCAGTGTGGATGTGTCTGTGATTTTTATTAGTGTTGGGAACTCCATGGTGTAGAGAAGCAACTGTTCTATAATTTGTAGATTTTTAGCTGGGAAAATGGCAGTTTACATAGGTTGTGCAGTGTGACATAGTATGTGTCAGGTAGGACTAAAATCTAGTTCTTTCTGACTCTCAAGCTGATCCTCTATCCACTATCCCCCATTACCTCTTTTAATAGATGAATAGGCAGATAGACAGATGTGTAACCAGGAAGATTGTTCACAATTTTCCTGAACATTGTAAGAAATACAACACTTCACTAAATAAGACCCTCTTCCCACCCTCTAGAACTACTGTATGTACATGCATAACATCACTCACAAGATCATCTGGATGTTCGTCCTATAGGTATGTTCTTTATGATAACTCACAAGGCTACTCATGGGTATAAGCGAATAAAAGTGAAACTAAGGACATGCCTACATAGCACTACACTTATGTGTATATTTTTATTTTCTATATTGAGGATTACACAGTGTTTTCACTTCCACACAAATTGGTGGAACTGGTAACCCTGGTCACCTTGGCAAAGGTTTACCATTGTACCTGCTCTATGTAATGCAGCAGCCTGAAACTAAAAATGAAGTTCAAGTGGTAAGCATCAGGTGACTGAGAGCAAAATAAGGTCAAGACTAGGAGTCACAAGATCCTAAGAAAGAAAGTAAAAAAAAAATGATCCATGGAGCAGTTGTTAATTGACACAAGTGTCAAACAAGACTCAGAGTTTTCTCAGGTTGATGCATTCTTTTTGCTTCTGGTGATATACATGTGTTAATTTCTGGCCATGGTAATCAGCCCCACATTGTAGTATCTGAAGAAATTTCTTCGCCTGGAGAGTTAACACTGTCCTCATTGATCTCCACAGCAACAGCCAAATCCACTTGGCAGAAGACACAATCCAGTCCTCTTTTATTCACAACACTAAGAACAAGGACCATCATACATATAGGTGTTATAATTGGAGACCAAAATGGCATGACTGGAAAGACACTGAAAAGCCCATCTGTCCTCAAATCCCTCTCCCATAGTACTGTAATAATGTCTGAAGTTTACTTCATTATATTTAACAAAAATCCATATTTTAAAGGTAAACATTATGTTTGGGAGAATTAAATATGCTAACAGCCAATACCTCTGGTAGAATGAAAAGGACACTGGCTTTGGAGTAAGGGGATCTGGGTTCAAATTCCACCTCTTTTACTTTGGACTCATTTTCTAATCTGTAAATAGAGGAGGTTAGATTAAATAGCCTCTGTGGTCCCTTCTGAATCTATATCTATGATCCTATGATACTGACTAAGATGAGAATTCTTCATAGATGGAACATAAGACAGTTACATTTGGATTGGGAAGAGGAAGGAAGGAAATGCCAATATATGGCCCACTTTTTAGGAATAGCAAACCCCAAGACAGATACTGTGGTGAAAGAATTACACAATGAAGAAGCAGCATGAAAAGTTAGAAGAGCTGGGGGGAGGGGAAACATGGTACAGTGGGAAGAATTCTGGAGTTGGAATCAACATATCTTGGTTCAAATGTTTACTCTGTAATTATGCCTGTGTGGCCTCTCCCTTTCCCCTTCATCTCAGATTCCTCATTGGTAAAACAACAGGACTGGACTAAGCAACCTGTAAGGTCACCTCTCCAAATCTAAATCTGTGATTCTATCATTATCGGTTCATAGTGTTTTTACTTTGAGTTCTATCATGTGCACATACAAAGATTACAGTATCTTTAACTAGGAGGAAGAAATTTATACCTATGTGTCTATTCTAATTTGACTAAAATTGATGAATGATCACTAAATTGTCTATGCATATTGACACTTGTATTCTTAATCTGATATTATACTCATTTAACTGTTGGTCATTATCATTAAGGGCCAGTAAAACATCAAGATATACACACACACATATACATATATACATATGATGCTATGGAAATTGTCTTTATATATAATCTTCTATTGACAAAGCTTGATTTGGGACTGTACCACATATGACATAGGGGTTAAAAGCCTTAATGAGCCTAGTAGCATCTATTAGTCAAATAACAAATTTTGTTGAAAATAAAGAAGCTGATAAAATCAAAATTCCTTAATTTGCTAGTCATTGATAGATATAAATTAAAACTTGAATTAGTATCACCACACATAGAAAACACTACTTTGAAGTGGCAGACAAAGTTGTCAAGTCCAATAGTATAAAACATCTGTCAAGTGATTGAGGGTCATTATTTGGGCAGTTTTACAATGGCCATTAAAAGTAAAAACCTATCATTGTTATGAACTTCCTATGTGATTTTCACAGAACATCTTCTTTAACAACCCTAAGAAATCATTTTCTTTTTTATTTCTAAAGTCCCTTTAAAAGTAAATTGTTTTTGAACCTGGTATTTTTCCAGTCCATTGAAGGCTGTAAATATGAAATGGACACAATTATAATATGACTTTTAATTCTCAGTGCTCATATGACTGACAAGTCCCAGGTGCTCTCGTCTATAGACAATATTCTCCGGGTGGCAGCATCTGGGTCTGTGGTAGATTTCACAGGCAGTTAGGTTGATGACTCTCCAATTGCTTCCTGGTCTGTCACTTGGCTGACTGTTGATGGGCTTTGATGGGCTCTCCTGGTCCTCTTAGGTGTAATTTTTCTCTGACTCCTCTTTGATCATGAGGTAATGGGGCATTTTATCAATTTCAGTGAATAGGTCTTGATCAGATTCTTTTAGTAGATCGACTTTCCCAGCTGCCTAGTCAGGGGAAGGAGGAAAAGAGGTGAGGCAAAGGGCTTCTTGCCTCCTGTCTCTCTGTACTTTCTGCGTTAACCTTGCTAATTAATGCATGCCAGGTGGTTGGAGTTTTATATTTAACCATGAGAACAGGTTTTAACTAATAGAGCAAAGCCCAATCAGCCTTATTTAGATGCAAGGGCCCCTTATCAAAATACTATTTACTAGGGATTTTTAATTTTTTTTCAATTACACCTTGCGTGGAGGATCAGCATATTGGTAGGGGCTGTAGGTATGAGAATCTTCCTTTTCTCACTTTTATTGACTTCTACTCAATTATGGATGGAAAGGGGGAAGTATTCATATGCAGTATTTTCCAGTGATTTCAGAGGGCAAAAGGAGAGTGCAAAGGTGAACCACTGGGAAATATGGACCTTTTTGGTCTGAGTCTCTAAAAAGCAAGCACAGTGACATGAATATAATAAGAGACCACTAGCCACATTAAAATCCTCTACCAAAAGGAGAAGAAAAATCCAACAACAAGCCCTTGGACTTTTTCACATTAAAGTCAATTATCAGAATGCTACATAAGCACAAAGCTTAATTAGAATTATCCCTGGATCTTCATTAGCATTCACGGAACTTTAAATTGATCATAGTGTATCTCAAGAGAAAAATACAGAAGCAGGGTCATTTTATCATATAAAAGGTGAGTCATTTACTTAAAAGGATTGTTATAAAATACAATTCGAGGCTTTGACCCCTGTCTTCAGGGTAAAATGTCCCTAAATAAGTCAACAGTCATCAACCAATCTTATTCTCTGATGTGTAACTTTCAGTCAACTCCATTTCTATTACAGGATTAGACTATCCTTCACACCACTGCTGAAATCCTAGAAATAACCAAAGAAACAGTCTACCTTACAATCTCAAACCTGCAGGGCTTTCATGGTACAGTACTCTGCCCTTTTCCATTCTTACATAAATTAAGGCTAGTAAAGCAAGAGCCAGAAGATGAAAAAGGCATGCAAAAACAGGGGGAGAACTAGGGTGGACAGTGGAGACATCAAAGTAATGTTAAGTAGGTAAGCCCAAGCTCAGTAAATGTGAGTAATCAGGTATGTAGGCTCTTGCTGTAACCTGACAGTGTTCTTAAAAAAAAAAAATTCTTTATGCTCAAAAGGTTTTCAAAGTAGCATCATATATAATTAATTGTCTACACACACACACACACACACACACACACACACACACACACACACATACATACATACACACACTAAAACTGGAGGCAGCCATAACATATAATAGCATGGGGATGGTTAAGTAAATTGTATGCATTAATGCGATATAATGTAATGTAGTTACATTAAGGTCATTACATTGTCATTACGACGAATGCAAAGAAATTTGGAAGGAGCTTTATGAGATGATGTAAAGAAAAAAAATGGAGAATGGATAGAATAGAGCATACACTATGATTATATAAGAAAAATGAATTAAAATAAATGAAAAAAATGAGTCCCAAAGAGATTTAGAGAAATATACTAAAATTTTGATGTGATTTTTTTTTTACATTGAAACTAATGAATTTAAATGAGAGGCAGAATGACACAGTGGAGAGATCATTAACCTTGAAGCCAAGGAAACCCCTACTTAGAGGTGAGTTATAAAACTCACCTCTGACATATCTGTGTGACTTTGGAGAAATTACTGAAGTTGCTCATTGCTCTTAAATGACCTTATAAGACTGACTATAAGTTAGAGAAGGTACCAACCTTCCTCAGAAGAGGGAGCTTCCTAATCCAGGAGTTCTCTAGACCAATGAAATCAAAGGATCAGTCCTCACCATTTATGTTTAATGTTTTTTTTTAGTAACATATATAGTTTATTTAAAAACAAACAAACAAACAAACCTCAGCCTTAGGATAGGCTATGTGCCAGCACTGTCTGTACATTGCAATTGTCTTGACTGTCCATAATCTCATCCAATCCAATACAAATTTATTAAGCATGTAATATGTGCCAGTCACTGTGCTAAGTGCTGGGGATACAATTAATAAAATTAAAAGAAAAGAATAGCCTGTCTTATGAGCCAATGGAGGAAGGCAACACCCAAAAAAAGGCAGAAAAACAGAGTATTGGGGGGAGTGAGGAGGTACCTGACGTGGGGGATCTTGTTCAATGGAGATGAAATGAGTCAGCACCACATGCAAAATAGATTGAGCTGAGATCCTAGCTTCTGCCTTCCATAAAGAAGGCATCAGAAAGAGTTTGTAAATGAAGCATTAGGGCATGCATAGGGCCAACACAATTCCTGGTAAAAGTGATTTTGTTTTTGTTTATGTCAAATTTTCTCACATTCTAGTAGGATATTCCTGATCACTAAAAAAAAAAAAATCTTACCTCATCCTCCTCTAAAATAGCACCAATTGTTTTTTATAATTGTTTATTCAATAAGTGAAAAAGAATGTTTATGTCCTTACTATATATATATAAAACCATGCTAGATCATGATGGAAATATACAGTAAATATGAAAAGAGTACAGCATTTTAAAAAGCTTCTAGTCCAGCCTCCTCAATTAAAGATGAAAAACTGAAGATCTTGGAAGTTTAAGAGATTTATCCAAGTTCACACAGTCATAAGGGTAGGACTGAAATTTGACTCTCTTGAATCCTGTTCTGATAGTATTACTTTTTCTTCAGTCGTGTCTGACTCTTTGTGACCCTATTTGGGGTTTTCTTGCCAAAGATATTGGAATAGTTTGCCATTTACTTTTCCATATCATTTTACAGATGAGGAAACTGAGGCAGGCAAGCAGGGCTAAGCGACTTGCCTGGGGTCATATATTATCTGAGGTGATATTTGACCTCAGGTCCTCCTGACTACAAGGTCAGAACTCTATCCACTGTACCACCTAGCTGCAGTGCAAAACTCCTTCAAAGATACCATATTTACCTTTTGTGTGTTGGTATGTGTCTTCCATCATTAAACATTTCTTTTTTAAGCTCACAACTGAATTGTGACATCTTTGAACGAATCTATCTTGCAGAAGTGTCCTGTACCTCATTAGTACTTACGGAGTACTGGACTTCTAATTAGTAAAACCAGTGTTTAAATCATACCTATAACCATGAGCAGATCTGGTGACCTCCCTGAACATCAATTTCCTTCACTATAAAATGATACTTCTCATTATACCTATAGTACTTGACTCATAGGTTCAGTCACATAACTTTTCAAATTGCCATCCTGAGTTTCTCTACTACAAAATAGGGATGCTAAGACAACCTGTAGTACTTGTTTTGAGGCTCATATAACATAATATATAAGAGCATTTTGAAAATTTTACAGCACAATATAAATATCAGTTAGTAGTAGTAGGAGCAGCAGCAGCAACAGCAGGAATTATATTAGGTTTGTTGTTTGATAGAGTTGTTCATTACCTTATTCTTTTAATTTTCAGTGGAGTACAAACAGGTATTGAGGCCAATCAATATCCTACAATTGTTCATTTATTCTCAATGTTTTGTAGGCTATGATATGGGAGGATTGTTTTACACTATGTGTATGCCAGACCTATATGCAAGTTTTTTATTGGTAGAAATTGCATCAATAAGGCAAATAATTTACAAGGAAAAAAAATCTTTTGAAAAAAACTACATATGAAAATAAGCACTAAGAAAGCAGACATTTAGAAAGGATACACAAGGTATAGATCTTCAGGTCTTTCCCGCTAGAATTGATGCTTATCAATAACGACAACAGACAACAAAGGAATAAATGATTATTTAAATTTAAAGGGCTACCTTCTTTTCCTGAAATGCTTTTATATTAGATTTCCATTGAAAGCAGGGCTCAACATATTTAGCCTATCCTCATTCTAGGTCACCAAGATTAAAACCTAAATATGTTCATTAAATTATTAACACCATGCAGCCTTATTAGCCTCTAAGGGCTCAAGACTTGGGCATAACAAATAATGCTTAAAGCAGGGATAAACTAAGTGCTTTTTGAAAATGAATAGCAATATTGAGATATAAGTTTGTCTTAAGCTAAGGTCCTTAATTTTGGGTCTGTGGACCTTTAACCCATTTTATAATTTTAAATATATTTTGAAACATAAGTATTAATATATATTAATAATATAGTATCTATTTAATATATTTACATATTTAATATATTTCTATATATAATATGTTCACATATTTTATTTTTGTATATTTCAGTATAATTGATTTCTCTTGTAGTCCTATATATTTTATTTTACTCATTGAAACCTATTCACAAAAGGAATCCAGAAGCATCACTAGACTGCCAAAGGGTTTCAAGACATACAAAAAAGTTAAGAACCTCTAATCTAAAGGCTCACTGAAAGCATCTTTGCGACATCTCAGGTTGGCAGGATGTTGGGAATGGTGTACCTCATTCTGTTCCCATATGATTATGATTTCTTTTGCTAAGTTTTTATACTTGGCAAGATTCCCCCTCATCCCATACACTGGATCTTAAGAATATTTGACATGGTGACATCTATTAAAAGCATTGTTCTTAAATAGTTATTGATTAATTATTGGTCTGGGAAATTGTGGGAAAAGTTCTGTCTGTGATAGTCATCTGATTATAGTATCATTTACTTAGTGAATTCTCAAGAATATTTCTAGGTCTGGTTTTTATATTGCAGGGATTTTTCATCTATTAATTTATGAAAGATAGTGTGTTTCTTATGTATAATCCCAGTCACCAGGTTGTATCTTGTTAGGTATTTGGTAGATGAAAATGTATGATAATAACATGATTGATGGTACTAATGATGATGACTGAATGAGGAAAGATCTATGGAAAAGAAACCTTGCACTGTCTTGAAACCCAAGCATCACTAGAAAAAAATTGATGGAAAAAATGTGCTAAAATGGCAAAGAGCTATAATTCTAGTTGCCCAGGAGCCAAAGGAAGGTCCATCTATTTACTTCATGATTTACTATTATTTTGATCTTATTTAAATATTTATTTTAGTTATCAATATTCATTTCCACAAGATTTTGAGTTCCAAATTTTCTCCCCATCTCACCCCTCCTCCCACCCCAAGACAACATACATTCCCTTCCCCTAATCTGCCCTCCCTTCTATCATTCCCCCCCCCCCATTTTCTTATCTTCTTCCCCTTCCATTTTCCTTTAGGATAGAATAGATTTCTATACCCCATTGCCTTTATATCTTATTTCCCAGTTGCATGTAAAACAATTTTTATCATTTGTTTTCAAAACTTTGTATTCCAAATTCTCTCCCTTCCTCCCTCCCCACCCACCCTCATTGAAAAGGTAAACAACTCAATACAGGTTATAAATGTGTAGTCATGCATAACAATTCCATAGTAGTCATGTTTTGAAAAACTAACTATATTTCCTTTCATCCTATCCCACTCCCCATTTATTCTGTTCTCTCATTTGACCTTATCCCTCCTCAAAGTGTTTGCTTCTAATTACCTCTCCCCCAATCTGCCCTCCCTTCTATCATCCCCCCTCTCTTATCCCCTTCCCCCCTATTTTCCTATAGGGTATGATAGATTTCCATACTCAATTGAGTGTGTATTATTCCCTCCTTAAGGAAAATCTGATGAGAAAAAGATTCATTCATTCTCTCTCACCTTCCCCTCCATTGTAAAAACTTTTTCTTGTCTGTTTTATGTGAGATAATTTACCCCATTCTACATTTCCTTTTCTCCTTCTCCCAGTACAATACTTTCTCACCCTTCAATTCTATTTTTTTAGTTTTTACCCATTCATCTTCTACTCACTGTGTGAGTACCCTAATACTGACAAAGATCTCATGAATTACAAATATCATCTTTCCCTGTAAGAATGTAAACAGTTCAATAAGTCCCTCATGATTTCTCTTTCTTGTTTACCTTTTCATGCTTCTCTTGAGTCTTGTCAAAATCAAATTTTCTATTGAGCTCTGGTTTTTCATCAAGAATGCTTGAAACTCCTCTATTTCACTGAATGTCCATTTTTCCTCTGAAAGATTATACTCAGTTTTTTGGGTAGGTGATTCTGGATTGTAATCCTTTATCCTTTGACCTCTAGAATATTATATTCCAACCCCTTAATGTAGAATCTGCTAAATCTTGTGTTATCCTGATTGTGATTTCATAGTACTTGACTTGTTTCTTTCTGGCTGCCTGCAATATTTTCTCCTTAACCTGGGAACTCTTGAATTTGTTTATAATATTTCAAATTTTCCTTTGGGGATCTCTTTCAGGAGGTGATTGATAGATTCTTTCCATTTCTATTTTACCCTCTGGTTCTAGAATCTCAGGACAGTTTTCCTTGATAATTCCTTGAAAGATGATGTCTAGGCTACTTTTTTGATCATGGCTTTCAGGTAGTCCAATAATTTTTACATTATCTCTCCTGGATCTATTTTCCAGGTCAATTGTTTTTCCAATGAAATATTTCAAATTGCCTTTTTTTCCCCATTTTTTTTGTTTTTGTTTTACAATTTCTTGATTTCTCATGAAGTCATTAGCTTCCATTTGTTCCATTCTAATGTTTAAGGGAGTATTTTCTTCAGTGAGCTTTTTGACTTCCTTTTCCATTTGGCCAATTCTTTTTTTAAAGCATTCTTCTCCTCATTGCCTTTTTGGACTTCTTTTGCCATTTGGGTTAGGCTATTTTTTAAGGTGTTAGTTTCTTCAGTATTTTTTTCGGTCTCCTTTAGCAAGCTGTTGACTCGTTTTTCATGATTTTCTTGCATCAGTCTCCTTTCTTTTCCCAGTTTTTCCTCTACTTCTCTTACTTGCCTCTCAAAATCCTTTTTGAGCTCTTCTATGGCCTGGGACTGATTCATATTTTTTTGGAACCTTTGAATGTAGAAGCTTTGACTGTGTTGTCTTCTTCTGGTTGTATATTTTGATCTTCTTTGTCACCAAAGTAAGATAATATAGTCTGACTCTTTTTGCGCTGCTTGCTCATGATCCCAGCCAATTACTTGAGTTTTAAACTCTTTGTTAAGTTAGGTGTCTTCTTCCAGTGTGGAGAATATACTGTCCCAAGCTTTGGGGGGCTTTGTGTGGCTATTTTTAGAGATACTTCTAGGGATCTGTATATTTTCAGTTCTTCTAAGGTGGTATACTCAAAGGTGAGGTGTTTACTACCTTCCTGGCCTGTGTTCTGCTCTATGAGTGACCACAAGCACTCTTTTATGCCTTAGAACTGTGAGGAGGATTCTTCTTTACTACCACCATAAGCTCCACCACACCAGCACTCCTTTGTGCCACAGGACCTCCACCTGGTACTATGACTCAGATCCAAGTACAGGCAAAGCAAGAGAATTCAGCCTTAGAGCCAGCAAAGAAATATCTGCAATCCCCCTCTGATCAGCTGCTTGGTACCCCCCTCAGTCTGTGGGCAGAGAGCTCCAGAAGCAGCTGCAGCCTCAGGGCTGTGCCAGGACTAGGGCTGGACCAAGCTCCTTTCTCAATGAGGTCCAACAGACCCTTCCTACTGAACTTCTAAGTTGTCTTTGGCATTTTTGGGTTGCGAAGTCTGGAAACCACCACAGCTGCCTGTGATTCAGTCCCCTGAGACTTGTTCTAGGTTCTCTGAGCCTGGTCTTTGCCTGGGCGCCCGTGCTGAGCTGTGCCCCTCTCCCAGCCCAGCACAATAGATAATTCCAATCAACCATCCACATTGCCTTGGGCTGGAAATTTGTTTCACTCTGTCTTTTTTTGTGGGTTCTGCTGCTCTAGATTTTGTTTAGACCCATTTTTACAGGCATTTGGAGTGATTTGGGGTAGATTTCAAGCAAGTCACTGCTTTTACTCCACCATCTTGGCTCTGCCCCCAGGATTTACTTTGATGTGCATGAGGTACGTCTTGAATCACAACCCAACATCATGACTTGAATCAATCAGCCACATGTGCCTGCATCCAACAATTTCACCTTGATATTAAAAATTTCATAGATCTTCAAACTACAAATATGTGAGAAGTGTGAAGGTGAAAATGTTATATTTGCTAATGAAAATTTGATATGAACAAAGCAAAAATTCTCTAGGGCAGACAAGGTGATGGGTCTAGATGGATAAGTTTATTTTAGAAGGATGTTGGATTCACTGATGGCATAATAATGAAAAATAATGAAAGAATGTTATAGAGAGAGGATTTGTGTTTAGACATTAGGCTCAGGACTGTTACAATCATTTAAACTATATAGGTGTCTCATCTTTATAATTATAATAAAAATAAAATTGATAATTTGTAACTGTAATTATAAATAACATATAATTTATAATCATTATGATTTATAATTATAATAATGAATACTCGCATATTATATTTGTGTGTATATATTTGTATATGTATGTATATATACACATATATAACAGTTTGTACCTGTACAGCATATTTGCAAACATAATCTTCTTTGATTTAATCAGCACAACAACCTTGCGGGATAGATTACACAAGTACCATTTTCTCCATTTTCCAAATGAGGGAAGAAGCGCTCAGAGAGGATAAATAACTCAGCTCTTTTGACCTCAAATCCAGTGTTCTTTTACATGGAGCCATTCTAACCAAAGAGAGGTAGTGTGGCAGATTGTTTTGAATGTGAAGCTAGAATGACCTTGGTTCAAAACGTCTCTGACATTTACTGTCTGCTTGACTATGGGCAGGTCACTTAACCTCTTTGAGACTCTATTATAGATTGGTTTCAGCCCATTAATCTCAAAGAATATCCAGGTGAGTGGACATATCAAATGACAGACAGAATAAGGACAACCCATATTCTACATGCTAACCCTTCAAATATATAAAAATAGTAATCATGATTCATTTACTTAATCATCATATTAATTTGTGACTTTTTTTAATTATGAAAAGTTTGTTATAGGGGACAGAAGATAAGCCATGGAATCATGAAAACCTGGGTTCAAGACCTTCCTCTGCACATGCTGGTTGTGTGATCCTTAGCAAGAAATTTAATTCTTCATTCCCTAAGCAATTCTCTAAGACTCTTAAGTGGCAGACAATCAGCATTAGTAGAGGGAGGTCCGTAAAACGACATCACAGGCCTAGTAACTATCCTTCTTTATTGTTACAAAAACAATCTATTGGTAATTTACTAATCATAGTATTATCCCTCAGATAATTTGCAAGTAATATTTTAAAATGTTACTTGTACAGATTTTTTTAATTCACCACTACTACCACTCTTATATATGCATACATATATACAAATGTGTATATGTACATATCTACATATGTGTACATATATGTATGGGAATTGTATATCCATGGAACAGACTCAAAATCCAGCTCCCAGGTCTACACCAACAAAGTAATGTAAGGAACTGATGAAATCCATTTAGATAAAAAACAAATAGCACTTTTTAAATCTTGAAACATCCCAGTAACTGATAAATATGTGCTTATTTCATGAACTACTCATAAAATAGACCTGCCTGGAGAAAAACCTTTATATTTATAAGTAAACAGTTACAATATTTTGACTTCATATATATAAACTGTACTCAGTAGATATTCTGGAGGGGATGGGGGATGTGATCATTCATTAATTATTTCCAGTTAGTGTGGGAATATCGGTTTCATTTGCCTTAAAGAACTATAGACATCACATTTATTATGAGTAAGAATATATGAATGTAAAAAAACATAAAAACACAATTTAAAGTAGTGTAAGTATATTTCAGACAAAACGCAAATATTCCAGTATAGTCAGTGAGCCAGCCAGGCCTTGGGAAAGTTTCTTTTTGTTCTTAATCTGCAAAGATAAATACTTATTGAATCAAATGGTACATTATTACAAAACATTATCATATGTTTTTATGAGTGTGATTACAGCCATTCTTATAGGCTAACAATAAGTTACCCTCAGTTTGAAATTTTAATAGAGCTACTTTTTTAATTCATGCAATGCACTATATCCATATTTCTCATTTTCAATGCATGACAAGCCCATGTCCTTATTCAGTCATATGTAATGTACATCCTGTAACATCTCATATTCAGGTGATCGTCAGAAAGATGCTGCTTCCTACTTATGTCCACCATTAATTTTTTTTTCTTTGTCCTTTATGTTACTGGGTTTTTTTTAATTTTATTTTCCTTTGGTCATAGTGCTACAGTCATTTGTCATTTCCAGGAGGATAGCGATGTTTGAAAAATGGACTTTTGCTACAAGAAACTGTTTGTGATTATGGAAAGCTGCATAATTTTCCAAATGAGATCCAGCCCAATCTCCTCCTACTCAAATCTGGTCCAACCTTACTGCCCATTTTCAACATCTGCCCAAAACATGCATTGATGTATTAACTCAATGGCCTATTAATCCATCCATATGGCATAGTTTGGGCAATATTTTTCATCTCCTCTCATTGTCCATTGTGATGGTTAAACCACACACACACACACACACACACACACACACACACACACACACACACAAGTACTTCAATTCTTGTCGATTTCACTGAGACTTTTTAGCACTCTGAGGATTAATACAATTAGTACTCATAACCTCATAATAGGCTACAAACATGACAGTTTTGACAACAAAACAAAAAAAATGTAGAATACCATCTTTAAATTTAATATATATTTTTTTGATATTGCCATGTGCTATAGGAATGAAACAAAGAAGAAAAGTCGGGGGGTGGGGGTGGGGAGAGAAATAAAAAAGGCAAGAGTTTGTAGAATTGACAAGGAAAGTTTCGTAAGCAAAGACAAGCAGCTGGATAATAAGTTGGGATATGGTATCAAATATTCCCCTAACTTGACATAGGATATGGATGGTACCTCTGGGACCATCCAATCTAACTCTCTCATTTTGACAGATGAAGGAACTTAGGCTCCAGGGAGGTTAAGTGACATACAATAGGTCACAGTAAACATCACAGGGGATTTTTACCTGTGTCCTATGGCTCTAGAACACAGGATCTTTCTACTCCACTAGACTCACTCCCAAATCCCATTTTCCTTGCTGTTTTCATAATGCTTCAATTATATCTCTTTTATAGAACTTATCCCCTTTCTTCCTGGTATCATATTAATTTTTGCATGTCTTATCTACTCAAATAAAATGTGAGGTATAAAATCATTAATGATATGGAGTGTGTCTTCTTCACCTTAAGATTATTTTCCATGTCTATCATACTGTCCTGTATATAACAAAGATTCAATCCGTATTTGTTGAATTGCTGGATACAGTCAGTGCGTTAGTTATGCATGTGGGAAGTACCCAATAAACATTTGACAAAATAATCAATGCAAAAAGCTGGGGAAAGAAACCCAAAAACAATAAGTGGCACTTGAAAATTTTCAAATTAGCATTTGAAAAGTATTTTACATACATTATAACATTATATTTTCTGAGTTAATTATTTTGAATATTATTATCCTAATTTTACAAATGATGGAGTTGAGGCTTAGATAAGTTAAGTGACCTTGACATTGTTTAAAAAAAAGTATTTGAAGTAGGACTTGAACTCTGGTCTTCCTGACTCTAATTCCAGTGCTTTATCCATAGGAATGACATAGATTCTGTTAATGATTATATCCTCCAAGGAGCCTAGCCTAAGGACATTTGATTTTTGGTTGATTTGATCACTTTATCTCTTTCTAGTAATAGGGCATGAAGACAAGTTTGTGCCCTAATTAGATACATGGAAACAATCCAGTTGATCAGCAAAAAGGAAGACTGACATTATAGGAGAGACCACATTGACACCTTACTGGAATTTGTTTGGCAACATGATATAGGTGCTGGAGTGTTGAATTTGGAGTTTGGAGCATCTAAATTCCAATCCTACCTCTGGCATGCAAAAGCTGAGTAGGCAGGGCATTAATCCTTTTTAACTTGGTTTCCTTATATATTTCCATCTATAAAACAGGGATACTATTTATAGTATCTAACTCATAGGGTTGATGTGAGGATCAAAATGAGCTAATTTATATAATTGGTTATAAACTCTGAAGCATGATATACATGGTTATTGTTTGGCATTCAAAGCCCTTCGTAAACTAGCCCTACTTCTACCTTTCCAGTCTTTTTACACCTTACTCCCTATCATGGATTCTTTGATCCAGTGAAACTGCTTCCTGTTATTCCACAAACAAGATGCTCTTCTCTCTTCTCAAGGCATTTTATTTTCTCTGACTGTCTCCATACCTGGAACACTCCCTCCTCACCTCCACCTATGGACTTCCTTGGTTTCCTTTAAGTTCCAGCTAAAATCTTATGTCCTACAGGAAGCCTTTTCCAACTTATTCTAGTGCCTTTCTTCTTTCAAGAATTTATCCTGTATATAGCTTGTTCATGCATATTTATTTGCTTGTCTCTTCCATTAGACTGTGAGCTCCTTGAGGGCAGGAACTATTTTCTGCCTCCTTTTATATTCTCAGTGTTTAGCACAGTGGCTGGCATATAGTAGGAGCTTAATTAGTGTTTATTGACTAAAAATTATTAACTATTGTTTTGATTTCAGTATGTTCCTTCTGACAAATTGACAATACTTTGTAGACTTTCTACCTATAAGGGAAAGACAAGCAAACATACAAGCTATCGTGGTCTGTGAAGTGGGGGATTATGTCATATGTGGCAAAGCCTGATTTCACCCCTGGTAACATAGTGGTAATTAATTTAAAAGGGGAAAAATAATGAATTTAAAGGGATACCATATGGCAGGCCATAACCTTCACACACTGTGCACGAAATGAACAAGCATCCTTTGCCTGCTGTTGTCCCATGTTGTTTCTGGTGATGTTGGCATCTCTCATTCCAGCCCAAATTTCAAGGCCCTGCAGATACCATAAGCTTCAGGGTCTGGACAAAGGGGCCTTTCAAGTTTCATATCTTCTTTAGACTTTCATGCACCAGCTGTGAAAATCAATTAGCTCTGGTGGAAACTGAGCTGCTGTATGTTCTCAATAATGAAAAAGACCAACTGCACACTGGTAATTTTCTCTGTCCTTACAAAGACTGATGGGGCCTTTGAATCTTTTTTTCCCCCCTTTTTTTTTTTTTTTTGCTGCTCCACAGAATTGCCTTTCACTTCTGTTTTGAAAGTTGCCAGACATGCCGGATAGATTAACACAGAAGAGTCTTTGGAACGGCAGGAAAATTATACCGTAGCACACCAATGACATTTGTGACTCCCTCAGGCTGGTATGCAGCCATCAGACAGTCAAAACAAACACCACCTAAATATATGCCAGAAGCTAACTCCCCCTCTCCTGGGCTCCCTTGACTTTTTTTTTTTAAGGGGAAGGGGGGAAAATGGTTGATGGTTTCTCATCTATTTACAAGACCCCATTACTCAGATCCTGCCTCAAGAAAACAAAACGAAAGAGCTGACATAAAGCTGCCTTTATTAGATCCAGGATTGTAATGAGGAAACATCTGATGTGTTGAGAGGATTGTAAAGTAGCAGAAGGGCAAGAGTTCAGTCATTGGTTGCTGGATTTAAGAATGTCTCAGTAGTTAATAGTCAATAAACATTTATTAAATGACTACTATGCTACCATGTGCTAGGCACTGTGCTTTGCTAGCGATAGGGACTGATTCCAGAAGGGGGGGGCAGGAAGGCCTCACTCCTGTTTGTTAGGCTACCTGTTATGCACATCCTAGTTGGATCAGAAAATATTTTCTTTATCTAATAAAAATGATTGGTAGGGATAGGTTTCTGGATTTGGAGCTAACATCGACAGGACCCATGTAATAATGAAAGGTATCAAGATTTAAAAAAAAATCTATGTTCTTAACTTCTGAAGTCATACCAAAGCAACTTCAAACAAATATCTGTCCTACTCTTGATGTATATGTACAGATTCAGCCAGTATTGTGGAAATAAGCAACAAAAATCAATTAATCTGCTAACAAAATCTTATTCATAATGGCTAACAATAACAAGCTATTATATGTAGTGCTTTTAGATTTGCAAAGCACTTTACATATGTTGATTCATTTGATCCTCACAACTCTGTAAGTAAGTTACTATTATTGTCCTTATTTACAGATGAAGAAGTAGAGATACAGCCCACCACCACACAGCTAATGGAGGTCTATGGTAGAACATAAACTCAGTTCTTACTGACTCCAAATCCAGCATTTACCCACTGTGTAGATAGATAATAGACAGCCAGACACACAGAAAGATAGACAGATGACAGAAGCAGATAGACAAAGAGACAGTAGGTGGATAGATAGACAAATAAATAGATATTTTGATGGGTCTATTATCAATATATGCTTACAACCCATTTATGTCTTTTCATCCTCATCCTCATAATCATCAATGTTATCACAAGAAATATTTTACCCTCCCTGTACCAAATGGACAATTTTAATATAGGGAGCACATATATACATTACCAAGCATTGAAAGAATGAACTTTCATTGGTATATAGCAGACACACAGCTCATCATTTACAGTCAGCAGTTCACTAGATAAAAATTTGAGCTGACTCATGCAAGGTCCTCCTACTGTCTCCAAAGATGAGACAAGCAATGTTTCCCTGCCTCACTGTCACACTTTTTCACACAAATTCGTAAACGACAGAGTGGGCAAGAGAAAATAATACTGATTTTCTGTATGAACTTCTCACCCAAGAAGGAATAGCTGGGACTCACATTCAGTTCCTAATGAAATCTAGAGGGGTTGTTTTGAAGCAACAACAGTTCTGGGTGAGAAAAGTTACTGTTCAGTATCCTAGAGATCCTATCAGGGAAAGAAAGGAAAGGGGAAAAGAAAGACAACACAGCCATTGGTCACTGTTCTTCATTTTTACTTGTCTCACATTGTCCTGTATTTATCACAGTTTCTGTTGAACAGGGCTTTTATTTGTTTGTTTATTTTAAGTATTTGGGAGGGGGTTTTGCCTGCCATCTTCCCTCCCAGTCCTCTGTGCTCACTCGTCCCAGAACAGATCATTCTGCGTCCTGGGACTTTCAGAGAGAGAGGCTTTTTGTTTTGTTTTTCTCTTCTTAGCAGTAGGACTTGATATTTTCAACTTTGGAAGAACTAAAAGATGAATAAATGTGTTTTTTTGTAAGTTCCAAAAAAATATTAGTTGGCATATGACAGAATAAACTTAGTCTATGTTTCAAAGTGTCAAATTAAGTTGTGATGTAAGAAAAAAAAAACCTATATCAATCCTGCCTCCTCCCTCAAGAAGTCTTTATCAAAAATTATTTCTTTAGGTGTTAGTGTCCCCCTTCCCTCATCACTGTATTTTTTATTATTATTATTATTATTATTATTATTATTATTATTATTATTATTATTATTATACTACTCCTACTACTCCTACTACTCTATCCTGTACTCATATTTTTATGAATATGCTTTATCCCTGTTTAGTGGAATGTAAATTCCTTGAGAGCAAGAACCTTTTTTCACTTTTGTATTTCTATTGCCATGATATGGTACAGTGCTTGAAAGTGAGTATGCATTTAATAAATTCCTGCTGATTAATTCCAGTTAATTAGAGGGATCCGAAAGAAGAATTACTGCCTCAGGTAGTCTTTCATTGGAGATTTTCGAACAAAGGTTAGATGACCTCTTGTCCAGCATGTTGTAATGAAGATTCTTGTTCAGATTTGGTTTCATTGAATGATCACTGAAGTCCCCTACAACTATGAAATTCTAAGATTTGGTATGATAAGAGAACCTGAACTTTATGTTACAGCTGTCCAAAGTGTGTGATATTGCCATCTATTGGTAATTCGTGCAAACTGAAGTCACATGATCCCTGAAACCCTTTGAAAGTATCTATTTGGCCAACACGATGTATTTAGTATGACACGTAATATTTCATTATGTGTATCGCAATTTAAAAACACTGGTTAATTCTTTGAGTAGAGAAGATGAATCAGTTAATTTGAAATTAGTGACATATTAAAGTTAAATGACAAAGTCTAATAATTAATTTACTTTAACTCTAATCTGTGGCTTCATTAAAATGTGCCTATCAGTAAATGATAATGTGTGAGTTTGATAAGTATTTCTGAATTTTATACTTCTAGCAAGTGCCCAGGATTAGTTAATAATTTCAAATTTGGACAATTATAATCAGAGCACAGAGGATAGCTTAATATATACATATATCTATTTTGTAATAGAAATTTAACCAAAACTGTTTCATAAATTAATTGATCTTCCTGACTAGGAATGTTAAACTATTTGGCATGTTAAGTAATGACATGGATATAAGTGAATATGTGAATTCTAAAGTGGCCCATGCCTTGGTAATTAAATGTATTGTTTCTGGCACTTTCTGTTTCAATTTCCCTCTTCTGAACCTGTTCCAGAGTACTAACCTTAGGAAAAATAGACTCAAATTTGGGCTTCAATGGAGAGCAAGCATCATGGAAGATTTTTGAACTCTTGAATAATAGAAAGAACACTGGACTTTGAATCATAAGATATGGGTTGGAGCTCCATTTCTGCCTTTTTTCTTGTTGTGTGACCATGGAAATTAAACTGACTTAAGTGGAACTTCATTTACTCATTTGTAAAAAGACTGCATTGTTGAAGACTGTCTCTGAGAGCTCTTCTAGCTCTCAGTTTCTATGATTTAAAATACTTCAAAAACAAAGATTTTAAAGCATAGTAAATCATTCCAGGGTTTGTTAATTTCAATTGGTGCCATAAATATTGCATGCCATGTGTTTTAAGAATCATTTTCCTCTTTAATGGTTCTTCAAGAGCATGTGTGAGAGTTAGGACATCTAACACGTGCCTTGAAGCTGTACTTACAAAATGTCAGTTAGCTTAGAAACTTCTCTGTGGCTACAAATCTAGTCAAATTTTTCAGAGACATGTTTAATATATAAATACTGTATAAGCATGTATATCAGAATAAAATAAAGTTCTATTTGACATTTTTTCTTGAAATTTAATGTAATACTCATAGGAAGTATATGATTTCCCTCTCCCACACCACCAACCATTCTTAAAGTAAAAACACACTAAACAGGAAATACTTTAACCTTCATAGGTCTGTCTTTCATACTTTCATAGTTTGAACTTTGTAATTTCAATTGTTTAATAGATTTTGTTGTTGTTTTTGTTGTTTGTTGTTAAAGATGTTTTATGTGATTTTTGAAAGGAGAAGAAGGATTTTCAGAAATGAATGTGATGTAAAGGAAAAGGCATCAATAAAAGGGTTTTTTTAATAAAAAATAGATAAATATGGCATGAAAATCCCAGTGAGATAGATATAAAAGGAAAAAAAGGCAATATTTCTACCAAAATACAATTTGTCAGATGAAAAGAACCAAAAGATCTTTTAATATCAGATTTAATTTTTTTTCTTTTTTTATTGGAAGGACAATCAACTTGTAATTTTGGTTTGGCCCACAAATATATGATAGAATGTGATAGAGAATCTTTTTCTTGGTTTTCAGGCTGAAATTTCTTCCTTTTTGTTTTATAAGATGGGAGACAAAATGCTAGAGGGCTGTCACTATAGCATGTTCTCTCCAGTGGCAATCACCAATGGCAGTTAATATTTCCCCAATTTCATTGAACTAATCAGTTTTTACTCATATAAAATGAATTAGCATCAGTTAATTGTTACAAGGAACATTTACTGAAAATATGTAGTAAGTCTCAAAGTACAAAACATTCTCCAAAATTAGATATACAATCTCCACTCTATTACCTTCGTCTCTGAAGAGAACGGGTACACATTTAAAGTAGTTCCTATGTACTTTTACTTTATAATGTTAATTTCCAGGTTTGACATAGTTGCTGGACAAGTTTCTCCCTTGTTCAGTGATGTCAAATTGAAATAGCAATAGATTACTGCCAGCATATTGACTTACAAAACAAAAACAACTCGGGGGAGGGCGAGGCAGGGAGGCAGGCAGCTAGGTAGTGCAATGGATAGAGCACTGGCCCTGGATTCCTGGAGGACCTGAGTTCAAATCCAGGCTCAGACACATAACACTTACTAGCTGTGTAACCCTGGGCAAGTCACTTAACCCCCATTGCCCAACCAAAAAAAAAAAGAAGAAGAAAACACAAATTAACATATTATCTATGTTGCATTGCATTTTTATTTCTTTTGTTAGTTCTGGATTACATTTAATTCTGGTTTAGGTTGCATTCCAGAGTTTTGTTGGTCTCTTTTGAGTTGGCAACTCATGGACCTTGTTTGATACTTTTATTTCACGTAAAGGCATGTATGCTTCCAGGTCAATCTCCTATTGACTCAGGTCCCACACTTAACTCCTCAGGGCTGGCTACTACCTGGGTTTGGCTGTGGGACCTCTGTTGGCTCTTTTAACCTTTAAAGGCCTCAAACAATGATCTGTACCCCAAAAAGGACAAAAACAAGAAGCTATACTGTCCCAGACAGATTAGGAAACTGTGTACATCAGTCTGGCGAGGGGAAGCAACACCTACCTTTAACCAGACTCCTCCAAAGTTCAGATAGTCATCCTTATTCTTCATGGACATTGGGAAGGGAAAAGAGGCATTCAGCACTTTGGTTCATTCTGTATGCTTACTCAGTTCCAATCAGCAGCCAACACAAAGACTTTCTATCATCAAAAGTAAGGTGATGGGAAACAGTCAGAGTATATATCTTATATCTATACATGCCCCGAAGTAGAGAACAGGCCTCTCTATTACACTTTCCCAGAAACAGGCTCAAAATATTCCCCATGGTTTTCCACCAGGAAAAATAGAGAGATTATATTGAAAGAATAGACCTCCCATTGGCCAGTCTCTCATCTAAAATATCTAGAGAAAGCTAAGGAAACATAGAAATACCTATATTTCCCTGAGGAAGAAATAGCAATAGATTTCAATTAAGACAGATGCTGGAAGTGGTTGGTAATTCTAGTGAAGAAATTTCTAGTAGGTTACACTCAGGGTTGAGAGAAACAGCATCCAGAAGAGCACATGGAGTAGAATCCAACAGAGGCTTTCAGAACAGTCCAGTAGAGATTACAAAACCAGAGGGAAGTAGTCCCAAGCAGGAGCAGTGAAATGGCATCACTAAAAGACATCAAAGGTGATAAAAGTTGATAAAAGATACCACCTTAAGAGCAATGAGTTGTTTCTTCACTATTCTCTATATTTACCCTGTTTTCCTACTAATGCTATTTATATTTATGGGAGAGCAAACATCCAGGTTTGTGAGGGAAATATTTGTAGCAATTTTTCTTGCTAGGATTTTGCTTTTTTAACTAATTATGTCCTCTGACTGACAGTTAAAGATAAGCATACTGGTTGGGCATTTGTGAGGATGATTTTAGCAGTGTACCCATAGAGTAATTTGAAACTGGGGTTTCATCTATGGAAACTTCAGCTGTGGACCCCATCCTACAAAGGAAGAAAGGATATATATATGTGTGTGTGTGTGTGTGTGTGTGTGTGTATACTCCATTTCAAACTGTTTTTGAAAGCTATGATTTGATATAGATTAAATGCTAAGCCATATCATTAGATAATTTGGATCTATGTAGATTATATAATGTTCTCTAAGGAATCATTCAATACCAATTAGGAATACTACAAGCTCTATTTTCAAAGGGTGAAGAATTAGATGGAGATAGGGAAATTAATTCTTTCTGATGATGAAAAAGTGAATCTTGGGTCTTCAAGATGGCAAAAGTAGGTAAGATATGCACTAAGTGGCTTTTTTTCTCTCAAATTTTGCTGCAATTTATGTTTAGGATATATCAAGTAACAAGAAACTTATTACTAGACAGTCTATTGCAGGACATTCCAGCTTTTATACAGTGGGTTTGGTTCTATTTTCAACAGAATTTGTAAGCATAGTGTTTTTAAATAATAGTTATGATAAGATTAATCACAATTATAGTTTATATTTATGTATTACATTGTATTCTTTCAAAGTGCTTCATGTGGAGTATCAATGAGGACTCAATGGAAATGTGTTGAAAGAATGGCTGAATGTACATTATAAAGTGCTACCTTGTGTGAGCTGAATATCTACCTTTCATCACGCATAATCAAAAATCAAGTAATTAAGCTTGTTTTACTTGACAATGAAACAACACCAAAAGTTTGTTTGTTTACAAAGTTATGAATATACCCAGGGAAAATCTTTTGACTTGTATTAAAAGATTTAGTTTGAACTGTAGACAAAAAAACCTATCTGTATATATTTGTGTGTATACACACATGCAGATACGTGTATGATATGTACACTCATGTGTACATATTTGTGTATATATGTATATGTGCATATGTGTGTGTGTGTGTGTGTGTGTGTATATGCATGTATGTATGTAATGTGAAACTTGCCTCTGCCTCTCCCCTCTACCCCCACCATGCACAGGTATTCTCTGCCTTCTTTTGGCTATCAAACCATGTGGGAACTCAAGACTTTGGACTTTCAGCCACGTATGACTCATCATTAAAGTCCCCTATCTTTCTGCTGAGCTAGAAGGGCAAATGCCACAACTGACAAAACCAAAGATTGCTTCCAAATGATGGCCCTCTTAGTTGTCACTCTTGAGTTGACAAGAAGTGATATCTGTAAACAGTAGAGGACAGCCCTTCTCTAATCAGAAATAATGATCACCAATTCTTGAATAGAATGTGAATTGTAACTATTTGGGTTGATAGCAGGGCTTCTGGTGAGTTGGCCTCTTTTGTGTGTTTCCTTCATTTAGCATGAACCATGTGAAATTGAAAAGTCTGAAGAAATTGTAGCAGTAAAAACAGCTAGAGTTTCCTCCTTCTCCAGAACCCAAGCAATCACTAGGAAAAGTGCCTCAGGCAGGAGTAAGCTCACTCCAAGGGAAGAATTGGCATCAGAGTGATGACATAGGAAAGATCAGCCTAGGTTGTTGCACAGAGACAAAAGATGAAATGGTTAAGTGGCAACCTTGAGATATGTGTCTCAACAAGGCTTGAATAGTAGCCTAACATTCAACTCTGTTAGGGGTATTTGAATACTATTCTAATTATGTGGTAAGATGTGCTGTGGTTCTCTTTGGCAAACTATTACATTTTTCAAGCAGGAATAAATTTATTTCTCCTTTGTAAAAGGGGCATGGCAAACTCCCTAACGAAAACTGTAAAATGCTATAGAAAAGTGAACAAGAATGATTTAACCTCCAAGACCAATAATTCAGTTCTTAGCATCTTGGGGATGTCATCAGGGAAATATGAGCTGGTCATTTGATGAGAGGGAGGATAAATAGGCTGACAGCTTCAGTGTTCCACTGGCATCCTTGTGAGGCAACAAAAAAAGCAAGGAAAGTTTGTAGCATATGCTGTGGATATCCTGCTCTTATGGAGAACCCTAACATGCCTTACACAAGATATGTAGATGAATTGAGATCTGAATTATTGAAGGGGATACCTAAATCAGTGAGAGCATATATTGATTTCATGTACCTATTTTTTTTTTGTAAAAAAAGGGGTGGGAGAAATTTCTTCCTGATTGTCCCATCAATAAAGCCTAATATCAACTCCCTCTCCCTACCTGCAATCAAAGCCTACTTTTTAAGAAATGGTTTGATTTAGCCATTCAATATGTTTAGGTTTAATGAGGAATAGATAAATTTCAATAGCAGGGAAAATGAGACCAAGTGATGGTTATTGAAAGCTACAGTTTTGGGCATCAAAGAAAGTGGGGAAGATTTTTTTTTGAGAGTTCCTGAAACTACACTACATAGGTTTCAGCTACTTTGGATCGCAGTATCAGGGATATCAGAAGCCAATTCCTCTATTACATGGGGAGGAGACTGTAGTCTAGTAAAATTAAGCTACTTGTCCAAGTTCATATATGTTATGTTTAGGGGAATGATTTGATTTCAGGCCCTATGACATCAGAGCTAGTGTTCTTTCTACCATATCCACCTCGAGAGTAAAATCAGGCCAGCACATGAACCAACCAAAAAAATAATAAATAAATAACATTTCAACTTTACTTTGAAGCACTTGTCTAAACTTGACATGTGCTAATAATGTCCCTAAGGCGATATCCATATCATTCCTTAAAATCCAGGAAATCCCAACATCTACATGGACTATTCACTTGTTGTCCTATCAGGAAGTGCTCATTTCCTGTTGATCAGTTTTCCAGGGGACAAAATCAGATGAAAAGAGAAGTCTTGAGGAAAACTCCTACCTTATCATAGCTAACTGTAAGAACTATAGTTTGGGGGACTTTATTTGGGTTTCTTGTTGCAAATGATTTTTCTTCTCAGCTCTAGGGGAATTCAAGTCAGTAAAGAAAAGCAAATTTATCACTTCTGAAAACTGCAGCTAGACCCCCAAGACAGAAAGATTACCCCTAAAATTGAATTTAAATAAAAGTAATTAGTTTTATCTCATTTTTTAATTCATTTACCTCTGCACAGAAATCCTCCTGGAGTTTTGAAACTCATCAGTGATTACCCCTGGAGCTGATCCAATAATGGGAGAATAAATACACCATTAACCAATTATACATAATGACTCTAAGACATGCCAATAATGGTGTAGTCCAGGTGATTTATAAGGCTTACTTGAAACAGCCTCCTCACAGTTCACATTTTTTATAAGAACACATTAAAGGTCAGTATGATTTTAGAGTTAGTAGCACTTGTTCTCCTAAGGACACTAATAAACAATTCAAGCAATATGCATTTTTTTTACACATGTGATGGTTGTGAAATGTGAAAATTTAAGGTGACAGAGAAAGAGATGTTTATCTGAAGCCAAGTAAGATGAATCTGGGAATTTTTGACCATATAGTAGTTTAATAGATTTAGCTCAAGTTGCTCCAATCTAGCATATCTAAATGCAAGTTGTAACAGAATATATACCAACTGTCTTCTTGAATTATCTGTGCTAAGCTAAAAGATTTTCAGCAATCTCAAACTGCGTATACCTAATATACCTACACACAAATAGAACACATCCTGTACTCTCGTAGCCACTTGATCCAATACACCTCCTTTTCAGAAGTAAGAGGATAGAAAAGAAGCTAAAGATTGAGTCAAAAAAATACTCACATATGATGTGATAATTTCTTTTGCTGCTGTTTTTTTCTTCAAAATCCAGCTCATGTGCCAGCTCATCTATGCAGCTTTCCCTATCTCCCACCACTCATATCAAAGTATTTTTCCCCTCCTCCTATTTCTTACGGCAATTTGTCTCCTTTGCCTCTATCACATTCTATTTCATGTCATATATTTGTGTCCTTTATTTCAGCTATTGAATTGCAAACTCATGGAGGGCAGGAATATCATTTTCTTTGTTTGTTTGTTTTTACTTTTGTACCCCCATCTTCTTGTATATAAGTTTTAAGAAAAGTTTGTGGAATTGAATTAAGTTGATGACCTGACTGTTCCAATTGGAACTATACATGATTATGTATATAGTGTTTTAAAGCTTACAAATAACTTTGTTAAAAATCTCTCACTTGATGTAAAATGAAACAAAAACAGTTGTCATCCCCTGGTTACACTGTTAGTCAAAATAAATTCCAACTGCAATTTACTGGAAGTGACAGCATCAATTTTGAATAACAAAGAATCATTCAAGTAAGCCAGTTAACCCACATTTACTTTTACAGGACACAGCTAGTTGAGGTGGGCAGCTAGATGGCACAGTGCATGGAGTACTGGCCCTGGAATCAGGAGGACTGGAGTTCAAATTTGGCCTCAGACACTTAGTAGCTGTGTAACCCTTTGCAAGTCACTTAATCCTGTTTGCCTTGGTTCCTAATCTGTAAAATGGGCTGGAGAAGGACGTTGGAGACCATTCTGGTATCTTTGCCAAGAAAACCTCAAATGAGGTCACAGAGTATCTGATATGACTAGAACAACTCAACAAGAACAAAAGACTAATTGAGGTAGGAGTCCGAGCTACTAAAGATAATATAAGAAGATATAATAATAATCGCATGTATCAGACTTCATACTTCTTCAAAGTGCTTTCCAAATCTATCATTTTTTTTCTTGTCATATGAAAGAGAGACTACAGTTGTTCTGCTTGGCCTCAGAGGGCTAGCTGGACTGCCAGGAAGAGCAAGAAGATGTTACAAAGGTGTAGTTTTTCTATTCAGTATAAGGAAAGCAAATTCATATTAATTAAAGTGGATCAAAAATGAAATGAGTTGCCTGGGTTTTTTTTTTTGGTTTTTTGTTTTGTTTTTTTGCTTCTCAAGGTAAGGTATTTTCTACCACTGGGTTCTTTAAGTAAAGGCCAAATGACCAATTGGGGTTGTTGCAAACAGAAAAAAAAAATTCTTTGGGTAGAGATTGGACCAGATGACCTCTTCGGTCTTCTTAAATTTTGATATTTGAAGAATCTCCTATCTGCTGTAGGAGCTAGGCATGAAAGGTAGTATTATCCCAATTCTACAGGTGGAGAAACTGAGACACAGAGAGGTTAAATGTTTTCAACACATAGTGAGTTGGCAATAGACTAGAGACTAGAACTTGGGGCAGCTAGGTGACATAGTGGATAGAGCACTGGAGTCAGGAGGACCAGAGTTCAAATTCAGCCTTAGACACTTGACACTAGCTGTGTGACCCTAGCAAAGTCACTTAACACCAATTGCTTCACCCCTGAAAAAGAAGTAGGAGACTAGAACTCAAACTTGAGTCCTACTCTGGTACTTTTGCCACTCAATTTTAGCCCATAAATTCACAGGAGATAATAATCTGATCAGAAGAGACAAAACATAACATCATGAAATGACTTTAAAATACTACAAAGGAATAGATCATGATGTACAATGATGCAATCTAAGCTTTAAGTCATGCTTAATTATAGGAACAAAACTAGTTTCGAAGTGGGGGGAAAAATCAATCAACATTTTACTCCCTCACAAAATGTCAAATAGCTATTTCTATGGATTTCTTCTTTCAGCAAATTAGCTAATTGATTTAATGTTTTATGGACATGGGTTGTAACTCCACAGAGTCTATTCTGTGTGACAACAGTAAAAACAACAGTATATTTGAAAATGTGTTGAATTTAAAATTAGAAGACCTATACTTGAATCCTGGCTATGCTGATTACTACCTGTGACCTTGGAACAAATCACTTAACCTCTCTGTATCTTAGTTCACACACCTCTACAATCAGACTGTTGGATTAGATAAAGTGGGAGTTACCTTTCAGTTCTAAATTTATGATCCTAAGAAAATTTTAGCACATTCAATTTAAAATACATTAAGTTCCAACTATGTTTCAAGCATTGTGTTAGATGCTAAGCTCATAAAAAAAAATTAAAAAATGAAGCAAGAGTAAGCATTCAAAAAGCTTACATTTTATTTAGGGTAAACAACATAGAAGCAGATAGGAAATGCAACCATGCATATAAAATAAGTGCAAAATATTTTTTCTAGAGATAATGAACATTAGCAACTAGTATGATAGAGTTACGTACAATGCTTTCTAACTCCCTGCAAGTGTTAGTTCATGTAATATATTATATGAACTAACACTTTCATGTCATATCTTACATGAACTAACACTTGAATGGAATTTAGAAGTCTAAGAGGCCAAGGTGAGGATGAAGAGTAACAGTAACAGCTAACAGAAATTAAATGAGGAGCATTGTATATGAGGACCAGTAAGCAGGAAAGTTCAATTTTGCAAAGGAGTTTGCATTTATGACATTTAGAAGGATTTTAAATACTATACAGAAAGAAAAACATATTTTCTCCTTGAGGCAACAAGAATCCACTGAATCTTCTTAAGCAAAGGGATGACATAGTCAGATCTGTGTCTTAGAAATACTAATTTTGCAGCTGATTTGTGAAGGTTAGATTAGAGAGAGAAGAATCTGGAGGTTATGAGAACAATTTAGAGATAATTGTTAGGTAAGTGGTGAAAAGGGACTGAACAAGGGTATTGGGTGTATGAAAGGAGAGGGTTGGGATGTAAGAAATGTTGTATGGGTAGAATTGACAAGTCTTGGCAAATTATTAATTGGATACAGGAGGTGTTTGAGAGTAAAGAGTGTCATTTAAATGCCACTTTAAATATATCAAATTGTAGGTTTTTGTAGGTGATCCTTGCTGTAGTCTTTCAATTAGTGGCTCTACCCTGGGCTTTGTGTAAAAGAGCCTGGGATTAATTGTTTGTCTAAAGGTAAAGCACTATGTATTAGGATAGAGACATCAACTTCCCTGAAAAAAAATAACTGGTTAAATAAGGATTTGTCAGACCCATCAGTTACTTCCAGGCATTAGCCAAATAGGTAACAAGCTTTGGAACCTCGCCTAAAAGGGAAAACACCTATTCAAGTAAATGTATTGGAATTCTTCCTTGTCAGCAAATGGAATATTTTACTGATTTTATTCAACATTTGAAAAACTAAATTCAATATAAATTTTATTCAATACCTACTATGTGCAAGACAGGAAAAGTAGGAAAATTACAATTATGGGTAAGTAACATTATATCCCCTCAAGTTTCTTAAAATCTAGTAATATAAGTCATGACTCCTAGACTTAGAACTGCAAAGAACTTTAGGGATAAGAATAGCTCACATTTGTATCATGCTTTAAGATTTACAAATACATAAATGAAAGTTCTCATCACAGCCTTGTGAAGAGGTAATTAAAGAGAGCATCATGAAGAATTTGGGACTCTGATAGATTATATGACTTGCACATGGTCACACAACTGAAAAACATCCAAGAGAAGATCAATATTCAGGTCTCTTGAGGCATTCTGCCTCAAATTATATATAATACTTGACTTAACACATGGTCTTGTAAAGCTCCTTCATTTTATTGATTGAGAACTTAAGTTCAGAGATATATGCTAATTTTTCCTGAGGTAATACATTATAGTAGGAGACAAATCTGTTATTTAAAGCCAGGTACTCTATGAAGATACAATGCTATTTCTACTTCACTACACTGTTATTTACTATATCCTTAAATAGATGACTATAATATCTCCCCTTACAGAATCACCATCTTGGTAAAAGGCTCTCATAACTTCAAACTTGGAATTTTCCAGTAGCCTGTGGTTTTCTCCCTGTCTCACATCTTCAATCTATTTTCCACTCATCTGCCAAAGCATTCTTTGTAACATGCCTATCTCACCATCTTACAACCCTACTCGATGAACTCTAGTGGTTCCCTATTACCTCAAAGAACAAATATAAAATCTCTTAGTTTTTTGAAGTCCTTCCCAACTGGACCTTTCTTACCATTCTAGTCTTTACACTTTACTTCTGTCCATATTCTTTATAGCCAAGAAGCACCAGAGTTCTTATTCACACAAAGTGCTCTATCTTTGGACTCTATGCCTTTTTATAGCACAAATGCCTAGAATTCTCTTGCTCCTCACTTCTGTCTCATAGCCTCTCTAGATTGTTTCAAGACTAAGCTCAAAATTACTCTCTGAAAAAGGCTTCTCCTCTCCCCACATCCCATAGTGCCTCACCTTTGGTACTGTATCATTTTTAAACTGTGTATATATTGAATGTACATATTTGTTTCATGTTGCCTACCCAATTAGAATGTGAACTTCTTGAGATCAGAGAACAGTTTTTTTTGTTTTGTTTTTTGCCTTTCTCTGTATATCCCTAGAGCTAAGTACAGTGCAGACAATGAGGGCTTAATAAATGCTTGTTGATTAAACATGACCCAATCAGCTTACTTTTTTTCTGACTTGTAAATTTTTGTGAAGAGCTACACCTTTCAGTCTAAGTGGAATAGATTTTTATTTTTTAATTGGCCTGGCCAGTTCACTGTGCTTCATGTATTGTAAGATCAAGAAAAAAAAATTCACATGACTGATCTGCTATTGTAAAGCAGACTTTTTTCAAATAATAAAAAATTAAATTTTACAACCTCATATCTAGTCTTTAAATTCCCACTAGTTGGATGCTATTTCTGATGCTGTAGAGCGGAGGGTACACTACAATGGAAATTAAGAGACTTAGATTTGTTCCTAAACTTGGACAAGTTGATTAACCCCTCTGGGCCTCAGTTTCATAATGTGTAAATTGAGGGATCTGGACCAAAGGGCCCCTAGACTTTTCTCTCTAATATAATTCTAATTCTTTGATTTAATTTCTTAGACTTCATTTGACTTTACTGGATAAAAAACGAGTTTGATAAAATATCTGCATTTTCTTCCCCCCCCCCAAAGTATCTGACATGCTTTATTTTTTAAAATATATTTTAATGATTTTTTTTAAGGCAATTGGGGTTAAGTGACTTGTCCAGAGTCACACAGCTCACAAGTGTCAAGTGTTTGGTCTGAGGCCGGATTTGAACTCAGGTCCTCCTGACTTCAGGGCTGGTGCTCTATGTACTGTGCTACCTAGCTGCCACTATTTTAATGATTTTGTTAAGTATTTCTCAATTATGTGTAAAAATGTTTTAACATTAAAAAAAATTAGAGTTCCAAATTCTCTTTCTCACTCCTGCTCCTTCCCCACCTTTGAGAAAGCAAGCAATATGATATCAATGATATGTGTAAACTTATGCAAAATATATTTTCATATTAGCCATGTTGCAAAAGAGAACACACATAAACACAAAACAAAAAAAATAAAGGAAGTTTAAAAAGTATGCTTCCATCTGCACTCAGAGTTCATCAGTTTCTCTCTCTCTCGAGGTAGATAACATTTTTCAACATGGGTCCTTATATCTACATTTCTTCTACCTTTAAGATACTATAGCATGCATAGTGCCCAAAATAGCTTTAAAAAAGTAGGATATAGATATTGATATCAGTATAGACATAGACAGATACACATATACTGTGGGTGGGTGTGTATATAGCAAACTATTCTTAGCAGCACATTTTATATTAGGGAAAACAGCAACAACAACAAACTTGGAAATGGAGTGGGTACCCATTGATTAGGGACTAGCTATGAGACTGCATAGATGCAATGGAATATCACTTGTCCATAAGGCAGGACAAATCTGAATTATACAGAGACATATCAGATAACTTAGTAGATCATAACTCTAGAGCTAGAAGAAAACATAGAAGTCATTTAGTTTTCATGTGATCATAGATTGAGGGCTAGAAGGGACCTTACACAACAAATCTCTCATAGTCTCAAATCATCATTTTTTTTTGAGATGAATAAGCTGAGATCCAAGGAGGATGAATGTATTACTCAAATCACACAAATACTAAGCAGCAGAAGTGAAATTTTGACCCTTACTCTCTGACTCCAGAATCAGTTTTCTTTGCAGTGGAGCATACCGCTTCCTGAAGAATAACATCAGATACAGAGCAAAGAAAGCAGAACCACAAAATAAAAAAAGAGAGAGAGAGAGAGAGAGAGAGAGAGAGAAGAGAGAGAGAGAGAGAGAGAGAGAGAGAGAGAGCATAACTATCATGATGTCTTGGGCAGCTAGGTGGCACCATGGATAGAGTGCCAGGCCTGGAGACAAGGAGACTAATCTTCCTGAGCTCAAATCTGGCTTCAGATGCTTACTAGCTGTGTGACCCTGGACAAGTCACTTCAATTTTTTTCACCTTCATGTCCTCATCTGTAAAATGAGCTTGCGAAGGAAATGGCAAAACACTCCAGTATCTTTGACAAGAGAACACCAATAGAGTCATTCAGAGTTGGACATTACTGAAATGACTGAACAACAATGACAACAAATAATAATTTGAAGGAAAACACTACTAAGAGGTAGACTAAAAAGTAATTACAAATATTAGTTTCAGAGATCAATTGATGAATCATATCTTCTCTTCATAGAGTGGTTAGTTAGAGTGGGAGAGGTGCCATGGATAATGAATGCTACATACTCTTAGTTTCCCTTGTGGAATAAATAGATTTTACTTAGCTAATGTGTTGTTGTTGTTTTCCTTGTTGTGATGATGATGATGATATTGTGGATGTTGGTGTTCAAAAAGGTATATCACATATGAGGCAATAAAATGAAAAGGCATCAATGAAATATTTTTGAAGAAAAAATGTTCTAAGGAATGGAGCTCTTTTTGTTGATTAGCACATATTGACAGGACTTCGCTGATCAAAAATCCAAAGCAATTGATAAAATAGATTAAATATCATTGGAAAAGGCAATTGCTCTAATATAAGTACAAATAGCTTTAAACAGCCAGTACTTCACTTAAAACAAAAAAAAAGGGGGGGTGGATTTGCCATTTACTATTGAAGGATGCCCACAGGATCTGTACATCTAGAAGTGGTAGTTAGTGCAAACACTATACAAAATTTTTATTTTTGTTTTTTGAGGGTTTTTTTTATTTTTATGATTTTGAAATACAGGAAGCCCAAGGAAAAAGTAGAATTTCCTTCCTTTTGTAAGCCTGTTTACTTTACAAGTCTGCAGTAAAGCAACTCTTTAAGGGCTCTAGTAATTCCTCCATGACTCTGTAGGGTCCAGGGCTGGGCTGAAAAAGATATATAAGGAGGTAAAATCCAGTTACTTTATGACAGCCTTCTAAATCCCATGTAAAGAATTGTTTTATTATTAAAGTCCTGAACATATTACAAATCAGGCCAAGTACCTATACATGGATGTGCATGTATGCATTTTTATATACACACAAATATATATATATATATATATATATATATATATATATATATATAAACTTATATCTGCACATATATACTATTCAGCTTATTATTATAATTGTGGATTTTTATTCAGAGAAATGGTACAGCCTGTTTAAAAGAAGAAATGAGAACTATTCATCTTTGCTGTCAAAACAAAAGACCCTGAAATTAATGATGCTAAGCTTGTTATTAACATGAGCACTGTCATGTGGAATGAGTTTGCTCTAGAGGTCAGTGTATTCTTCTAAAACATCTTTAGTGCTCAGAATCATGTTTTAGCCTGTTCCCCATGTCGACCTAGGGGAATAAAAGAATGAGGGTGAACACTCTCCGGAGTTCTTTATCTAGCCCATCAAACTTGATTAAATGTTATACAAAGTGAGTCAATGTAAGCCATGGGAAAAGCAGTGAGCATCATTCAAAGATGACAGAGGGCATTTTTGCTACACTATTAAAAAAATCCAACACATTAGTCATATATCTATGGAATTTACTTTGTGGCCCTGTTAGAAATCAGTTGGTTCTTCCTTCTTCTTTTCCCCTCATACTCTATATACGCTACAAACCACAAAAGTTTGAATAGTGTTGAAACTACAGTGGGTCAACAATAATTTGATTTTAAGTATCACTGTCTCTTTGTGTCTGCATTTCCCTTTCACTATATATCTCATTTTTCAATTTTATGAAATTCTCAAGTATTTCACTTCTGGCACAAATTCCCAAGTAAAACATATTTTAAAAACACCAACAAATAAAGCAGAAACAGGATTTTAAATAGCAATTAAAGTCAAACATTTTAGACAGTTGAAAACATTGATGTTTGACTTCAAACAAGCTATATGATTGAAGGAGATTTTTCCACTTTCTGTTTGAATGCTTTAACATCTTGTAGATGGAAACTAGATGCATTCTGGGTTATAAAAACCTATTATAGAATCACAGAAACTACTAATTAGAGGGAAAAGCACAGGTCATTTAGTTAAACTCATTAATGAATAGGAATTCTTACGCAGATTAGGAAATTAATCTGAGAGAGGAGACAAGATTTGATCAAAGTCAAACTGTCTGTAAATATGAGAAAGAAGTGTGGATGAAATCCAAGTTAAATTCAAGAAACATGTATTAAGCACCTACTGCATACCAGGCACTTTGTTATTTATGCAGAAGCAAAAAATTAAAATAGTTCTGCTCTCAAGAGCTTGCATTCTTTTGGATATGTATATATATATATATATATATATATATATATATATATACACACGTATATATGTATATATATATATATACACACGTATATATGTATATATATATACATACATACATATATATGTGTGTGTGCATATATATATATGTGTGTGTGTGTGTGTGTGTGCATATATATATATATATATATATATATATATATATATATATGTCTATCTATCTATCTATCTATGGAAGGAGAAAATAAATCAAGCAGCAGAGACACAGACAAGAATGATGACAGAAAAGCTCCTAGAGAAAGAGATAAAAAGTCTCTAGAATTCAGAATGCCATCTTAGCCTGACTTTTGATTCTGAAAGAGGGAAATAAATCTGGCTATCCTTTGTTTCATTTCAGATTTCCTGGCTAGGTAAACACTTTTTTACAAATTCTAGATTGTGAGAAAAAAGAGAAATTAATCAACTATTGTGGATTATCAGGAATGGTGAATCCAGATAAAGTAGTACATTATTTGAAATAGCACTGTATACTTGTATTGGGCTAGAACAAATTACCATATTTTACATAAACATAACTACAAATCATGCTAATTCAAATGTACGTGAGCACTTCAAATAATAGAGCAGCAAGGAATCAAGTGAAGCCCATCACAGCTAGCTTCCCTCCAATGGCCTAGGGGGCCCTAAACAAAGAAGGAACTGGTACACTGGAAATTCTACAAATATTCAGCCTCTACCCTGTGCAGGAATTGGTGATAGAAATGAGAAGCAATACAACCTCTGCCCTTAAGGAGTTAATAATCTAGTTTAGAAGAATATGACCTAGATATGAATGTAACTACTATATATCATAGTCAGTTAAGAGGCAGTCAACAGAGTCCTGGACTTGGAGTCAGGAAGAACTGAGTTTCAATCCTGCCTCAGACACTTCCTATCTGTGTGACCCTAGGCAAGTCACCTAACTACTCTCTACCTCAGTTTTCTCAACCATAAAATGGGGAAAATTCATCTACTTTACAGAATTGTGATGAGGAGAGAATGAGATAACATATCTAAAGGACTTTGAAAATCTTAAAGTTATTATTATTATTACAGAATGTGATAAGGGCAAAAGAGATATACACATGTGGTTCAATAAGAAAATGTGAGAATTACATTCAGTTTGGGTGATCAGAATAAGCTTCATGTATGAGGCAATAACTGAAATATACCTCAAAGGAAAAGCCAGATCTTCATAGAAAAAAGATGTAATGGAATGCATGCCAGGCATGGGATATAGCCTGTGAGAATACAGTACTACAAGCAGCAGCTTTAATTTCAAATCAAGAATGCATGTAAAATAAAGATGTGGTTGGAGTCACACTATAAAAGGTCTTGAATGCCGGACTAAAGAGTTTTCTTTCTTGTATAATAGTCATTTGAGAACAACTGAGGATTTTGGAGCAGGGCACCTGTCCTATTTGTTTAGGGACCTCTGGAATGGCGTCCAGGAGCCAGCTTGAACAGAATCCAGAGAACCCTGATTGTTAATTTTCCAACTGTTCATTTAAACTTTGGAAACTGGCAAAAGCTACAAAGTAGACCTTGATTGATTGTTTTGCTGATTTTTCTCAAATTGAGAAAGTGGTAGAAAAAATGTTAATAATTCAGATTAAGCTTAAAAGTATGTCGTACATGTATTTTTTTGAGGGGCAGGGGGCGAGTTGGTGTTAAACATTTACCAAAATATCTGTTGATTTTAGAGAAAGAAGTGTGGAGAAAAGAGAGAACTTAGAGGAGTAGGACAGGTTGGGGGAAAGGCAATATCATACTCTCCTATAATCTCTCCTTTTCACTTCTTGCCTTTACATACTGGGGTGAAGGGGAGGCAGGAGCTTTAATAAAGAAATTTGATCTGGTAATTGCACAGCAATAAGCTATTCATACTGGTAGAATCTATTCTTCCTGGGGGGAGGTATTTTCCCCACCAAAAAAAAGCTGGTGTGGGGATGGGGTGGAAGTGGGGGAAAAAGAGAGAGTTCTGGGATAGGGATAAGCACCCTTTACTCCTACTGTAGCCCATTCCCTTCAATACTAATTGTGGGTTGGTTCATCCATGCAAGAAGGAGTTTAGTGGTGTGCTGGAGCCAGCTCTTGCAAGTTCTAGACCCAGCTTCCTAAAGGCCATTCTTGTCTTTTCAGCATATGAATATACACCTCAGAAGTCAGGGGGTGCTTCAGATCAGGACTGGATTTATTGTTCTGTTGATTGTCTAAACTTAAGAAAGTTATAGATAAAATGTTCATTCAGATTAAATGTAAAAGTGTTTTATCAATCAGAATGTATTAAGTAACTATTATATGCCAGACACTGTGCATCTCTGGAGATACAAAGAAAAGAAGAAAAAAAACCCATGCACCATTTTATGTTGTCTCCCCTGCTCCCAAATTTTGTTGTTGTTCAGCCATTTTAGTCATATCCAACTCTTCATGTTGTTTTTGTTTTTTTAGTCAAGTTAAAAGTGTGGTCAAAGTAGTCATGTCTACTCTTTCCTGTCCACTCCATTTCTCAAGTTCCAAATGTACACAGCACAAATCCTGCTTAGCCCCTCCTCCTCCAATTTCGGATATTCTATGTTCCCAAGTATTTCCCCTCTATGTTGAAAATCTGAGGGCTCTTAAAGGAAGTGGAGGGCAAAGGAAACAGTCTATTTTCCAGTGATGTGTTGAGAGGAAGAAACTCCTATCTCTAAGGGCAACAATGATCCATCACCACATAAAGGCTGCATATCTTCAATACCATTGTGTCCTACACTGAAAATCATTGGGGAGTTGGGAAGACAGAAATGGAGAAAATAGAAAGACACAAAAAGCTAAAGAGGATAAAAAGAAGTGGTATCTTTCATCCCCAACAAAACTCTAGAATGAAAGTGAACAGGGACAGTATGTGTGAGCACTAATCAAAAGTTTTAGCCATCATTAAGAACAAGTACGGATTCATTAAGAACACAGGGACAAGGGACTACACATATGATTTCATTAGTATAGTTCTAATTATTTAATTAAGAGAGTCTATTAGAATGCATCTCCACTAAATTTTTCTTTAAATGCACTTTTGTTCCATGGAGCACAAAACTAGCTAAAGAAATTCTCTCTACCAATATAGGTAAGCAATTTGTCTGCAATTTATGATCTTAAAAGAGTTGTCTAGAGTACTGAGACTTCGAATGACTCTCTCAAGGTAATAAAGCAAACAGGTTTAAAAGGTAGAAAACTTGGCCTGCCTGGGCCCAAGGCCAGTTCTCTATCCACCAAGACGCATTACCTCTCTAAAAGCGTGTCAGAGGCAGAGCCAAGATAATGGAGAAAAGGCAGGGACTTGCTTAAGCTCTCCCAAATTACTCTCCAAATAACTTTAAATAATATCTCAAAACAAATTCTGGAATAGCAAAACCCAGACAAGAATGGGGTGAAATAATTTTTCAACCTAAGAAAATTTAGAAAGACTGCAGGAAAGGTCTTTCTCACTGGGATAAAAGATGAGCACAGCCCGGAATAGACATTGTCCAGGCAAGACAGAGGGAGGTCCTTAGTTCCAGCACAGGTCAGCAACTGAAGCCTGAGCAGAAGGCTAGTGGCATAGTGCACCAGCTATCAGGCCTCCAGCCCGTGGTGTAGCAGGTGAGTTACCAGACTCAGAAGCTGAAGTGCAGCTGGTAAGTGGCCAGTCCAAGTGAAGCTGGTGCAGCAGGCCAGTGGAGGGGTCCCAGTTCAAATTTGAAAGGAAGTAATAGGCTGGAAAATGAGGCAAAAAAACAAGCAAACAAAAAATCCTAACCAGAGAAAGCTACTATAATGACAGGGAAGATCAAAACACAAACTCAAAAGAGGACTACCATGTCAAAATTCTTATATGTGAAGCCTCAAAGAGAAATAAGTATTGGTCCCAGGCCCAAAAAAGAACACCTGGAAGAACTCAAAAAAAGGTTTTAAAAATCAAATAAGAGAGCTAGAATAAAAATTGGGAAAAGTAATGAGTGTAATGCAAAAGAATCATGAAAAAAGGAGTCAACAGCTTGGTTTAAAAAAAGCACAAAAAAAGGAAAAAGATATACAGAAATTGACTGAAGAAAACAACTCCTTAAAAAAGAGAATTGGCCAAATGGAAAAGGAGGCACACAAATCCAATGAAGAAAACAGTGCCCTAAAATACAATTGGCCAAATGGAAAAGGTGGCACAAAAGCTAAATGAATAAAATAATTTCTTAAAAATTTAGAATTGAGCAAGTGGAAACTAATGACTCCATGAGATTTCAAGAATAAAAAAAAATAAAATGAATGAAAAAACAATGGAAGAAAATATAAAATATCTCATTGGAAAAACAACTGACCTGGAAAATAGATTCAGGAGAGATAATTTAAGAATTATTGGTCTACCAGAAAGCCATAATTGAAAAATTAAAAAAAAAAAAAGGGCCTGGACATCATCTTTCAAAAAGGAAAATAAAATTGAAAGAATCCACTGATCACCTCCTGAAAGAGATCCCAAAGTGAAAACTCCCAGGAATATGATAGCCAAATTGCAAACTCTCAGGTTAAGGATAAAATACTGTAAGCAGCCAGGAAAAAAAAAATATTGTGGATGCACAGTCTGGATTACATAGGATTTAGCAGCTGAGAAAACTGGAAAATAGTATAGCAGAAACTAGGTATAGGTGGGGAACCGGGCTGTCAAGGATACATGTTGCCTTCTAGGTTCTTGGGTGTGGGTTTTTGACTGAGTCCAAGTTTTATAGAACAAATCCTTTTATCAAGGGGATTTGTTCTATGAAGTTTGGATTCAGTCAAAGTGCCACACTTAATGACCTAGAGGGCCACATGTGTCCTCAAGGCTTCAGGTTGCCCACCCCTGGACCAACATTTCATACCATATACCAAGATAAGTTCAAAATGGATACATGATTTAAACATGAAGGGTGATACCACAAGCAAATTAGGAGAGCAAATAATAATTTACCCATCACAGCTATGCAGAAGGGAAGAATTTATAATCAAGAAAGAGGTACAGAGCAGTGCTAGATGTAAAACAGATAATTCTAATTATATTAAATTTTCAAAAGTTTTTGCACAAAAAAAAACAATGCAACCAAGATTGGAAGGAAAGCAGAAAACTGGGAAAAATTTTTACAGCAAGTTTCTCTGATAAAGGCCTCATTTCTCAAATATATAGAAAACTTATTCAGATTTATAATACAAGTCATTCCTCAATTGATAAATGGTCAAAGAACTTGAACTGGTGGTTCCATTATAATCAAATACCACAACTTGTTCAGCCACTCTTTAATTGATGGGCATACCCTCAATTTCTAATTCTTTGCCAACACGAAAAGAACTGCTATACATATTTTAGAACATATAGGTTCTTTTCCTTTTTCCCTAATTACCTTTGGGAATAGACCCAGTAGTGACATTACTGTACAATGATCAACTATGAATAACTTAACTATTCTCAGCAATACAGTGATCCAAGACAATCCTAAAGGATTCATTATTATTTTTTTTTAAAGCTCTATCTACCTCTAGAGAAAGAACTGGTGTACTCTGAATACAGATGGGAGCATACTATTTTTCACTTTATTTTAATTCATGCTTAACACCTTGGGGTCTGTATCTTCTTTTGCAACATGACTAATATGGTAATATGTATTATATGACTGAACATGCATAGCGTACATCAAATTGCTTACCTTCTCAGGAAGGAGGAAAGAGACAAAGGGAGTGAAAACATTTGATCTCAAATTTAAAAAAATTAATGTTAAAAATTATTTTTACATGTAATTGGGGGAAACGAAATATTTAAAGTAAATAGGAGCGTGTAATTATGAATTAATTTCATTTATTTGATATGGTTATTAGATTTGTTGATAAGATAAATGTCATAAATATAGTATTACTAAAGCCTGACAAATATTGTGCTCTTATTAAATGTTTAGTGACTGGTTGATTCCTGAATCTCATATTTAGAAGAGACCTTAGAGACTCAACCTCCAGCCCACTTTATTCATGAACCCACTTAGAGGTATGATAGAGCCTCCATTAAAATATTTCCATTGAGAGAAAACATACTATTTAATAGTCAGTCCATTATATTTTCAGACAGCTCAAACAAAAGAATGACATCAGTACATACAATTACCATATCCTAAAGAATTTTTGTGTAAATCAATCATCAAAATCTGAAGATCAAAAGGTGCTAGTGCCATTTCAGACAACAAATACCTGAAGTTCTTGTCCAGTAGTTAGAGAGAAACAGAGACAGGACAAGAGCAATGGAGATATAGAACATAAATTTATTTTTAAAATCTTGTGGAGGATAATGGAATAATATAAATAGTACTGTCTTACAAAATACTGAGAAGTAAAGGAGATGGGGGGTGTATCTGATAAAAGTCTTAGTGAGATACTCAAGGCAGATCACCCCAATAACATTTAAGGATAAAACTAGGAGGTGAAAAACAAATGGATTAAAGGGAAAAAATCTATAGTGAACTTTTTCCCTCTATTGATGGAAGTGGAAGCACTCTCCTTGAATTTTAATAATACAGTCACTAATGTACTACATAATTCATTTGTTCTAAAGAACACACAGAAAACAGAAGAGCCTATTGGAGGCAAAATAATTTTGTAAATTGTCTTAGGTTATTTTCAAGAGGATAGGATATCAAATGTGAAAACAAACATGGACATTATTATTTTTTCCCAAAAGCTGTGGAGACATTGACACATGTGTTTATATTTCAGTGCAACAAAATCTTTTTAGGGAGAATCCTCGTGCCTATTGAAAAGATCCTTGATGGCTTTAGAAAGGAATTTATAATTTTATAAATTATATTCTTCAGTGACATAATAATTAATAATATCTAGCATTTATGTAGTGCTTTAATATTTAAAATTTAATATTTACAAATATTGTTTCATTTTATCCTCACAACAATATCGAGCAGTAGATGTTATTATTATCCTCATTATGAAGATGAAGAAACTGATGAAGACAGAGGTTGCGATATACTACAAGTCACACAAAGAGGAAGAGTGTCAAAATTCAAAATCAATTCTTTTTTGATTCCAGGTTCAGTCCTGTATTGTCCTGTGTAACCCAGGCTTAATTGGCTAAAAACATGCAAAGGATAGAATAATAAAATTGTAAAGACATCTGTAGAAGACATCTTGAAAAAGAATTTTGAAGGCATAGGACATATGTGTGTATGCATATAGGAATATAGTTCTTTCATTGACATATATATATATGTATGTGTGTGTGTGTGTGTGTGTGTGTATGTGTGTGTTTTATACATATAAAATATACATATGTGTGTCCAGGCTGTGTTACTTATTTTCAGTGTGACTTTGAGGAAATCACTTCACTTCCACGGGCCTTTGTTTCCTCATCTGTAATACAATCATCCCTTCCAGCTTTAATCTTCTTTGATTTCATGATTGTTGTATGCACTTGCACCCTCTTCAGACAATAAGAATCAAAATAATTCACCTAAGAGTGGCCACTAAAGATTTCTGCAATAATTATTCTTTACATGATAAATTTAATGTGCCAATGAATCTTGAAAAATATTATTTTTTTTTTGGTATTGCTTTTTGTATAGGTTATTCTGTCTTCAGGGCATTTATGTATAAACTCAGGCAAAGTAGCAAAGTTACCAAGTCAGACATCAATCTTGCATTGTAGTGACATATTCACATTTGGGGAATATCACTGACATCACAACAAATGTGTACCCCACACCCCTTTTATGGTGAGGAATCCTCTGTTGTGCATACTTTTTCAGGATCAATGAAGAAGATATTTTAAGTGGAACCATAAGAGCCATTTTCTGTCTTTTTTCATAATTTAATGTCCATGGCTTTTTGACCTTTGAGTTTTTGCGGTAGAAGACCAGGCAAAATGGTTCTGAAACATAAGTGGTGACTGACATTCAAATTAGATTTAACATTAGCCAGAGAAGAGAAGCAAAGGCCAACTCTTGGGCATGTTAAGACAAAGCAGAACCATAGTTTTGAGTAAACCTGCTTGAATTTAGTTGAGTTATTGAATGATTCAAATGAGTTCTCAAAGACTACTGCCAACCTGTAGACATTTTTTCCTCATGGGCTTGAAATACACATTAGGTTGAAGTCACTAAGCTTTAGTTCTAGAAAAAATTGAATTCATTTCAAATTCAATGAAAGCACTGAATTTTTTTGTTAGAACGAGGAGTCCAAGAAAGCTGCTGATTTTCATCCTAAACCTTTTCATTTAAAAAAAAGAAAACAGTGATATTTGATAAGAGTGTATAAAATGGAAGGTTAAAAACTAACCAGATTTGTTTGAGATTACAATGCAAGTTATTCTAATTCTTAGACTGGCTCCTGTTTGAAGTTACTTAAATAACAATAGCTACTCAAATTTTTATAGCACTAAAAGGTTTGAAAAATGCTTTTCTCCAGTAGCAATCAGGGTACTTTCCTTTCATGGGTGTGTCCCCCACCCTCAGTGGGGAGGAAAAATACTTAAGTTTTGAAGTAATCTATGGGTTTAAAGTATTTAAAAAGTGGAGTGACTGAGTGCCCATCAGTGATTTTACTATTACTAACAAATCACAAAACATAGTACAAAGCAAAGATATTTAAAGAAATAACATAGTACTAAGAATAGTAATGGGCTGTTTCCCACTATATTATGTGCACACTATGTCACAGATGCACATATCATAAGTGAAAGAAGGAACACTCAAAAAAATCATGCATAAGAAAACATATACCAACAACCAGTGCCTTGTTTGCAAACATTTCACAATAAGCTCTCTAAATTGTGTGTGGGGGGGGGATATACATGCAACATACTTTGAAATTAAATTTGAATTATTAACATTTTCTCCCTAACTTTCTTATGTTTAGGAATAAACAAAACAATGAATTAATTTGAAGTATTTGCCTATTTGTGAAGTATAAAGGTTTACATGTAAATTTCACAATTAGTTTTTACTATGTGGTTCAAGCTGGTTTGAGCACATTCTTGCCAACATGCTACTACTTCAGACCTTTACCTAGACTGTCTCTGTCTCTGTCTCTGTCTGTCTTTCTGTCTCTTTGCAATAGCCTCTTAAATTTGCTCACTTTGCCTCAAATATTTCCATTCTATAAGCCTTCCTACAAAGCTCCTAAAATTGTTTTTCTAAAGTATAGGCCTACCATGAAACTACTTTACTTAAGGAAATCAGGAGTTTACTATCGCCTGTAACACCAAATTAAAAAGTTTCTGTTTGGCAAAGCCCTCCAACCTACCTATGCAGACATATTACAAAATGCTCCCCTTAAAGCCTTCTATATTTCAGTCAAATATAACATCTTTTTGTTCTTCACACATGACATAATATTTGCCATGTCTTTGCATGTCTGCCATGTCTAGAAGATACTCCAACTTCATCTTCATCTCTTATGTAGTGCTTTAATATTTGCAAAGTACTTTACACATATTGTTTCATGTTATTCTCACAACAACATAGAGCAGTATATGCTATTATTATACTCATTATGAAGGTGAAGAAACTGATGAAGACAGACGTTGTGATATACTACAGATCACACAAAGAGGAAGTTTGGCAAAATTCAAAATCAAGTCTTTTTGATTCCAGGTTCAGCCCTCTATGTACTGTGTAACCCAGGCTTAATTGGCTAAAAATATACAAAGGATAGAAAAACAAAATTGTAAAGATATCTGTAGGAGACATCTTGATGAAAAAAAATTTTGAAGGCAAAAGACATATGTGTGTATGTATATTAGGTCAGGTGGATGAAGAGGAGTCATTGAAAAATATAATCAACCAATCAATAAGTATTAAGTATCTATAATGCATTAGGCACTGTTCTACGGAGAACTTTTAAGATAAAAAAAAAAGAGTAGTCCCTACCCTCAAGAAACTTATATTATATAGGGGTAAATAACATGTTTATATGTATGTGTATATGAATACATAAAAAAGTAAATTCAAGGTATTTGGTGGGGGGAGTGGAGGAAGGCATTAGAATTTGGGGGTAGCAGGAAAAATATCATGTACAGGGTGTCATTTGAGCTGAGTATTGCAGGAAACTGTGGATCATCTCAGAGGCTGGGCTCTCTATTGCTGCCATGGGTTCTCAGCCTTCCAGTTGCCACTAGAGGAAAGACAAATATTCCCTTCTGGAGACAGCTAGAATAGAATTTAGAAATCCCTGGATGCTTGTGGCTTCCCTCCCACAGCAAAGACCAGGTCTCTGAAGCTGAGTATAAGTAAGGGTGAGTTAATGAGTTAGTAAGTGAAAGAATGATGACTCAGTGGACCAAGGCATCTAAAGGTAACAGTAAGTGAAAGAGTGAGGAAGTGATTAAGTGGATGAATGAAGGCCAACAATTTTCTTAATTTTTTTTCTTTTTTTAATTTCCTCCTTCCTTCATTTCTTAGTTCTTTTAATGAACTATTGAAATATTCTCCAAAATATTCTCAACCTTGAGTTTTGTCCCTTTACACTTTGTATCCCAGTCAGTTATCAGCAAATTTACCATTCAGATAAGTCACTCATTTGCTAAGGCTTACAGCTTTTCAAATAAACTGAAAATTCCTTAGGCTTCAAAGCTCTTCACAAGCTGTTATTGTCTATGTTTTTAGACTTATCTTTTATTCTGTGTGGGATCAAAATAACTTATTTTTTTCTATTTTATTAATATATCCCACAGTTTCCCATTTCAATGAAATTATTCACATTATTTCCTATGAAAGAAGTAGGGAATCTTTTATAATTAGAGGGCTAAAAGTCTCTAAAAGTCTAAAAGTCTTTTAAGTCTAAAATCTTAAAGTCATAAAGTTATAATCCACAACTTAATTTATGTTTAGTGGGATCATTTTGGAAAAAGAACCCATTGAAGATTATAAAAGATCTTTAAGTCACAGATTCGAAGATTTGAAGGATTCTGTTCATATTTCCTTCACTGAACTCTTGTGCATCAGATATAGCATAAATAATCAATCAACAAGTATTGATTAAGTGTGTGTTTTCTTCCAAGTACTGTACTGGGTGCTGTGAATACAAGTAGCAGTTCTCTCTCTCTGTCTCTCTGTGTGTCTCTCTCTGTCTCTGTCTCTCTGTCTCTCTCTCTCTCTTTGTCTCTCTTTGTCTCTCTCTCTCTCTCTCTCTCTCTCTCTCTCTCTTTTCTTATATATATATATATATATATATATACATATATATATATATATACATATACATACATATATACATATACATACATATATATGTGTGTGTGTATATATATGTATATATATATATACATATATATATGTATATATATATATACATATATATATACACACACACACATACACCACAGTAGTTAAATATAATATTCTTGGGAAGGCAATAACAAAGGAACAAGAAAACCTGCAGGCAGAAAGTGGTGATTGAGTTGCATCTTAATGGAACTGAAGGCAAAGTGAGGCAAAGGTAAGGGGTGAGTGCATTTCAGACCCCAGAGTAGGCCAGTACAGAGGCAAAGATTATGGATGTGGAGTTTCTTGTGTGAGGAACAGAGAGAACACCAATTAGGGCCAATGGTAGAATGTGCAAAGGGTACTAATGTCCAATAAAACTAGAGAGATAGACTGTGGTCAAGCTGCAAAGTGATTTGAAATCTTAAATAAAAAAGTTTCTATTTTATCCTAGAAAACTACTGCAATTGGTTGAGTAGGGAAGTCATATGGTCATATCTGCACTTAAAGAACATTGGTTTGGATGTAGCGTGTAAAGAAGACTGGGAATGGGAGAGACTTAAGGAAGGAAGATAAATTAGGATTTCATTTTGGAGTTAGAGAAATTGAGTTCCAATCCCAGGTTTATTACTTACCATAAATGTGATCCCAGGTATAACATTTGCTTTTCTGGGCCTCACAGTTTTCTGACCAGAAAAATCAGAGGACTGGGATAGATTATTTCTAAGGTTCCTTACAGCTTTCAATCTATGAGCCTATTCATTCAACAGATGTTTGTTGTTGAATCCTGATGATTTTTTCATAGTCATATCTTCCAAGAAAAGCCCCCATTAGTTTTCCCTAATCTTCCCAGCTGAAAGTGTTCTATTCTGCCCTCCTTAAACCACTGCCCCAAAGATTTTTGATTGTTTGTAACTCTAATGTACTTTCATGTTTTGTTCATGATAATTAACAGCAACATTTCTTATAACCATTCTAGATTATTAAGTTCTTGCTATTTGAAGGCAAGTATTATCATAATTCATCTTAGCCCCACTCAGAACCTAAGAGCATCTTATATGTAATACTTGGCACATAATCCATATTTACTTATTGGAACTGGAAGAGGACCATAGGACTTTAAATTTGGTATAGGACGGTGCCTTAGAGGTCAATTAGTGCAGCCTTCTCAATTTACAGATGAGGAAACTGAGACTGAGAAAGATTAAATCACTTGATCAAAGTCACACTTATAATACATGGCAGTGGAATTTTTCAAAACTAGGCTCTTTAACTCCAGACCCAGTGAATTTTCTACTGTAGCACAGTTGGATAGAAAATTAGTGATTCTATCTGTAATTTGTCTGTATTATGCTGGTACAACATAGCAGAAATTTAAAATCAAAGATAATTTTTTTTAAATAGTAAGGTTTGAAAATTATACCCTGTGTTTGAAAATGTATACTGTATCTTACTTTCTGCTGTTATAGACATAACAATAACACATGGAAATTTGACTTGTCTTGGGATCATGGAGCTAGAATGGTCATCACAGGGTTTTTCCCACTTGTACCAGGGAAAAAAAATACATATGTCATATAAAATGGAATTTTCCAGAATTGACAATCCTAATATTTATTACCAAAAAAGACATTATTTTAAAGTGTCCTTTATGGTAACACCCTACATATTGTGCCCTAAATAGGTATCTCCCTTGCCCTCATCTCAGGTCTTCAAACATATAGAGGAGAATATTGAGGAAAACATTCTTCACTTCGGAGAACCAAAGAAGTTATTCTTCAAACCATTTGATATTTTGAGGATTATATTTAATTTTTAAATGTATTTTCTACCATCTCTATAGGGAAGTATTGATAAAATTCTATGAGTCTGCAGATAACCATGGGATTGTTGTTTCCCAGGATTTTCTAGCACTGCTTCATATTTATGGAACAAAAGAAACACATTGCAAGTTACCTTTTTAGAGGTGAGTTTTTGTCACTTATGTCTCAAGTTTCTTGTAGATTACAGTTTTAGCTGAAAGACTACCCATCTTTTCAATTGTCACTAAGTTGACGTCTTTCTTTTTCCTTGCTGCATTAGTTATTATCAGAAATCTTCCCTGCCAGTCAATACAGTGTATTTATAGTATGCAGAATAATCTTCAACAAAATTAGAAGGCTATTTACACTTGGAAGTGGGAGAAACATGGTATAGAATTAGAGATAGCAGAAAAAATCCCGTTCTTTTTCTTTTTTTCTTCAAGCAGCTATTTCAGCTGAGGTTTTCTTATATTACCAAGAAGGAATGAAAATCAATTTTTACTCAGAAGAGATTTTGGGAAAATTGAATGAAAAGAAGTATATAACAAAATGAAAACTGCTTAACAAGAATTCCTCCTACTTCAACCTAATCCTCCCCCCAAATGATAATTAATACACCAACAGAGGAGTAAAGAGGTTAGTTATGGAAATCTGAATTTGGATGTTGCCTGGGGCATATATAAGCTATCTAGCTTAGTTGCTCAGTGACCTAGGTAACTTTTAATGACTGTAACTTATAGACAAATAGCTAATGTGTATCAGTATGAGGGGCACCTTTCACATTGGGAGTTCTTCATAGCCATTAAATCACAAATCAGGACCAACACACATACATACACAGAGAGCAATAATAATAGCAATACTGATTCCTAATATACTGACTCAATACAATGATATATTTCACTTGCAGATTTCTCTTCTTGCTCTTTTCAAGCGTCCATGGCTTCCTTCAATTGTCAACTAAAATCCCATGTTCTACAAGAAACTGGATTTCCCCCCTTAATTCAAGTGTCCTCTCTCTGGGATTACTGTACATCATATGTGTATATATGTATGCATTCATGCAGTTGTGTGTGCATATATTCATGCATATATACATACTTAACATGCACAAGAATAATAAGCATATGCAATGTGCATTGTGTATGTGCAAACAATGCATATATCTGTATATGAATAAAGATGGGTGCAGGTATACACACATACATAAACATGTGTACAGATGCGCACAAATTAATATAAACATACCTATGCAAGACAATACACACACTGTACACGAATTTGTGTGCACATTTGCACTTACAGGTAGTCAGACATGTATGAACATGTATCCTGTTTACACACATATGCACATGTATGTCATATAATGTATTTATATTTTGCTTGTATATACCTATTTACATGTCTTATCTCCCACTAGATTGTGATCGCCTTGAAAGCAGTATCTGTTTTTGCCTCTCTTTTTATCCCCAGTTTAACACAGTACCTGATCCATAGGAAGTGGTTAATAAATACTTATTGACTTGCTCAATGTTTGGAAAATTTTTGATTCAATCATTTTAATTATCACTCTATGCTGTCCCTACTCTATTGCTGGCTAGGCTTCTTGGTAGAGTCATTTCGCCTCTCCCATCATATTATCTGAAATGTGTAGGAGATCAGTAAACCTCATTAGCAATCCTCCCATAAAATAAAAGCAAATAAATTAAAATCTAAAATCTTATTCTCAGGTTCTGCCCTATGCTTCTGTCCAATGACATGTGTATACTTTATTAAGCTAAACTTTCAGCAGCTTACTAAGAAAAGATTATCAGAGACCAGAAGGCAGAAGCCTGGGGGCTATGGGAAATAACTGCCTTTCAAAAAATAACTATGTCAGGAATAAAGATGGATAGAAAAAGGTTTATGTTTGGCATAAAGGGACTTATATCTGGGACAATATTATATGGGTGTATATTTAGCTTTGTATCTTGGGATTGTCTACTTGGATGGAAACCCATCTTGAATGCCTGGGCTAAAGTAATGGGTTCTGTCAAAAAAATTGTACAGGCTACATGGGCAGCAAGCAACCTAAGTGTACTTTCCAGGGATGTGCACATTGATAATGAAGTTGATGTATACATTGCCAGAGCTAGCTTAGTTTTTGGGAGACACTGAAGGAAAGTATGGGAAAGAAGAGGTATTAGACTGACTATCAAACTGAAGGTCTACAGAACTGTTGTGCTGACCTCATTGTGGTATGCCTGTGGAACCTAGACAATAGTATACCAGCGCCATGCCAGGAAACTGAATCACTTCCATTTGAACTGTCTTAGGAAGATGCTGAAGATTACTTGGCAGGATAAGATACCAGACACTGAGGTCCTTTCTCAAGCTAAACTGCCAAGCATTCAAACTCTGCTTCAGAGAGCATAACTCTGATGGACTGGCCACATTGTTTGAATGCAAAACCTACGCTTGCCAAAAAGACTATTTTATGGAGAACACAGGACAAGCATTCACATGGTGGTCAAAAGGAGCAATTCAAGGATACTCTCAAGAGCTCTCTTAAGAACTCTGGAATTGATTGTGTGATATGTGAGGTACTGGCACAGGACCGCTCAGCATGGCATGCTCACATCCGAGAAGGTGCTGTGCTCTAATCTCAAAACAGAATCGAAACAGCTCAGAGGAAACACAGGATGTGCAAATTTGAAGAATGCACCCCAAATGTTCACATGGACTGTTTGTGCCCAACCTGAGCTTATATTGGTCTGATCAGCTATAGTTGGACACACAGAAACTTGACTCTAGCATAGTGATGTCATTTTGTTCCTCTTCAAGAACAAAGGACAACAACCACGGTCTACATGCCAAAGTGATTTCCCTAAAGCATAATTCCAGACATGGCATTCCTCTGCTCAATAAACTCCAACTATTGAAGAGTATACAGGCTGCCATCAGATAGTGCCTTGCAACCAGTAGGCACTTGAAAAATGTTTATTGAGTTGCATTCAGACCTTTCTTTTTGACCTGGGGTAACTAATATGTACCATAAGCTTTCAAAACCCAGAAGTAACACTGTTAAAAAAAAATGACTATTTTTATACCACATAAAATATGATTTATATTTCCTTAGAATGTCTTCTGACCTCCTTTTAGTATGGACCACAATACTCTGATTATAGTAGGCACTTGTTCAATGGTTTGAAAGCATCACTAAATGATTGTTGGCAATAGCAATAAAACAAAAAAAAATAAACATGCTTGTGTTGGACATTACAGAGGCCAGTGAAAGCATTGGAGGATGTTCTAAATACAATCTAGAACATGCTCTTCCTCCTTTTCAGTTCTAAGAAAAGTATATTGTTCAAGTTTAATGACTACATAAGATAATATGCATTTACAATGCTATAGCCCATATCTTCACTCCCAGTTCTGCTCTTGACTTTCCTAACTTTTTCACCACTACCCCAGCAGCCTTCTCACCCAGGAGATGCCTGTGGTACCTTCTTCTTCTTAATGGGTTTCTTTTCCAAACCACCATTTAAAGAAGTGCCCAGGCGATCATGTACACTTTTCTACTGGCTCTACTCCTGACTCACCAGATTTTTCCACCTTTCCTCAAAATCAAAGTCATGGTCCCCTCCTACAAACTTATCCCTGATTTTTGAGGCAATAGTATTTTTTAAATTTTCTAGCAACTCCCTTTGCAAAATTTTGTAAATAAATTTACATTATAAATTGATACTTGTCTTGGTTTTTATATTTTCTGTCTGTAAAGGAGTTTATGTGGAAAACAGTTCTGAGACTTTTTGGTAGTCTTACTTTGGCAGTTACTTTATATGGATTAATCTTCCATAGGAAATTGTGACTAACAAAGTTAGTGTTATTTATTTTATCCATATCTTATTTTTACCAATTTTTTTTTATCCAAACAGTCCAAGTTAGAGCTATAGTGATTTCATGAGGCATATATGTGGGTGTGGTGTGTGTGTGTGTGTGTGTGTGTGTGGTGTGTGTGTGTGTGCATCTTAACCTTTTCTTCATTTTTCATCTTTGAGCCTTTTTCTGGCAATGGTCAGACTGCATACAGGAAGCATGTGCAGAAATGACATGATCAGCTTTTTTTGTTTGTAAAAAGTAGCCCATTCTGTGTATCTCCGAGATGTTTGATCATCACTTTGTCTAATGCTTTTTAACTTTCTTCTTAAAGGAAGTATTTATGATATAAAGAAGAGGTCTTTGGTTGGCCTATAAGCTTTTGCCTATTATTTTTTTTGAAAGCTTCTTCATATACTTCAATAAAACAACATCACAACAGATTGAAAACAGAATCACATATGAGAAGTCAGTTGTCTTCCATTAAGGTAGACATTAAAAAGATATGTGTGCATATATACATATGTATAAAAGCTGCTGTTCTCATTATTTTTACAGAGAATAAATTGGGAGAGAAATTTTATGAAGAAACCAGTAATCGCAGCCAAATCAAGTCAAACTTACAGTGAAACTCAATGGTTTCACTGATGAGATGGACACATTCAAAGATAACATCTTTTTTTGTTTTGGAAAATATAATTATTTTTCATAATATGTTATTAATGTTAATATGTTTACTGTTGTAAAATGAACTACATCTTTAATTTCTGTCATGGCCAATATCTATGAATGTAATCAACATAAGCCAAGCTCTTTGATGTATTCAACAATTTTTAATAATGTAAAGGGGCCGTGAGGCCAAAATTTTGTCTGCTGCCTCTAAAGTCAGTGGGTTCCTTTTCATTACACTTCTCCATGCTGATGCTGAATGACCATTTGTCAGGATGTTATAGAAGTTCTGTCCAAAGACTAATTAGACTAAGTAGCCTTTCAGGTAACTTATGATTATCTGATTCTGTGAATTACAGGTATCTATCATGGAGGAAAAAAAATTCTATTTATTCTCCATCTAAGTCAGGCTTGAGTTACCTAAATTGGTCTCATTTGAGTTACATGCATTGGCAGCAATGTCAGAGAGATGTAATTTGTTGGCTGGGAGGCATGCTGATCTTTTTTTGTAGCTTCACTACGAACAGCAGAAGATTTCTTTGTGAAACTGACACTGAAGAGATATTTTGAGTGGCTGTAACAAAGATTGCAATAAAGAGCTGAAGTTCAAATTGTCTTCATGTCAGATTAGAGTGTTCAGCATTTGTAATGTTCGGTACTGAGAAACAACACACCAAGACATGCTTCAGGCTTCCTCTTTATGATCCCATAGTACCAATTAACAGCACTGCAGTAGCTTTCTCATCAGATCACTTCTGGAGTAGTTTTTGCCAGCAGCGAGGAAACTTTGTTGAGTTTGGAGTTCAGCTAATAGAAAATATTTTTTCTTGTATCACATACTGGATGTTAAGGAATACCTGCTATAATTTGTTACTGCCTTTGAGGTTATGAGAACAACCATAGATAATCCAGATGCAATCTAATGTAGGGGAATATAAGGGAATAATCACTGACTTTGAAATCAAAATGCTTTGGTTTAAATCTCATCTCTGCTACTTTTTAGCCCTGAGACAATGAGCAAGTCAATTAACCACTCAAACTAAGAATTTTCTCACCTGTAAAATGGGAATCAAAAGAATTGGACTACTTAGTTTATCATTAATGGTGATGAGAATAATTAATACAAATTTCTTGCTTTAAGGTTTGCGAAGTTTATATGCTTTACAAAGTGTTTTAAGGATTATAAAATAAACCACTTTGCAAACATGAATAGGCTATGCACCAACCATCATTACTATTATTCACTTATAGAGTGATTTTTAAATCTTAAGATGTAATTTTGACACTAAAAGGGACCTTAAAGATCACCAAGTCCAAACCCTTGAGATGACTTTGTAAATAGATAGTCATATTTTTGGTTATATTTGGGAGCACCAAAAAGCTCCTCAACCCTAATATATTTTCTTTCATCTTTCATCGTGAGTCATTCCTTAATTTCAATTCAACAAGTATTTTTTTAAGTACCTACTAGGTATAAGGAACTGTCCATCTTCATAATATACATACTTATGGAAGGGGTGCCATTAAAGAGATGTAAGTAAGCAACATTTAGTTATCAGATGTTTTTAAGTTATAGGTAGATGACAGCATGTTTGAATAACTGGGAAGCTGTAAGGAATGGATAAAGTGGATATTGGGCATAGAGGACAGATTGAGAGAGAGGGATATTGAGGGAATTAGAAGAAGGATTGTAAAGGTAATCTATGATAAAAAGAAATTGCCAAAGACAAACTTTTTTTTCATTTTACAAAGTTATCTTGATTCAGTTTTATTTATCTAAAGCAAATAAAAATGTGTATCTATATCTATATCTATATCTATATCTATATCTATATCTATATCTATATCTATATCTATATCTATATCTATATCTATATCTATATCTATATCTATATCTATATCTATATCTATATCTATATCTATATCTATATCTATATCTATATCTATCTATATCTATATCTATATCTATATCTATATCTATATCTATATCTATATCTATATCTATATCTATATCTATATCTATATCTATATCTATATCTATATCTATATCTATATCTATATCTATATCTATATCTATATCTATATCTATATCTATATCTGTATCTATATCTGTATCTGTATCTATATCTGTATCTATATCTGTATCTATACCTGTATCTGTATCTATACCTGTATCTATCTCTATCTCTATCTCTATCTCTATCTCTATCTCTATCTCTATCTCTATCTCTATCTCTATCTCTATCTCTATCTCTATCTCTACCTCTACGTCTACGTCTACGTCTACGTCTATCTATGTCTATGTCTATGTCTATGTCTATGTCTATGTCTATGTCTATGTCTATGTCTATGTCTATGTCTATGTCTATGTCTATGTCTATGTCTATGTCTATATCTATATCTATATCTATATCTATATCTATATCTATCTCTATATCTATATCTATATCTATATGTGTGTGTGTGTGTGTGTATACACACATAAAGAGCCACTGGATCTCTAAGGAGCTTTCTGTTAGATTACTATTTCTCTCTCTCTCTCTCTCTCTCTCTCTCTCTCTCTCTCTCTCTCTCTCTCTCTCTCTCGTATTAGTGAACGATAATAGCAAGTATACAATGCTCATTGACTTCTTCCCATATTCTATGAGCTAAGCAGGCTTTCTTGGGAGATGGGGACAGGGTATAGGGATGAATGGATTTGCAATATCTATATTATCACCCACCTCCATGCCTTTATATAAACCATTCTCCATCCTGACCCTTGAATGCTTCTTCATGTCTACTTATCAAAGACTTCTAATTCTTCAAAGCCTCATCAGAAATGGTCTATACATTCCAGAACCCATTCTACCATGTTAACTACAGTTTTTTTAATATGTATCTGTCACATTTGTATTACAGCTTATTACAACTACATTTCATTAATTTGTTATGAATCACAGCATAGTGCATAGGGTATAGAACTTGGAGTCAGATAGACTGTGGCTCAAATCCTGCCAGAGATACTTACCACTTGAATGCCTCTGTATGACCTCTTGGTCATATTTTTTCCTTAGCTATCAAATGTAATGTACCTTTCATCTCTACATCTATGTTCCCATAAATTTTATCATGCCTTTAATTTTACATGGCATTAAATCCCTGAAATACCCTTTCCTGCCAAATATAGACCTCTCTCTTGCAATAACAATAACAACCATACACACCTACCAAATCTGACATTCTGTTTCTTTACATCCCCACCTCACTACCATAGAAAAGTATGTCACACCATTATATCTCTTCTCCTGGTCTAAGATTGGTTATTTATATCTCCATTTGATTTCCTCTGGTAGGCTAAAATTTTCTTGAGGATAGAAACCCTGTCATGGATCCCAAGATCAAATTTTCAATACCTATAGTAGCATCTTGCTTATAGAATAGGATTTAACAAATACTTAGTATTGAAAATGTAAAAGAAAAACAAAACCAAAAACTGAAGGTATACATTTACTGCATTGAGAACTAAATCAAGAATGTGTAACTCCACCCACCCCAATAATTTTCCAGCTATGAAGAGCTTCACCTAGCTATAACTTGGAAAGTATCTTGTGATGAAATCACATTTAATTTTAAATAGGAATTGTTACCTTCATTAGGAAGGTATGTGTAAGATGCTGTGTAAACTGCAATGTTCTATATAAATATCATCTATTCTCATCACCAATATAGTTGGTTACAAGTAGATATTCAGTATTATGTACTAGAATGCTAGGTAATAGAGTTGATAAAACGTTGGACTTGGAGTCAGGAAGGCCCAAATTCAAACCTAGCCTTAGATACTTACTAGCTATGTGACCATGAGCAAGTCAATTACTCTCTGTTTGCCTTAACTTTCTCATATGTAAAATAAAGATAAGAGACCCTTAATCATAGGGCTGTTGTAAAGGAAAAATGAGAAAAAAAAATTTGTAAGACACTTAGCAAAATTTAAAACATTGTCTAAATGCTATTATGATTACAATCAATTCATTTGGTATTAACATTTCTCACAATGGGATGATTTCAGCATGGTATAATATGAAGAACAGTATATTTGGATTTATTAGACCTGAGTTTAAATGTAACTTCAAAAAGAAGCATTTATTTATTTGTTTGTGTGTTTATCTAGTTATCTGTCTATCTATTTATTTATTTATTTACTTACTTATTTCACTTTGTGGGGTCTATTTGGCCAGAGAAATCCCCATGGTAACGTGCCCACATTCACCCATTGTGCTGTTTGGCTGCCAACCTCTTGTCTCACTCTTTGGCAACGGTAAAGTGGATGCTCTTGCCTCGGGGCAGAGAAATCCAAGGCTTGTTACCTTCACCAATAACAAAAATATTGGAAAGCCTGTTGGTAAAGCTGTTGCCATGATAATCCTTCAAGTGGACCACATCAAAGGAACCTGGATGTCTTTCCCTGTTGGTGATCACACCATTTCACCCCAAGTTAGCTGTGCCAGAGGCCACACACAGATTCCCAGAATCAAACATGATGACGTCTGTGATCTTGCCAGACTCCATATCAATCTGAATGGTATCGTTCACTTTGATGAGCGGATCTGGATAGTGGATGGTGCAGGCATCATGGGTCACCAGATGGGGAATGGCCTTGGTACCCACAAAGGTTTTCCTCACTTTTCACAGGTTATACTTTGCCTCCTCAGCGGTGATGCAATGAACAGCAAAGTGACCTTTGGTGTCATAAACCAGATGGAAATACTCTCCAGTCTTCTCAGTGCTGATGACATCCATGAACAGGGTAGGTTGTATCCATATGGACCTTGCCATCAATCTTAATAAACTGCTGCATGCAGGCCTTCTTAACCTCGTCCCCTGTCATGGCATACTTAAGATGGTTGTGGAGGAAGATTATGAGTGGAAGGTACTCTCTCAGCTTGTGGGGGCCTGTGGATGGTCTGGGAGCAAATACACTGGTGAGCTTGTCCAGTATCCAGTGCTTGGGGTTAGTGATGCCCTTCAGGTATTTCTTGGGCCCACGAGCCATAGCTGCAATGAGTTGGGAAAAGGGGAAGCAATTATTTATTAAACACTTACTATATGTACTATGTATCAGGGATTGTGCTAAGCATTTTGCAAATATCACATTTTATCTTCACAACTCTCGAAGGTAGGAGCTATTATCACCCCCATCTTACAGTTGAGAAAACTGAAACAGACAGAGGTTAAATAACTTCCCCAGTATTACACAGTCAGTAAGAGCCTTAAGTCTGATTTAAACTCAGGTCTTCCTGACTTCTGGCCCAGTTGTCCATCTACTATAACACCTAAGTAAATCACTCCACTTCTAGGTCTCAGTCTAGTCTTCTATAAATGAGAGGCTTGAACTAAATGATCTTTAGTCTTAATTTCATCTCTAAATGCTATCATCTCTCAAATTCCGTTGGTTTAATTAAGTTGCTGGAATTATTGTTTGAGGGATTATTTCCTGTAGTATACATAGTAAAAATGTAGAATAATTTGTCATCTAGTAGAATGAAGACAAGATAGGCAAATTCAAGGATAAGTCTTTAACCACAGCTGGAAACACGTGTGCTGGCAAAAGAATGGGCCAGTGTGACATTAATTTGCAATTAGGAAGGGATGTAGGAAAACAATTGTGTTGTAACATTGATGTACAAATGTGCTAAATGGGTTTCAAATGCCTTTCTGGCTTATCCCTATTGAAAGTATACATCTGGCCCCTAAAATGACTAAATTTTGTTGTGCTTAAAAGTGTTCTTGAAAACTAACATGGAAAATAAATCAATCAATAGCATTTATTTAGTACCTACTATTTACTAAAGGCAGTTAGATGGTACAGTGTTTTGATTGCTAGGTCAGAAAGACTCATCTTTGTGAGTTCAAATCCAGTCTCAGATACTTACTAGCTATGTGACCCTGGGCAAGTCACTTAACCCTGTTTGCCTCAGTTTTCTTATCTATAAAATGATCTGGGGAAGGAAATGACAAGCCACTCCAATAACTTTGCCAAGAAAAACCCGAATGGGGTCCTGAAGAATTGGGCAAAACTGAAAGATGACAGAACACTATATACCAGTCACTGTGTTAGGTACTAGGGATACAAATAAAAAGAATGCTCTATTCCTTAGTCTTAAAGAGCCTAAGTTCTATTGTAAATATTGGCTGTTTCCCATTTCTGAAATTCTCTCCCTTCTTATCTCAGCCCCCAAGCTTCCCTTGCTTTTTTTCAAGTCTCATCTGGCAAAAAGCCTTTGCTAGTCCTCCTTAATTCCTTGCTTCAGAGATTACCCTCAATTTACCTTTTATACATCTTATGTGCACATAGTTGCTTCCAAGCCATTACATCCATTAGAGTCTGATCTCCTAGAAATCAGCGACTGCTTTTCCTCTCTTTTTTGTATCCTCATTCTTTAACATAATATCCAACATATAACAGGTATTTCATAAATGCTAGTTAACTAATTAAAGGGGGGCATGTACATATATAAGTCTGTAGAGAATTGGCACTAGTCTTTGTTGTGCTATCTTTTCCTCCTATTTACTGTTCCTTCAATTTTCACGATTTTCAGAGGTTTTACTTATTTAATCAGAGAGGCAAAACTGACTGAAAGATACTAAAAAGATCAATAATAATAAAGGCAATCATAAGGTGATTTACATAATGCTTTCTTTCAGAATATACAAAGTATCTTGTGTTCTATGTCACTTAGCTTCAAAGACAGTTAAATATTTTGCTAATAATGCTATGCTTAGAAAAGTTTTTTTTATCTTAACATTTCTCCTCGCTATAAAGTATCTGCTCTAGTTCAATCCCTTACATCCCAATAAAAACCTGCTGTTAGTTATCCTTCCACCATAAAAGTTTTCATAAACTCAAATATACTTCTACAACGTGTGATTTCATAGGTTCAGTTACTCCCCTCGCTGACACACATGGCAATCCCTTTAAAACTTAATACAAGATCTTTACGCTTTGCTTTGGCCCCAAATTTCATTACCCTCAGGCCAAACTGCACGTGATTTCTAGACTTCTCCCTGGAAGATCAACATAGAGTAAATCACTAGATATGTACTCTACATCTTTCAAACCAGTAAGACCAGCCAGAAAGCATTCTCCATGATACCCTTTGACAGACTATAATGACATCCATGAAATGTTGAGCCTTTAGAGTTGTTGTCTGTCCTTTGTTTTTCAAAGAGAAACAATAACATCATGGGATAATGTCTTCACTTGCACATAAGTTGGATTTAAGTGAAGCAGAGTTGTACAAAGTCATCAGCCTCACTCTGTCTTCTGGAGTCATGCAAGTCCAGTGGCAAGACAAAAGTCAAGATGACTGGCAATGGCCCAGGATGCACTGGATGAGCTTGGCATCTTCTGCATCTGACCATGCTCTAAGCACCCCACAGTGCCTGCTTCAACTACCTTCATGATCATTGGAATAAGTTGTTTTCAACCACTCATTCCGCTGGGAAAGTCTTCATACTGTTGGGGAAAATATTCCCCTAACTCACCACTGGGATTTTGGGCCTGTAGGTTTACCTTCAATTTGGTTTAGCCTGTCTGCTAAGACAGTTTTACAGGGGTGTGCTCACTACACATGCTACAGCTTGGAGTCACAAGTCAGAGTTGAGTGACAAGTGGACACCAAAGGTAGAGAAGCAGCCCTGAAAAAAGCTTGGCAAGCCTCCACACCAGAGCTGCCAGTCCTCCCTTAACTCCCTATACACCCCAGCATTCGAATAAGAGCAATTAAATCATACTTATATATGAATGAAAATCAGTTATTCAGTATATTTCCCATCTTAAGGCCATTTTATATATAAAAGAAACCTTAGCTTGTAAACTATGAACTGGGAGACAAAGGGATAAAGTGGGAATTAGGAGGATGAGTGGCAAGCAGCTGCCAAATGTATCACGTGGCTGACTCTTGACCTTTGGCACAAGAAAATAGGTCTGTTCATCATAAAAGTAGGGGTTTGAATCATGTTATCACTACAGTCCCTTCCAGCTCTAACATTCCATAACTCTAGAACCTAAATTGAAATGAATCAGAGAAGGGAATAACTATTTCAAGTTGACATGGCCAGGGGATGAGGGGAGGAGTCAAACACCCAGTTGAATTATTAGAACTTTAAAAAAATGTTTTATTCCTTCTAGGTCAATAAACAAAAAATCAGGACCTAGTCTGAGAGAAGTCACTTATAATTAGCAGGGTCCACTAGAAACCTAACATCCAATATTCCCAAAATAGGCATACTACATTTTCTTTTAAGTGGTTTAAATATTGCATTGCATTTTTTCACTTAATTTGCAATTTTTTTGCAAATTATTTTGTAATTTTTACTTAATTCAATTTTTTAATAAATCCTTTCTTCCTAACCGAGAATCAAGCCTCAGCCCATTCTAGAGCTAGTTATCCTGAAATCTGAGTTGATTTGATCCTAGTTGAAAAGGTTTTACCTACATCTCTAAATCCCATTTGCCCTTGGGTAACTGTTCTTTCTCAGTTACCTTTACTGGTTCATCTTCCTCCTCCCATAACCTTTCTGTGGGTGTTTCCAGAGATCCTGTCCTCTTAGCTCCTTTTTCTCTGTATACCCTCTGCTTGGGTGATCCTAAGTATTCTAATGGTTTCAGTTTATCACCTCAATCTATCCAAATGGCTCCCAGCATACTTTATATACATTGCTACCTCTTTTGGTGCTTCCAACAACCTCCACTTTGGTCTGTGGCATCCTTACCTTTCTCCTAGAATATTGCAATGGCTTCCTAATTTGTTTCCTCATCTCAAGCCTCTCCTCACTCCAATCTATCTTCCACACATCTAGCAAAATGATTTTCCTTCAGCTTAAACCTGGCCATCCCCCCTCCCACTCAATGTACTTTAGTGTTTCCCTTTACCTCTAGGATCAAATATAAAGTTCTGTCTTTGACTTTTAAGAACCTTTACACTCTGACTCCAGCATCTCCAATCTCTTGGAAAGAGTGCTAGTTTTGGAGTCACAAAGACCTAGGTTCAAATTCTGCCTGTGATACTCCCTGTATAACCCTGTGTAAGTCACTTAATTTCATATGGGTTAGATTTGATATCTGATAGAACCCTTTTTAGATTTATCATCTTATCTTTTTACCTTCATTATACATTGTTCCCCTTTCAACATTCAGTGATCCAACTGAATTGGACTTATCTGTAATGCTTACACTATTCCCTCTCTCAGCTTTTGCACTGTCTCTTCTTGAATGTTCTTTTTTGGAATAAACTTCCTACCTAAAGAATCTCTCTATTTCTTCAAGGTACAGCTCCATTGCTAATGTCTACAGAAATATTTTCCTGATCTCCCACTTCTAGTGACCTCCCTAAATACCTTTTTCTAAATTAAAAAAAAATTAGCATTATTCAGTATACAGGGTATTCCAAAAGTCTTAATGTAGTTTTAAGGTTTAGTCATATGAACTATATATAATTCTATATATACATATAAACTATATATTCACATATAGTTTCATGTATTCATATCCACATTTAACTATAAATAAATATAAACATACGAATACGATAAATTTGAAAAAATATTATTGAACATTGGTTTAATTAAATTATTTTCTAATTATTACATTTTGTGTATTTTAATAGAATTTAAGTTAATTTTAACAAGGCAGGGCACCCTGTCATTGTTCATTATATGTATGACAGTTCCTGGGTGTCACTTTCTCAGATCAGTGAATCAGTAGAGGAAGTCTTCTTGTTTGGTTACCCAACCACCCAATCTATTTCCATTTAACATTTTCTTTTGGGGTCATATCAAAACTGCCATTCATGCATCAAACCTCATTCTTTGAATGATCTGAAGGCTAGGATTAAAATGTAGTCCTTTGATTCACTGGGAAGCAGCTGATACGTTTCTACAAAATTTGAAAATTAACCAGAGCTATATTTAGCAAAAGATGGTGGTTATGTTGAATTTAAATGATAACTATATCAATATTTAAAAAATAGAAATAATTAACCTTTGAGATACTATTTTCCCAAGTTTTTAATAGTTTTACTTCTGAAGGTCTTTATGTTTAGTATTACATTAAAACGTTTGCTATACCCTGTATATCTAATTATATTTATGTTGTTTGCTCAAATAGAACATGAGGTCCTTGAGAGTAGGGATTGTTGCTTTCTTTCTTTGTTTTTCATACTCCACATTGTCTAGCACATAGTAGGTACTTAATAAATGTTGGTGATCAATTTATACCAAGGCAGCATAATACCTGCTGTGCAATTCACAGTCCTTGGAGTTCTGCCCGTGGCACTGAAAGATTAAATGACTTTCCCAGAGTTACATATTCAATACATATCAGAAGCAATATTTGAACCCAGGACTTGCTGACTTCCACAATGTCTCTCTATGCACTATACACACTATTTCTCTTTCAAGAATAGAAATTATTTAAAATAAAATAAGTAAAATAAAATGTAATTCTGTCTTTGACTTTTAAGAACCTTTACACTCTGACCTCATCATAAAATAAAATAAAATAAAATAAAATAAAAAACAAAGTGCTATGTTAATTGCAGGTGGAAACATTGGGATAACAGTTGAAAGCTCTGGAGAAGGTCATATTTGTGTTTGCTTAAAAAAAAGATTGATGGGAAGAAAGGAAAGGAGGATATTGTAGGTATTGGATAGTCAGTGCTAGGGAGCATTGCAAATTAAGGCTTAGAGTTGGATGACAGAGTCCAATGTGCCTACTAAAGTATTAAAACTTGATGGCAGGAACTGCATCATTTTTTCTTTTCTCTATCCCCAAATCTCAGCATAGTGTTGCACAATAGGCATTTAATGCATGTTTAATTTAACTGAGTTGCCTGGTACAGCAAACCCTGCATCTTTTATTATAGAGTTTAATTAATGTTTTTAAAAATAAATTGGATTCCTTGAATTGCATTCTAGTTGTTTTAGAAGTCCAAAATCTCCTGCATTTCCTGAGAGGCCTTTAAAACTTAATGACAGTATTTATACGGTGATTGAAAATAATTAGCTATATACTAAACCCTTCTTTGGGAAAGGTCATTGTGATTCCCATGTTTTACTGTTAAGCTGAAGAACCAAGCATCTCTAAAGACTCTCAAATAACGACACGTCTGAGTTCTGGATGATATGGTTAGCAGGGACAATCGAATGCATATGTGCATCAGGTCTTCCAGGATCATCAGGCAACCTGAACTCACTATATTTTTGCATTAAAAATCATAATTTGTCAATGATTTGTATTTAAAGCCAAGTCATATATCACCTTTATTCACAAAGCAAACTATATTTCACAAGCTATTAAGTTAAACTGCCAAAAGAAAGACATATTACTTTGGTAATTTACTATCATCAATGAAAATGGAGGGTGGGAAGGAAGAAAAGCAGAAAGCACTAAAGACACCCAGTTAGAGAGTTTGCAGAATGATCATTTAGTGATGTTTATGCATCCTTTGTTAACACTAAGCTGAATCAAATTAGGCTAATATACGGTTCAGGGGATAAATAGGAAACCTTCAGGAAAATGCAAGTCTATCTGCAAAACTCATCCTGGCAAAAACAGAGTGTGGGAAGTTCCTTAGAAATGTTATGATACAATTTTCTCTCTCGGTGTCTCTCTGCCTTTGTCTCTCTTTCTCTGTCTCTCTGTTTCTGTCTCTCTCTATCTGACTGTGTGTCTCTCTCTCTGACACAGAGCTAGAGAAACAGACAGAGAGTGAGAAAGAGAGAGAGAGACAGAGACAGAGCAAGAGACATAGACAGAATATATATATATATATTATGTATATATATATATACATACATATATATGTATATATATATACATATATATGTATATATATATACATATATATGTATATATATATACATATATATGTATATATATATATATACATAAATATATATGAGCAAGAGACATAGACAGAATATATATATATATAATATATATATATATATATATATATATATATATGTATAGGGCTTACCTTATGCCAAGTAATATGTTAAATACTGGGGATATATATCCAACCAAAAGTCAAGACAATACCTGCCTCCAAGAAGAGAAAAAATAACATATAAGGCAAAGCTAAATAAGAAGATGAAGTGAAGGTAAAATAGTATAGAGATGGCTGAGAAGCAGCAGGGAGCCCGATTCTGGACAAAATAAGGCAAAAACTCTCCTTTTAAAGCCCAGTTCACAGGTGGCTGGAGAGGAATTTAGTGCTAAGTTTGAGAGAAATTAGAGGTTATAGTAAAGAAGATGCAGGATGGCATGGAGAAGGCCTAGAAATGGTGTAGAGATCTAGGTAAGGTAAGGATGAAGTTCATATAGCAAAGCCCAGCTTCCCAGACATGGAATCCAAGGTTCTAGTGCAGGGTTGTTGGGAGTGATAAAGGAAACTAAGTCCTAGAGGCAAAAATGGTTTGTCTGAAGTCACAGAGACTGTTTGTAGCAACATTGGGTTTTGAAATCAGGTTTCTGGAAGACTTCTTTTGTTCCCATTCTACCATGTTGTATAATCAGTTTTGTCAAAGCTGGAATTTTGCAAAGCAGGGGATTTGGACTTATTGAAGAGCCACAGGGTCAACCAACAATTCTGAAAGGGATCGTCAGTAATGGGTTATAACATTCCTTTAGCTTCTTTCACTCCACGCTACTCAAAGATACATCATACGAAAACTTCTTCCATTTTCCCTCAAGGATTCCCATTCAGACAAAGAAATTCACTTCTCAAGAGCTGAGTAGTCATTCTATAGGAGTGAGGCCTAGGCCTAGAAAGCAGAGAAAGATTCAAAAGCAGTTGAGTAAGGAAGAATAACCAGTCCTGGGAATTTTAGTATTGTCAATGTTTAAGATTAATTGGGTATTGCTATACTATTGAAATTTCTTCTTAGGATCCATCCATTACATATATTTTTTAATATTTTTCTTCCTTACAGCTTTATAAAGTTTATCCAATCCCTTTGGAGAGGTAATAGCTCAAAATCACAGATTCTTAAAATTGTAATGGACCATCTAATGTAACCCCCTAGTAAACAAGAATCAATTTTACATCATTTGCTTATCATTCAAAACTTAGCTTAAATGCTTTTGAGGTAATACCAACAACTTCCCAAAACATCCTATTTACACTTATTTATCACATGCACTGAATGCTTACAGCTAGTTCTTTCCAGAAGTGAAAACAAATGAAGAATTAATAGCGCATTAGCTAATTCTTGTTCCATCTGCTCATATATGAGCATGTTAAATTATTTATGTTTAAAAGGGGACAACTATCTGCAGTCTTTTTTTTTCTTTTTAGGCATTTGAGGTTAAGTGACTTACTCAAGGTCACACAGCTAGTAAGTGTCAAGTGTCTGAAGGCTGGATTTGAACTCAGGTCCTCTTAACTTCAGGGCAAGTGCTCTATCCACTGTGCCACCTAGCTGTAAAAGAGGACAACCATCTGAAGTGGTTGCTTTCAAGACTTGTAGAATTTGACAGCACCTGAATTCCCCTAAAAAAATCTTTGAGCATCAAAGGTCATATCTGTATGGAAATTTGACACTGGAGGATCACTTTTTTGAAGTATTATTATTATAGGATTAAATGTATATATGTTTATCTCTCTCTCTCTCTCTCTCTCTCTCTCTTTCCCTCTGTGTGAGTGTGTGTGTGTGTTGGGGTGTGTGTGTGTATGTGTGTGTGTGTGTGTGTGTGTGTGTGTGTGTATAAAACACCATAGATTCTTCCAGAATTCAGAAGCAGCTAAGTATCTGGCATTACAGCAAAAAAAGGAGTCTAGCATTACTTTACTGCTTTCATCGCTTTAAATAAATAATTTTAATTTTTCTCATTTTATTCTCTAGTATTTGAAACACATATTTATTTCATTTTTCCTATTGTTATAAAATTAGCCTTTGCAATACATACTAACAAATAATCAAACCAGTCAAAAAATAAATCTCCACTTAAAAGCCTAAACTGTGTATCATATCAAGCATTGAAGTTTCTTATTAAACTCCAAATAAATATGAAATACTATACATCAAATCTTTTCCCCCCACTATTTGTAATCAACGACAAACTGTAGAATCTTAGAATTGAGAGAGGTATTAGAGAACCTTAAGACTGATAGGCTCATTCTATAGAGAGCCGAACTTGCAGTTAGGGAGACCTGGATTAATCCTTTCTCAGATACTTACTAGTTGTGTGATCCCAGGAAAGTTGCTTAGCCTCTCTCAGCCTTAGTTTCAAACCTTATCTTTAAAATGTTGGCAATAACAATACCTCTTAGGGTTGTTGTGAGATAATATAAATAAAATAAAATAAAAAATAAACTTTAAAGTCCTAAACAAATGCTAATTATTATCATTATCATCACTGTCATCATTTTTATCATCATTATTATTACTAATAGATGATAAACTGCATATAATTGGCAGAAGAGGAAGTCAGCTATGATTTGAGGCTTCCTGTTCAAAAATTTATTCACTACAAATCTTTATTATCTCTGAAATACCACCATTAGAAATTCATTCCTTTGGATTAAATTACTCTTAACCCATCATTCTGTCTCCATTATGCCCGTATTGACCTATTCACTAACATTTTGTCTAGGATTGCTTGTTTAAATGACTAGCAGCATACACAATTTTGAAGGAAGAAACATGGGACTGGAATGTTTTAATAGAAGCTTTGTGGTCAAGTGGAAGAACACAGAATGTAAAATCATAGAACCTGAATCAAGTCATGCCTCTGACTCTTAGCATCTTGGTAATCTTGGGTGTAACATAACTGGGCTTCAGATTGCCCATCTATATGTGAAGGCATTGGATGGGATGGCCTATGAGGTTGCAACTAGCCCTAGAGCTACAATCCTATGATCCCTGTAATGGGAAGGAAAGAGATTAAGACAGCCCAAGGAATACAGCACTAGGTAGACATGGCAGCTGGTGGCAACTAAGGAGTAGATGGAGCACAAGAGCTATAGGAAAATTAGAAGGTGAATAGAATGCAGAAAGGAGGAGAGGAAGGAAAATGAAGATGGATTTTTCCTACTTTGCTCCTGGTTTGAACTCAGAAACTCAAAACTCCAAAGTAAAAGACTAAGCCCATAGGCCTAGCAAAAATAAATAAATAATAAACAAAAAAACAATGTTTTTACATACTCTGCAACGTAAGTATATATCCATATTAAGTAGTTTACAAGTGACTTTTAATATGAAATCAGACATACACATTGTAACAGAAATAACTGTACAATAAAACAGAGGAAAACAAAAAAGTAAAAGTGCCTTTTTGATGATTCTTTTAAATCTGTCTTCAGCAATGTGGAATAGAGTGCTCATTGAAGGATTAACATTTGTTTGTTTTTTAACCTTAATTTCTACATTTATTTATTTTTAAATTAATTTAATTTGATTTATCAACAATCACTTCCATATGCTTTTGAGTTTAAAATTTTTCTCCCCCTCCCTCCCCACCATCCTCTCCAAGATGGTGCACAATCTGATATAGGCTATACACATACATTACTATTAAACATATTTTCACATTAGTGATGTTGTAAGTAAGAATTAAAACTGATAGGAGGAACCACCAGAAAGAGTAAACAAAACTCAACAGAAGAAAAAAATAACAAATTATATGCTTTGATCTGCATTCAAACTTCATAGTTCTTTCTCTGGATGTGGATAACATTTTCCATCATGAGTCCTTTGGAGATGTCTGAGATTCTTGTATTGCTGGGAAGGGTTAAGTTTATCAATATCAGTCTTCACACATTTTCTCTCCCATATACAGTGTCATCTGTCCAATGGATGGCATCCCTGAGCTCATTTCTTCTACACTTGAATTGTCTACGTTAAGTTCACATTTTAGGAGCTTTATTCAGAAATCTAAATTTTGCAAATAACATCTTTTCATTATTTGGCATTCTTTCATTAGTTTTTCTTTCTGTGGCTATATCCATATATATTAAGCACCAGATAAAGCCTGAAAATGTTGGTGAATTCAGAAATGGACACCTGCCTTAATCTATTCTAATTCTTACATAAATAGAAATCTCTTCCAAAATACCTTCCTCCCTTGGAAGACCAACTCCAACAAGGAGGAGCTCATTAGCTCCCAAGATAGTCCATTACATTTTTATTTCACAGATAACATTGTCAGGAAATTGGTCCTTACTTAACTCAGAAGAGGATGCTCTGCCTTGTCACCTGATGACACTGTGTTCTGTCAAATTCATGTTCACCCTGGTTGTTGCAAGTTCCCCTAATATCAGGGAATACATTTCTATCTAATATCAGGCAAGATTAAAATCTCTATGTGATTTTCAAAGAACTGAAATTCTGTTCTTCAACCTTTCTCGTTTATTGGTGGCAGCTGCTTGCCTTATTAGTCTAAGGGGTGTGGTTGGTGTGGATGTATCCAATTAAAGACATGGCTGGAAGGCATCCCAACTTTCATTCACAATGGCTCTCTGAATAAAGGCAGACCACCCAGTTCTCACATACCTACACCTGCTAAACCCTAAAATGTGCACCAAAATGAATAATTAAATACTAGGAGAAACTATACTAAGTAACGAACTTCACCACAGAAATACACAAAAACTCAGCCAGAAGCCCACAGGCAAGAGGAAAAAGTAGCCTCTGGCCAGCACCAGTATAGGCAAATTATCTTGCAGTCTTGCAGTCTTTTTTTTTTATGAATAGGTTCTTTGTTATTTGCTTAAGGCCAAGAGATGTGTATACCTCAAAGCTCCATATTTGGAGAAAGCAAGAATCAAGGCTTTCCCCAAGAAAGCCTTGAAAACAAAAGTATATGAACATGCAGGAATGAGTTTGAAGAGGGAGCATCTCTCGTCTTTGAAATAGACAGGGGAGAGTTAAATACACACACACACACACACACACATCTATCTGTGTGTGTGTGTGTGTGTGTGTGTGTGTGTGTGTGCAAAAATTATAAAATTTAAAAAGGAAACAATTTGGAATAGAAAGCAGAATTATTAGAATGCAGGATAACACCAAATAGTGAAAAGTCACACAAAAAATTAACTTCTTAATCATGAAGGAGGATTAAGAGAAGAAAGGGAAGGGAAAGGAAGGGAAGGAACATCTGAACAGAGTTGGGACATACATGGACTCTTAAAAAATTGAGGAAAGGCTGAACAAATTGCCACATATGAAAGCAATGGAATACTATTGTGCCACAAGAAATGACAAAAGAGAATTTCAAAGAATCTGGGTAGTCTGAACTACTGTGGAATGAAATACAAGAAACAGAAAGGGGGAAAAAAAAAACTAAAGCAAGACAAGAACACCAAAAGAGATTAGAACTCTGAAAGACTTAAGAACTCTGCAATCACCAATCATGTTTCCAGAGGAGCAGTTATTTCTTCCTCTGCTCTACAAATCCAAAACCTGCTATTCACCCTTGCCATGACCTATGATCCCCTCACCCTTCAGCTATTTCCCAGGCTGTCACTCCTGCATGGAATATATTCTCTTTCCTTCCCTGTTCTGGTCCCTTGTGAACCAGTTCAACTCTATATTGCCCTGTTTTTCTAAGTCCCTTGTCCCTTTACTCTATCAATTACATTGTGCTGACAATCTCCACAGTCTCCAGGATCACTCTCACCATCTGTTGCTTTCACTTCTACTCATATTCTGGGGAATGAAATGGAGAAAATCATGAAACTATGCTTACTGGTCCACTACAATTTTATTTTTACATACTTTTAGTTGAACCCTGACTATAATCCAATCCTTTTATATATCCATAATTAGTTCCCCTTCCCACTCATCATAGTAGCTTTTCCAAATCTTTCATCGCTTCTCAAATCTCTCATATTGCCCTCCCCTCCCCTTTTCAGCTGAGAACCTTGACTCATATTGCATTGAAAAGCAATTCAAGTTATGTACCAAGAGTTCTCTTTTCTCCTTTTCTTCTTATGTTATATAATTTAGCTGTCTTTTCCTACTATCTCCTCCCTTACCCATGTTTCAAATAAAGAGATGACACTTCTCTTTGCCAAGGAAAACGTATCTATATGCATAAATGATAGTTTAACATCCCTTTTTAGCCAACAGATTACCTCCTTATCCCTACTTTATCTCTGGTCTCCTGATATCTTCCATATTCCCTGCATATATATATATCCATATTTCCCTTATCCTCAAAAAGCCTTCACTTGATCTGTTAATCCCTGATAGTAATCAGGGAAAGAGATTTCCCTTAAGTAGCTAAACTTGAAAAAACAATCTAAAATTAGTGGCTCCATTTCCTTTCCTTTCAATCTCTTTTTGACTCTCTTTTGACTTCCTAATTCAACTAAAATTGATCTCTCCAAAGTCACCAATTGCCAAAACTAATGGCCTTTCTTAATTTGTATCCTTCTTAACTTCTCTTAACTTTTGGTATTGTTGATCACCTTCTCCTTGTTACTCTATTTTCCCTAGATTTCTGAGACACTATTCTCTCTTATTTTTTCTCCTATATGTCAGGCAGCTTCTTTAATTCTCCTTGGCAATATCTTCATCTTGGCTATTCAAAGTAACCATGATGCCTTTACAAGGCTCTGTTCTAGTCTACTTCTCTTCTCCCTCAATGTTATTTAACTTGGTTATCTCATCAACTCCTATGGATTCAATATCATCTCTTTACAGGTTATTCTTAAATCTATATACCCAGCTGTAACTTCACCTGGAATCCAGTCTCAAATCATCTACTGCCAATTAAAACACTAGAACTGAATATCTCAGAGATATCTTCAACTCAGTATGCCTAAAAGTGAACTCGATATCTTTCACCCCCAAATTCTCCCTTCTTTTTAACTTCTCTCTCCAATATCCTTCCAATCACACAAGCTCACAAGCTAGGTGTCATTCTGAACTCTTTAGTCTCTCCCACCTCTCAAATACAATCATGTACAATCCTATCAATTTCACCATCATAATACCTTTTGCATATCTCTGCTATGATATTGTGACCACCATGGCCCAATCCCTTACCACATTGCACTTGGGCTACTACACTAACTTGCTGGTTGATTTTCCTTTTTTATGTCTCTCTCCATTCAAGTCCATTCTTCGCACCTCTCAAAGTTATTAAAATGTATATCTGGACACAGCATATACCACACTTCGTTCAATAAACATTAGTGAATCTTTATTACCTCAAAGTTCAAATATAAAATCATAGGTTTGGATTTTATAGTCCTTATTATTAACTTGGTCCCTTCTACCTTTATAGTTGTGTCCTTTATTCTCCTCCATTTACTATGTAATGGAGTGACACTGACCTCTTTGCTATACCTCTCACACAATATTTTTGTCTGTGAATTCTGCACATTTTCAATAGCTGGAACTTTCTCCCTCGTTATCTCCACCTCCTTTTTTTGGCTTTCTTCAAATCTCACCTAAAGTCCTACGTTCTGCAGGAATTCTTTCCTCCTTAATATTTAGGATTTTCTCTTTATTGATTCTCTTTATTTTATCCTATATCTATCTTGTTTGTAAATAGTTGTTTGGATGCTGTTTTCCCTACAAGACTATGGGCTCTTTAAGGAGGAAAACTGGGTGGGTTTTTGTTGTTGCTATTTGTTTGTTTTGTATTTCTTTGTATCCTCACTGCTTAGTACTGTATCTGGCATGTAGTAGATGCTTGATAAATGCTTATTGACTGATTGTATTCTTCCAAAAAAGGTGATAATAGAAAGAAAATTGTCTCTTTGCAGAAAGAGACCTTGTAACTATATTTATTTATTTTTTTCCACTCAGATTTTAATTGGGTATTAATATTGGAAGATGGTATAAATAACAGGGATATAAAAAATCAGGAAATTGAAACATTTTGTTTAAATACACAGAATAGAACAGAAGGAAGTTCAGAAGAGAGTGCAGACATTAGGAAAATTTTGAAAGTAATATATAGAATTTATTACATATATGTTTAAAAGAAAATTTATGAAATGGAAATTCAGTTTCATATACAAACCTTTTTTGTTTTCTGTTGTTTATATGGAAATGTTCCTTTTTTTGATTTAGAAAATAATAATAATTAATAATAATAATAACAATAATAATAATAATAATAAATCTTGGCTCTGGCCTCCACACACCAGGATGGCTCCTCTTTATATCTCAGTGCTGTAATTTATATGAACCTTACTCATATGAACATGACATATTAGAGTCAAATATGCAAGCTTACTTAACTATAAAAGTCAAAATGCCAAAGAATTAAAAACAATAAAATATACATGCATGTTTACATGTCTTTCTCTTCTATAACTATATTATGATTTTATGTATTGTATGTATACCATGCATGGATAGGTAGAAAGATAGACAGACAGATTGGAAATCATTTTTATGAGAAGCTCCCAGGTTATAAAATTACTTCTACCAATGTAGGTCTGTACCTTTCTTTCAACATACAGTCCTAGTGAGAAGATAGGCTAGGCAGCTGATAATCTAAACAATTTTCTTAGGATGAAATAGCTGGTGTGAATCAGAGAAGAATTTGAATCAAGGACTCTCTGCTTTAGAGGCTGGTTATTTATCTTCTACACCACATAACGATTTTTTAACCACAACCTTTCCCAGACATAGACTGCCCACAGTGAATCTATAGTAGATCTTGCCAAACAAGTTTTTAGACACAATTCGTGAGCCTAGACTCAATTTCCCCAGCAATAATTCTCACCAGGACTGACTGAATAGATACTCCTCAATGTGGTTCCTCACACTGTCCAGATGGGCCAATGTTTCATTAAATGAGGTTATTCAGGATTCAAGATAAGTCAACTGTTCTTCAGCTCCAACCTAAGGGCAGCTAGTGGCACCCTGGATTCAAAAGCTGAGTCCTAGTCTGTCTATTTTTCTTCACTGTCTGCCATCTCATTATGACTATGATTTCTCCTGCTTCATCAAATTTTCTCCTACTTTACCAATCACCTCATGAAACAAAAGCTATTTAGAGTCATTGTCTCCTCTCTATAATCTTATCATGGGAATGTGGCTGCCTGGCTTGGGAAGGCTTTTTCCATTATGATAGCCTTCCTTTTGGCTCCTTTGCTCCCAATTTTTGCAGGCTATTCACCTGAACATAATATCAAGCACTGAACAAATCTTTGCCTGCATTGTTATTTAGCTCTTTCTATGTTTTTATCAGCCAAATGCCTTATGGCTTGAGGTTTGTGAGATAGAAAATATGTAAGAACTACCCCCCTACCCAATTTTATCTTAAATTGAACTTAATGTTGTCTTTGTCAAGATTCCACCCCTTCCTAGTAGTAAGACTCTATTACAACCTATTTATACCTGTTATACACCTTTCAATAAGCCTTTGGGTAATCCTCAACCTTAATTCTTTGGAGGCTGTAGTATTCCATGAAGCATAGCCATACTGTATAACCAGAAGATAATTATAGTAAAAAGCTGGACCTTTGTTTCAGTAAAAACTTTGGTGTTAAAGACACTGTGTAAATCCAGCCTGTTCTCTCCTTCCTAATCAATTCCTGATACTTATCATTGTGCATGCACGGTTACTGTGCAACCTGGATGCAGCACTGGACTTGCATTCAGGAAGACATGAGTTCAAATCCTGTCTAAAACACTCAATACCTGTGTGACCTTAATCAATTCAATTAGACTCAGTTTTACAAATAAGCCAGAATAAAAGCAGGCTGGAGCCCTAATGTGAAGGCTTTCAATGACAAATTGTAATTCATATTTTATCCTAGAGACAATAGACAGCCACTGAAAGTAATGCATGATGAGTTTATATACTATGGAGAGATTATCTTGACAGATCTATAGACAGAGGAAGACACTTAAAGTTGAGGGCCCGGTTACGAGGCTACATACCAGTATAGGAAAGAGATGATGAAGGTAGAAGTTGGAGGACGGGGTCAAATGGCATCCATGTTCAAATCTCAGCTCTGACATTCATCTATTACCTCTGCCCTGTCACTTTTGTTTCTACATGATTCTAGTTTTCCTCATTAGTAAAATTTGTGTTCTTGGAGTTAGAATTTAAACGATTTTTAAAGCTTTGACAATAGACGAAGTTGGACTCCTAGAACTTGAGTTAATAATAATAATAATAGCTGACATATATTTAGAACTTTAATTTTCACAAAGAACTTTACCAACATTATCTTAATTTTCCTCACAACATTCCAGTGAGGTAGGTGCTACTGTTACCCTCATGTTAGAGAGGAGAAAACTGAGGCAAATGGAGATCAAATAACTTGCAAAAAGTCACAATGTTAAGTGAAAGAGGCCAGATTCAAACTCAGGACTTCCTGACTCCAGATTTAACTGTCTATCCATTGCACCACATGATTATCTGCTTGCAACCTGCTTCTATTACTAGGTATGAGTCTAACGTTCAGTTCTGTAAAGTAAACTGGGAGATTCATTTGTAGTCATCAAAGCAATGGGGTAGAATTGGGAGATGTTTACTCCCCCTCCTAAAGGAGGATTCAGTCAAAGCAATCAATGACTACATCTACATATTCCAGGAAAGATCCTTAGCAATACCAAGTCACTCAAGAACATAAAAAGACAAAAAATATTAACAGTAAAAGATCAAAAGGCATTAGGCAGGGACAGAGTTTATGGAACTGGCAGACAAGGTCTTTATGATAAAAGCTATAGTAACTGGGAGGGCATGATGTAATAGAGATAATAATTTGTCATCAGAGAGGAGGCCTAGTCAATTCAATTGTATTTAAGTAGAGATATTAGTTTCTATCCAATTTCTGTTACTGCATTACAGGCTGGCCTGTCAGCTTTTGTTGTTTCCCAGATGTTCACAGTTTGGGTACATCATTTGAATTTGGAGATTGGATGAATAAGTAGAAAGAATTTTAATATATTGAATACAATATGTACAAAGCAAATAAGTATAGTATATGTAAAATGAAGTCAACTTATTTCTCTGGTGGCTTGCTAATTAAAGAGGATACTTTACTCACTAGATGAACTCTGAGACCCTTCTATTTCAAAATCTTTGTGCTATCCAATTTTCTATAGCCTCAACCAAACTGATTACGAAGATACAAAAAGATCCCCAACACCAATTATAGGGTCTTGTATATAGATACTTGACATTTGATAAATTGAATAGACTGTCAAAAGCAGTAATTATAATAATATCAGTAGGCCATTTCAGTAATCAAATCTTAACAATTATATGATAAATGAGTATTTATTGAATTATATCAATTCATTATTCAACCAGAACATTGAATACATTGAAATTTCAGGATACTAATGACCCTGGTCTTCCACTCTTGCCTGTTGGGCTTGATCCATTTGTAATAGTTTTGTTTATCTTATTTTGTCATTGTATTTCTTTTAATCTTGTATGTTTCCTGGTTTGAGCAAACTTATTTCTCCTTCATGCAATCAGTTCATTTTGTTACCCAGGGTTTCGTATTCATTCTAGGAGCAGATACTGGAAAGTCAGTCTGTGAGTTTGATCCCTTCTTTGTTTTTCTGTTGTTGATGACCTCATATTCTTGATACGATTTTTTTTGGGGGGAGCTGGTTACAGTATTTTCTCATATTATTATTTCAGTTATTTTTTATTATCATTATAAATAAGTAGTATATGTTTCATCATTTCCTTCTTGTTGGACATATAATTTAAAATTCATATTAAATGATTTTTTAAAGGAGAAAACTACATACCAAAGATATTACATTTCTCTGATGTTGCTCCTCAAACTCATTTCAGATAAAATACAAACTATAGGCCAAACTTCTTCCAAGCCTGGAAATTGGTTGATTTCATTTCCCATTTGAACTGATTTTGTTGTGTATGTCTAAACTCTGTTTGAGGGAAAAGAAATATCATGAGAATGTCAGATTTGTTACTATGAGAATTCTAGCTGAATTTTACAGGCCCAAGAAGTCCAAGAAATTCAGATAAGGCCTTGATAAGAGTTCAGAATTTTGAGAGGGATTATGATATGGTGGTTAGAACATTGGAGGAGATAACAGCAGACATAGATTTTGCCTGTAGCTATGACTTGGAAAAGTAATTCAAGTTTTCCCCACATTGTTCATTTGTGAAATGGGGCTTCATACCAATTGTTTATAAATCTCTCACCCTCCTTTTTTTTTGTCAGCTTTGCAAGATTAGATTATTGTGTATTTTCTTACAAAAATGCTTTTTATTTCATTCTTTTTTAAGCACAACTATTGTTTCAAGGTGTTTCTTTGCATGTCTACCAAATAGGTTGTTTTGGTGGAGTTAGTTGCCCTATTCAGCAAATAAAAATAATTCATTCCAATAACCACTCAAAATAATATTTTCATTGAATTGACATATTGTTTTACTGAAACAACAAGTTGTTCTATTAAGGGCATATGTTCCCATCTTAGAAGAAAATTCACTTTTCACCAGTTATTATTTTCATAAAAACTGAAACAGCAAGTCAGTTTATGTTTTTAATTACATTTGTTGCTTCCTTGTCTTATTTACCTTTAATAAACTTTCATCTTGATTTTATTGTATACTTCTGAAATGATTATAAAATTAATCATTTTCCCCACACCTATTTTGATTCTAATTTTCAGGTTCTATTTTCATATTTCATGTAAAACCTATGAAGCCTGACAAGTTCTATTTTAAACTTTTAAAATGCCTGAATGTAATTAATTATTTTTATTATTATTTGAATGGAATTGAATTTAGATACAATTTATTTCAGGGGAAACTATTGAAATACCAAGCTGAAAGTGTTTTTATGCAGAAATATTGGATTAGTCCAAGCTCCTTTCATTTCCCACCAAGTTTCCAAATCAATTTTGTTATAAAGAGAACAGCTATTCTATGAATCAGGACTTGCAGTCTCCTTTGATTTTCTTTCAGATGGGGCAGGCTGACTAGCTTCAAACAAAAATGTAAATGTTGCCTGGGTTCAATGCATGGTAACAAATAAAGGTATTCTGAAAAACTGATTAACAGATATGTAGATAATACTTCTCACTTTACAAAATGTAAGTGGATTGATCTACAGACCTCTACATAAAGCATTTTTATGCAATGAAAGTTTGTAGACATGAGGAAGGAGGGGAAAGAAGGAAATAGGAAAGGGGCCACATGCCTGTGGGGGGATGTGGCTAGTACATGATTTAAGAACACTTAGGGTGTGGGGACACAGAAAGGAGAATAGAAGGAGGAAGACCTGGGGCTGGAGCCAACCATTTAGAGATCGGACAAGGACACAGACAGAAGAGAATGTGGTAAAGCAGCACTAAGACTAGAGTGTTGATGATTGGGCGGGGGGGGGAAGTTAATTATATGAAGAAAAATCACTTTTTTCATTCAAGGTTATATGGTTAGAAAACATGAAGTTGAGCCTGTAAGACCCAAACATAAATTGTACACCCACGAGAGAGAGAACGAAAGACAAAGAGACAGACAGACAGACAGACAGAGACAGAGAGTGAGAGAGAGACAGAGAGATAAGTTTTGGGGACTTTTAATTTCATTTGTCCTAGAAGTCTTATGCTCATTAAGGATATATTCTCAGGATATTGATATACTGAGGAACAGAATTTTACTGGATTTACAAAAATTTCCAAATGTAGATGAGCTTGCTACAATAGAACAAGTCAATTCCACGGGGATTTAGTAATCACCTACCATGAACATAACTAGGTGGTAGGGTGGAGAGAGCACTGGGATTGGAATCAGGAAGAACTGATCTTCCTGAGTTCAAATCCAGCCTCAGCCACTTATTAGCTGTGTGACACTGGGCAAGTCACTTAACCTTGTTTGTCTCAGTTTCCTCATCTGTAAAATGAGCTGGAGAAGGAAATGGAAAACCATGCCAGTCTCCTTGCCAAGAAAACCCCAAATGAGGTCACTAAGAATTGTACACAATTGAAATGACACAACAACAACAACAATAAATGGTCTTAGTACCAAGCACATAGAAAGTGTTTAATTAACATTCATCAACTGAGCACTGGGGATAAAGAAAGGGGGAAAAAAATCTGTTCTTAAAGATCTTGCATGTAGTGAGAGAAATAACATGCAAACAACTGTGCAAAAACTAGGTACGTACAAGGTAATTTGGAAGTAATTTCAGAGGGAAGGCACTAGCATTAAGAAGAATTGGGAAAAGCTTCTTGTTGAAAGTGGGATTTTTAGATGGGAATTGAAAGAAATCTTGAAGCTGAGAGCCATATACTAGGACAGAGAACATTCCAATTATGGAGGGCAGTCAGTGAAAATGACCATTTGGGAGATGGGTGCCTTATCTGAGGAACATGAAGGAGGCCAGCATAATTAAGTCGCAGGGGGAATTAGGTAAAAGAAGACTGAAAAAGAAAGAAGGCAGAACCTTGGGAATGAATTTGCAAGTCAATCAGAAGATTTTATATTTGAACTTACAGGTGATAGTGAACTTTGAGTGTGTGTAAAATGCGTGAGGGAATTGAGATAAACAGACTGGCACTTTAGGACAATCACTTCAATCAGTGAGTGGAGGATGGACTTGAGTAATGAGATAATTAAGGCAGAGATTCCAAACAGTAGGCTATTAGAATAGTTTAGAAATAAAGGGATTCAGGCCTCCTGCATCAATTTGAAGGCAATGCCAGAGGCGAATAGATGTTATGAAGGCAGAATTAATAAGTCTTGCCAACAGATTGGAAATGTCAAGAGGGAGAGGGAGAAAGACTGTGGAATCAAGGATGAACCTGAGTTGTCATCCTGATTGACTGGTAGGATGGTGGTGGTGCTCTCAAGAGTAATTTGAAAGTTAGGAAGAGGGTAGGGCTTAGGGAAAATATAATCAGTTGAGTTTTGGACATTTTGAGTTTAAGATGTCCATGGGACATCCATTTCTCTGTTTGAAGAACCCTTCTAGCTCTGACATTCTATATTCTAAGGACCTTCTCACTGTTGAATTTTGGTATTCTAAAATCCCTTGCAGGTTTGATATATTGTGATTCCATAGTGAACACACAACAGTTTAGACTTGCATTGCACTTCATATTTATAAAGCATACATTATCTTATTTAATCCTCAAATTAATAATAGGCAGGGAAAATGTTATATAATCCCATTCAGTTCCACGCACATTTACTAAGTGTATACTACACACAAAGTACTGGGATGTGGGCTGGGGATATCAAGAAAAAAGCCCTTAAAGAACTTACATTCTGTTGTTCAGAGGTGGTGGTAGTAAATATCTACTTAGATAACTATAGTAACAGGAAAGTTGAGAAGTAAAACATCACTAACAAGAAGAGGGATCTAAAATGGCTTCAGGAAAAAAGATGCTACCTGAGCTGAACTTTACTTAGGCTACCCATAATCTCTTAAATAAAACTACGCGTGTGATCTTGTGGTGTGGTGGATGGAGTGTTGAGTCTAGAATCAGAAAGACCTGTGTTCAAATCCCGCATCACATGCTAGCTTTGGAACTTTGAGCAAGTCATTTAACTCTGTTTTCCTCAGTTTCCTGTTCTGTAAAATGGGCTAGAGAAGGGAATGACAAAGTACTGTAGTATCTTTGCCAAGAATACCTCAAACAGGGTCACAAAGAGTTGGTCATAACAGAAATGTAATCATGTCTATATTTAAAATCTCCATTTATAACTCCCTATCCCCAAATCCCACTCCAGATCTTTGAATTGATCTTCCCAGATTTTTTTCTTTGAGATGCCAGAAATATACTTCTGAAACATTTATGCCTTGAAGGTCATGGAAAAGTTCAAGAGGAGGGAAGTCAAGGAAAAGGGGGAAGAGAAAAATAAGAAAAGTTAATCAGTCTCTCTACCTCACCAACCCAGCAGCAATTACTGCAGCTGCCTGTGTCCTCTGCTCAATCCTGCAAGCTGCCAGAACCTCTAGCTTCAGAATCAGTTTAAATAACATCCACATTGCTGACCTTGTCCAGTTTTTGTCACGGGTTCATAAAGTCTCAGGTCACAGAAGGAGTGGCCTCAGCTGTAATGATATGATTGGTCCAAGCCAGTCTGGATGTCTACTTCCAGATAGCAGAGAGGAAGTCTTTATAAAAGGAAAATTAATTACATTTTTATTGACAGGAAATGACTGGCAATACACACACACACACACACACACACACACACATAATTTCTTAGCTATTTGTCACTGTCCAGTCCCACAGAAAACTTGTTAAAGAAATATAAAACTACCAAAAAGGGTAAAAATAAGGGGAAAAGCGTTATTTATTTATTTACTTTTTGAACAAGGCATTGTATTGGGCATTGAGGGATAAATTACAAAGACTAAAATGAGACAATCTCTGCACTCAAGGAGTTCCTATTCTCATGGATAAAGGTAGCTACAACTGGAAGATTCTTATAGGCATAACCTCTAGGTAGACCTTGGTGTCAACAGGTAATTGTAAGAAGGAAAGGCAATCAGGAAAATGTAGTGAGTATCAGCAAAGCTGTTAATATCTTTCTGAATTTTGAAGTAAGCTTTAATTTGCACAGATTTGAGGATAATATGAGCTGATTTATATGGGCCATTGGCTGTGAACGTGTAGATGTTGTGTATGAATGTATCATGTCCCACATGGATTGTAATTTATATATAACTATCATCTACATAAGGAGGGATGGCTACTACTTGCATTTGTGTGAACCCCAATAACTCCTGATAGCACATGATCATAGCTTCTTTGGACTGGAATCTCCAGAACAGCATAAAAGGCTAAACGGAACTCTCTCTTCCAGCACAGAGTCCTGGGGGGTATGCAGGGGGATTTTCTTTCCTTTGCCTCTGTCCTTGGTATTCTGTGTATTCACCCCTGGGATGATTGAACTCCTCTGGGGCAAACAGAGAATACGGAAAGATCATTCTTTTCTTTCTGAAGCTGAAGCATGTCCTTCAGCAGGCTGGTGTTCATGACAGCCATGCAGCTTTGGGCTTCTGACAGCAAGGTTGTGGACTTTTTCTCTGCTCTTTTTTTCTTTCCTTCTATCTGTTATTCTCATCATTGAGCAAGCTATCCTTTGTACTTCAGAGCAAGAGTTACTCTGCTAATGGCCAAGGCTAATGGCTCCATTAAACAAGAGAGTGAACATAAGAAGTTGGCCAGTTACCCAACAAGCAAGGCAACCAGTTTCTATTTCCAAGGCAGCAAGGGGGAGAAAGGATCCTACTAACAATATCTGTGAGAATATTTGGGTTAGTCTTTAGTGGGGGCTGAGCCCCAAAGATATAACAAGCTTTTCAAAGCTTGTGAAAGGAAGCTGGCCCTGAGTCACACCACTGGCAAGCTGATCTGGTTGGCTGATTTGTTGTTCTTATCCCAAGTACTGAGTTTGGTAGGAGTCCTTCCTGGCCAGGTTCCATTCATAATGTCAGAGTTGAAGGGTTTCATATAGATGTTGCGAATAGAACTGCTGGTGAGGAATCAGACTTCAGTTTTATACTTAAAGTCGGTTCTCATCTAAGATTTCAGAAAACAGTGAAATAGAAAGATGAAAAATCCTTGTAAAGAGTTAAATATCACGAATGTGTAATTGAACACAATATCATGGTTATTCATAGCAAGCACACCAAAAATTCAGGAACTCCTCAGGATGGGCACTAACACTGCTACTGCTTTAGGCTGTCAGCTTAAAACCATTCACCTCCTGGCAAATGAACCTTGTAGTTTTCTGCACTTGTCCTGGAGATGACTCAATGAGAATGTTAAGGTTGATGTAATCATTTGGATGTTGTCTCCTCCTTGCTCTGGCAGATCCTGGAGGGCAGTGTGGCATTCATAAAGCTCAAGATATAATTTCTGGGTAATTTAATAATTTTATTAATGATGTCAACACTTTAATAAAAGGATGGTCATTTGGCTATCTCTCTTTTAGGCCAAAGACTTTTAACATATATTTTTAAATATTTTGAGTATTGTATTCTCTCTATCCCTTCTTCCCTCCCCACCCACTTAAAAGGTAAACATTTCAATCAATTATACATGTGCAATCATGCCAAACATTAGCCATGTTGCAAAAAAAGCAAGAAAAGGAAAGCGAAAAAAAATAGGATTCAATATGCAGAGTTCATCAGCTTTTTCTATGAAGATGAATAGCATTTTTCATCATGCCAGAATTATCTTGGATCCTGGTATTGCTGAGAGAATACCTCAGTCATTCACAGTTGATCATCATACAACATTGCTGTCAGTGTGTATAATGTCCTCCTAGTTTTGCTCATTTCACTTTGCATCAGTTCATGCAAGTTTTCCCAGGTTTTACTGAAACTATCATTTTTTAAACACAATAGTATTTCATCACAATCATATACTGAAACTTGTTCAGCCATTCCCCAATTGATGAACATCCCTTTAATTTATAATTGTTTGCCAGGTGGTATGCAACTAAGGAACCTCCACATTGAATCATGTGGAAAAGAAGTTAACACCAATAGAAAATATATAAGGGAAGAAATAGTGCTGATAATTACCATGTCAGTACAAGTCAATAATAATGACTAAAAGAGTCTATAAAACCAAAACAAAACAATACAAAACAAAACAAAACAAAACAAAACATGCAGATATTTTTTGATCTACTTGCCATGCAGAGAGATATGGCAGATGAGATTAAAATCAAGATATAGTCTGAACGTGGAAGAAATATTTTATTTAATAGGATGGCAAATATATATATATAAAGCAATGTAAACTCATAAATCATCAAAAAGCAGTAACTGGGAAAAAATTTGCAGAAATCTTTGGGAGAGGTCCAAATAAGCAAAATAATCCTTAAGACAGTTAAGGATAAAATTAGAATGGCAAAGATATTTTTAAAATGAAAAGATTTGTAAGAATTTTTGAAATCCTTTTGTTGATCAATTACACTTTAGCTACCTTACTTGTAATCTAAAATAACAGTCCTTGATGTCTTATCTGAGGAAGTAAAATGGAAAGAATAAAGAAAAGGAGGAAAAATATCCAGATTTGATCAAAGATAAAGGGAGGTTCATGCTGGGTAGTATGTTGAGGGACTGACTTTTATATCTGAAAGAGTGGAGAACACCTAACATTCAGGTAAAAAAAAATAACTCAGACCTTATTAAAAAATATCAACAATTACTGATACAAATACATGTTTCCCATATGTGTAAAACATATGAGGGAAAATACCAACAGATAACAAAAATCAATGATATAAGAAACAGGAAATCTTTTTCTGATCATATTCTATTATATACAAAATGGTTACAGAAACATAATTAACTATAGAATGTTGAACATTCTATATACTACAATGCTTTTTGTTTATAAACCACAAAATATTCTCTAATATTCTAAAAAAGTGGCCTCTTTAACCCCTTCTACTATACAATGTGATTATAGTTACACAACTATACAGTGTAGAATATAACCGATTCTTTTGTGCTTATGGCTTATAGATGATAAAATTCATTTGCTAGAGAAAATGCCAACTTAAAACACTCCTCCTTCAAAATGTCTCCCATGCATCTGTCAAAACCATGCATACTTTATTGAAAAATGTAACAGCAGAGATCACATTGTTTGACAACCTTTTCATCAACCTCAGCATAAAACAGGAAAATGTATACTCACCAAAAGTATTTAATACTATGAGAGTATGTGTACAGTGAAAAGTCCAAAGTGGAGGGATTTCTTATAGATGTGAGGTATTCCAGTGATTCCTGATTGGTTTCCTGATGGAGTATTGACTGCATCAAGTCCAAAAATATTTTAAGTTGCTCGTGAATTCAATCTACTTATTTGCTCAAGAAAAACAAAATGGATGAAGAATGCATACCGTCCAGACTATCATATTGAGTTGAAGACCTGGGTTAAAATCTGGCTTTTGACCCTTAATCTGTTATGTTGGGCAAGTTGTTTAACATCCCTGGGTTTCTTTTCTTTTTTACTTTTATTTTTAACTTATGGAATAAAAAAAGAATTTCCATAACATAGTACAATAAAAAAAAAGATTGCATATGAAACTGCAAATCTACTATGTACAATTTGCTATTTTTTTCAAATATACAACAAAATTATCACATAGAATTTCTTATTGGTAAAATGAGAAAGGTGAACTGGATGACCTCTAAAGCCCTTCCTGCTCTAAATCTATGAATACATGATGTCTTTTTATTCTAATATTTCTATAAATCTGTCATATTGTTGATGTGGGGATGTTATTTATATTAATCACAATTCATCCATGTCTGTTTATTTTGCCTACCCATAAATTCTAGACAGAAGGCCCTTATCATCACTTTTTTTTTTCATATGGTCAGCGCATTTTTTTCCAGTCATACATTTCTCAAAAGGCATATATATACACTTCTTTTCTTGTGCATTTCTTGGTTTATAACATACTATAGGCTGCTCACATCCATAACTTCTCAATTTCTTTCTGTGTGACCCTTACCTTTCACTCTCCAGAGACCATATAATTTCATGAGTCATATCCATGTAGCATCAGCAGATATGATTGTTATTTAGAAAAAAAAAGTTTGACCTTTGCTTCGGTGAGAAGCTTGGGCTCATTGAAAGTACTACATTATTTCCTGAAACCCCATATAACCAACTTTCCTTTCTCTGTCAAATCTGGGCACAGATCATTGTCCTTCCAAAGTTCCTACCCAAGATGTAAGTGTAAGTACTTTTGACTTGTCTGTGAGTACCTGAATATTAAAGATTATATTATTTAAAAAGTGGAGGAGAAATAGATAAGGTAACTTTTTCATTTTTGGTTAGGAGGATGAATTCTTAAACAAACAAGGATGAGAATAATTACAAAGAGATTAAATCAAGATTTTAATTACATGAAACTGAAAATTTTTCTCATAAAAACAATGCAATGCGAAAGGGAAGATGTTTACTGCAAAAAATAATTACATCGTATTGCATTGTATTTCTGACAAAAGTCTAATATGAATAGATGAATAGATAGAAAAAAATATGTATATATACACAGACACACACAAGTGGCAGAAATATATAAGACCAAAAGGTCATTCCTGATTAAATAAGTGGTAAAAGGATATGAATAAATAGTTCTTAATAGCATTACAAACTACTATGTTGGAAGGGACATGGGAAAAAAAAGAAACAGATATAGTAATGTACTATTGATGGAGCTGTGGATTGGTCCAAACATTCTGGGAAGAAATTTGGCTTTTTTTTTTTTTGCAAGGAAAGTGATCATTATGTCTATACCCTTTGACCTAACCCTCTACTGGGCATGTACCCCAAGAAAGTAGATGACAAAAAAGACTTAACATACAACAACAAATTATATCATAACTTTTTTGGTGTGGTAGCAAAAAAACAGGAAATTAAGTGTATGCCCATCAATCGGGGAATATTTACACAGGTGTGGCACATAAATTTGATTGATTACTGTCGTATTGTAAGAAACTATGAATATAATAAATACATAGAAACATAAGATGACATAAAATTTAGGTAAATATATAATAACAACTAAATTCATATCAAAAAGCAATCAAAACTGATTACAAAAATTTTTAATTACTAAGCCTAGTCCCCAGAAACATACTTTGTGTTGCTTCTTTACAAAGATGGGGAAGCTATGGATGTGCAACACCGCATATAATGTCAGGCTTTTAAAAAAAATTAGTTAATTTTACTGAACTATCTTTTTCCCTTTTAAAAATGATTATTACAAGCTAGTACTTGTTGATCTCAGCGTAACTAAAATGAACTATAATTGGAAAACATTTAACAAACTAAATAAAAATATAATAGAACATAGATAATGCGAAGGTGAGGTTTTCTATGTCTTGCAACTATCCACATGGTTTAATGAGTGCTATTTCTGTTTGAATGTGAAATAATTATTATAAAAGATATCTTTTTGGGGTGAAAATAGGGAAAAGATAGTTTGCAAAAGATAGGTGATATAAAATATACATATACATACATATGTACATATATGTAATATATGTATTTTATATATATATACATATATATGTGTGTGTGTGTATATATATATACATACACACACACACACACACACACACACACACATATACGCCCATTTTTAAAGTTATGTGAGGTAATTAGACATTAAGTGAATTGCCTAGCATCACATAGCCAGTATGTATAAGAAGGTAGACTGGAATCCAGTTCCTATTAATTCTAATCAAATTTCCATGCTGTTTTTATGATAATTAAAAGTGCAAATGAAAATACATAGAAATAAACCCCTAATTTAATAGGCTTAATCAGAATAACGTAATTCTCAGAGAATTGTCTTTCTCAACTTAAAAGGGAAGAAAAAAAAGGGAGGAATAGAGGGAGAAGAAGGTAGGGTGGAATAAGCTTTTCTACTTGGACCTTTGTCCATTGACCTTCGGGAACAAACATTCTCTCGGAATTGTAGAAATACTGAAATACTACTTGGGCAATTTTCCCTCTCCAAGTTCTTTCTATCTTCCACAGAATAAGGGCAATGTCAAAAATCCAACAGCAATAAATGATGCATGGGTAAGCCCTACACTGATTTAATACACATTTCAGGAATCATCAATCCATTCTTATTGCTTACAAGCTGAACCATTTCAGGGATAAATATTTCAACACTCCTGACCACAGTTTTACTGAGCTCAACAATTTACCAACTTAAACGTACCAGAGCCGGAAGGTCTCAATAAGAGACCTATATAGATGTTAAAGTCTCTCGCTGGAAGTGGTCCTTTCCTTGAAATATAATATATAGTACATTGCACTTTCTGGAAATCTCATTCAGTTGCACTCTTCCCCACTCCTCTTTCTGGGGGCTATGTTTCGAGGGAACATCCTTTGTTGGCTCATACAGTACAGTACGCCTTTTATGCTGTGCAGTTATAGAACCAAAAGCCCATTAATGCCTATATTACTTTTCACCACTCAATTGCCTAACTATGGAAAACACTGAAATGCTAAGAAATTGTGGGCCTCTGATGGAAGGAATGTTGAGCACGCATCTTCTGCAAAACATGTGTGTGTGTGTGTGCTAAGGATCTGTTCTAGTAAGTTCCATTCTATTTTAACTAACAACTAAAAAATTAAGCTCCATTCGTCAGAGTTCATGACTCCTTTCCTGTAGCATATAATTGACCTCTTAGCTAAGTAATGAATATTCTCCTAGATTGAATATTAATTTGGCAAAAGTTTATTTCAGTATTTTGGGGGGAATAGAGGATGTCACGGACAAATATTTTAACTGTGTGGGGAATTCGCAGAGTTGAAACTCTGATGCAAATAAGAACCTTATCAGAAACTTAAGAAAGTTGCCTGAATTACTGATATATTAATTGACTTTCCCATTGCAACACAGTAATCATAATCAGAGGGAGAAATTAAACCCAGATTTTACTGAAGCTAATGATGGTTCTTCCTCCATTAGCTGTCTCTTTTGTTACTATTGTTCATAGAAAAACACGCATAAGAATCACATAGAATGAGTCATTATAGAGAGTTGGCAGTGTGTATTGGTAGAGAGGGTCCCACACATTAATGGAATCACTGAAAATATCAGGATAAATTATTGACTTAAATTCTATACAGCATATCAGTGTGATAGAGAAAAAATGGAAGGAGTGTAGAAAAAGGAAAAAAAAGAAGTATGACATAGGAGACAGGAAGAGTAAGAAGAGATAAATTCTTATCTAAGATTCTTATCAGTAGAATAAGTTAAAATATGCTTATTTTTTGAAGAAAGGGCTACATATTAACTCATAGAAAAAAAATAGATGCCTCTACATTACACTTTCTCTATTCTTATAGTACTTTTTTTAAAATATAAATTTATTTATTTTTATTTCAACATTCACTTCCAGAAGCTTTTGAGTTCCAAATTTTCACCCCATCTCACCCTTCCCCCCACCCCAAGGTGGCATGCATTCTGAATATCCCTTCCCCTAGTCTGTCATCTCTTCCATCTCTCCCCCCTTCTCTTATCCCCTTCCACTTCTATTTTCCTATAGGGCAGGATAGACTTCTGCACCCCATTTCCTGTATTTCTTACTTCCCAGTTGCATGTGAAAACATTTTTTTAAACATGTTTTTAAAACCTTAGATTTCAAATTTTCTCTCTTCCTCCTTTCCCACCCACCCTCATTGAAAAGGAAAGCAACTCAGTGTAGGTTGTCCATGTGCAGTTATGCAAAACACGTCCATAGTAGACATGTTGTGAAAAATTAACTCTATTTCCCTTAATCCTATCCTGCCCTCCCATTTATTCTATTCTTTCTTTTGACCCTGTCCCTCCTCAGAAGTATTTACTTCTGATTACCCTTTCCCAATCTGCCCTCCTCTCTATCATCCCCCTGCTCTCTTGTCCCTTCTCCCCCTATTTTCCTGTAGGGTAAGACAGATTTCCATACCCAATTGAATGTGTATGTTATTCCCTCCTTAAGCCAAATCCTATGAGAATAAGATTCCTCATTCCCTCTCACCTTCCCCTGTTTCCCCTCCACTGTAAGAGACTTTTCTTTTTGTTTTTTTGTGAGATAATTTACCCCATTCTACCTCTCCCTTTCTTCTTGAGTATAATCCTCTCTCATCCCTTAATTTTATTCTCCAGATATGACCCCTTAATCTTCAACTCACCCTGTGCCCTCTATCTATCTATCTATCTATATCTATCTATCTATCTATCATACATATAATTTTTTTCCTCCCTACCCTAATACTGACAAAGGTCTCATGAGTTATAAATATCATCTTTCCATGCAGGAATGTAAACAGTTCAATCTTAATAAGTCTCTTATGATTTCTCTTTCCTGTTTACCTCTTCATGTTCCACTTGAGTCCTGTATTTGAAAGTCAAATTTTCTATTCAGCTCTGGTCTTTTCATCAGAATGCTTGAAAGTCCTCTATTTCACTGAATGACCATTTTTTCCCCTGAAGGATTATACTCAGTTTTGCTGGGTAGGTGATTCTTGGTTGTAATCCTATCTCCTTTGCCCTCTGAATATTATATTCCATGCCCTGTGGTCCTTTAATGTAGAAGCTGCTAAATCTTGTGTTATCCTGATTGTGTTTCCACAGTACTTGAATTGTTTCCTTCTGGCAGCTTGTAATATTTTCTCCTTGACCTGGGAACTCTGGAATTTGGCTATAATATTCCTAGGAGTTTTCCTTTGGGGATCTCTTTCAGGAGGAGATCTGTGGATTCTTTCAATTTCTATTTTGCCCTCTGGTTCTATATCAGGGCAGTTTTCCTTGATAATTTCTTGAAAGATGATGTCTAGGCTCTTTTTTTGATCATGGCTTTCAGATAGTCCAATAATTTTTAAATTCTCTCTCCTGGATCTATTTTCCAGGTCAGTTGTTTTTCCAATGAGATATTTCACATTGTTTTCTAATTTTTCATTCTTTTGGATTTGTTTTACAGTGTCTTGATTTCTCATAAAGTCACTAGCTTCCAATTGCTCTATTCTAATTTTTAAGGAAGTATTTTCTTCAGTAATCTTTTGGACTTCCTTTTCCATTTGGCCAATTTTTCTTTTTAGGGCATTTTCTCCTCATTGGCTTTTTGGACCTCTTTTGCCATTTGGGTTAGGCTATTTTTTAAGGTGTTATTTTCTTCAGTATTTTTTGGGTCTCCTTTAGCAAGCTGTTGACTTGTTTTTCATGATTTTCTTGCATCACTCTCATTTCTCTTCCCAGTTTTTCCTCTACTTCCCTTACTTGCTTCTCAAAATCCCTTTTGAGCTCTTCCAAGGCCTGGGACTGATTCATATTTTTCTTGGAGGCTTTGGATGTAGGAGCTTTGACTTTGTTGTCTTCTTCTGGTTGTATATTTTGATCTTCTTTTCACCAAAGTAAGATAATATAGTCTGACTCTTTTTGCTGCTTGCTCATGATCCTGGCCAATTACTTGAGTTTTAAACTCTTTGTTAAGGTAAAGTCTGCTTCCAATGTGGAGAATGCACTGTCCCAAGCTTCGGGGGTTCGTACAGCTGTTTTCGGAAATACTTGTAGGGACCTGTAAATTTTCAGTTCTTCCAAGGTGGTATGATAAGGGGCGAGGTGTTTACTCCTTTCCTGGCCTGTGACCACAAGTACTCCTTTCTGTCCTGTAACTGTGAGAAGGGGTTCCTCTACACAACCACTGCAAGCTCCACCATGCCAGCGCTCCTCCTCACCCCAGCACCGCGGCCCAGAACTGTGACCCAGATCCAAACACGGTCAAAGCAAGAGATTCCTGCCTCAGCACTGGCAAAGAGATCCCTGCAATGCCTCTCTGATCAGCCACTGGATTGCCCCTCAGTGTGTGGGATGGAAGCTTGGGGAGAAGCTGCCCCCTCCCCAGGGCCAGGCTCTTGGGGAATGGAGCTGAGATCCCGCCTTCCTGTCTCAGCACCTCAGAAACAGACTTTTCCCACTGACCTTCTGTGTTGTCTTTGGCATTCGTGGATTGAGAAGTCTGGAAGCCTCTATAGCTGCCCGAGATTCAGCCCTCTGAGGCCTGCTCCAGATTCGCTGCAGCCTGCACGCCCATGCTTCGCTGCACTATGCTCCCAGCCTGGTGCCATACACCTGTCTGATCAACCATCCAAGTTGTCTTGGGCTGGAAAATTGTTTCACTCTATCTTTTTGTGGGTTCTGCTCCTTCATAATTTGTTTAGAGCCGTTTTTTATGAGTATTTGGAGGAGTTTGGGGGAGAGCTTAAGCAAGTCACTGCTTTTACTCCACCATCTTGACTCTGCTCCCCTCTTATAGTCCTTTACCCACTGTTCTCCCATGTGCCTCCACGTCATTATCTACAGGTGTTCAATACTCTTCTACTCTTTCTTCTATAGCCACCTCCTAGTCAGACTTCAAGAAGAGTTCTGAAATTTGTTCATAAGTAAATGAATAATGATCCCCACTCTTCTTTCTGGGGGCTATGTTTTGAAGGAACACCCTTTGTTGGCTTATACAGTAAATGAAAGGCTAGTACAGCAAAAACTTCCATACTGCTCTAACTAGAAAATTTCAAGCAATCATCACAAGCAGATGGGGCTGCTATTGTGGACCAGAGAATGAAAGAGTAGAAGATACGGTGACAGGTAAGGGTACAAATGACACCATGTAGTTACAAGTGGCCAGCCCCAGTAAAACTGACTACATATATTCAATTATGATGTCAAATATTTTCAAAATTACTCAAAATATCCAGAAACTATAAGTGAAATATAATTTACTTTTTTATTTGTGGTGGTTTTATAACATTCATTGACTTTGCTGTGGAAGAGTATGAGACATGGTCCCTGCCCTCAGAAAGTTTGTCATCCAATTAGTATTGCAAATTACAAGTGTCATCTAAGTGTAGTAATTATTTCTCAAATTCTTAGATTAAGCAATAGTCATCATATCCACCTGCCCATGTAATGATTACATTTAATTTTTGCACATGTTGATGAAAAAAAAAAGATAAAATTAAAATCACGTTCCATTTGAAAACATCTTAAAAATAGCAGTCTTTCTTGTCATGATTGACACTAAGTGGCATTTAGAAAAGAAAACCAATGATTTCAATTCCAACATCAGATAGGAAACCAGTTTATATTAAGTGAGCATATTTATTTAGAATAAAAAAAAATTTCAGTCTTGTCAAATTTCCAAGATGATAATGAATATTCTCTCTAATGGTTGTGAGTTTTAATTTACTGTGTGGGAGATTGAAATTTAATCTTCACCTTTATTCTTCTATCAGCCTTTATTCTTTGTTCCATAAAATAACAAGTCAAAGGAAATATATTCTGAAAACATAGGTTTTCCCATGACAGCAATTAGGAGAAATACTTGGTAGTATTGTGTTGTAAAAGTCTAACTAGCAAATTTTTTTAAATGTCTGCTATGTGCCCAACAATATGTTACTATCAGAATCCTCTGGTACAAAGTTATATCTCCCTATCTCCTGTGAACTCTGAGAGCACTTACTGTCCTTTTCATTCATTTGACACTTTGTGCATGTACTGACTGGTATAAGGAGGACAGTAACCTGAATGTCTCTGTAGAAATGTAGAAGAAAGTGCAAGCTCTACCCTGGCACTCTTGTATTGCTAGGTAAAGCCACACAGTAATTTCCATAGCTCTCATGGTAGCTGCCAGGGAATTATGGAAGTTTGGAAAAAAAAATTGCTCAACATTACCGAAATATTGAATGGGATTGGGGGAAAATTGAGTGAAATTTCTGCTTAATGAGGATAAGATTGACAAAAAGAAAAGTGTGTATCAAAGGGTTTTCTATGCTAGCTGGGTACACCTATGGCTTGATATTTGACTCTGATGAGTAAATGTCATTCAACTCTTTTCATACCCTTTTGCCAAGACCGTACATCTAATGCTGAACCCTTACTTCACAACACTACAATTGTGGAGTTATATTGGTTAACTCTACCCTGTATTCTTGAAGCTATTTCTTTTTTACATTGGTATAGGGGTAGAAAATATAAAAAGCTTAAATGAAAGCTCTGTCTCTCTCTCTCTCTCTCTCTCTCTCTCTCTCTCTCTCTCTCTCTCTCTCTCCTCTCTCTCTCTCTCTCTCTTTCCCTTTCTCTCTTCTCTCCCAGTCCCCAAGAAAAACCAGCTACATTGAAAGTCATTTGATGACAGGAATTATGCATCATGGTATACAAGATATTTGGGAATTAGAGAGCAAAACTGTGTCAGTTTTGTAAAATAGATATTAGAATTAGTTGGAGGTAACAATTTTGGAGACCCATGACAAATCTCAAAGAATGTGTTTGAATGGAATGAGGAAAGAGAAAAATAGAAAACTATGTTATGTAACACACAATAGACTTGATAAATGTTTGATATATATAAAGAATGCATAACAGAATATTGCACATCAAAGGATTGCTTATGAGATTATCAACTTAAAAAATATTTATATAATACTGTGTTCAGCTTTCAAAGATAAGGCATACAGATGAGATTTTAAGAGAGTTTCTCGTATGTCCCAAGAGCACATTTGAGATCTGTGCCATGGAGCCATGTTATATGTAAAAAAATAAAAACAAATTAATGAGGACCTTCTGGTGCTCCCAGCAATAAGGTTCCATCCATGGGTGGAAGATTAAGATGGTTTATATCAAAGATTATATAATAATATGTAGTGTTTTGACTATGTCCAAATATCAAACCCATCCTCAAAGAAAAATTTGCACTAACATTCTCCACACCACATTGATACTATTAAAAGGATATGTCACAATCTTTAAGTAAAATACCAAAGAAAAAAATTCATAAGTCTTCTAGAACACATGAAAGTATCACTGGAGGGAGTATCCAACTTTACCAAAGAACAAGATTAATTCTTACTTAAGTTCTGATAGAATATATTAAAAATTAGTAATGACACTGGTTATTTGCAGTGAACAATCCTGGTCTTAGACCTGTCTCCTTTTGGGAGATAGATGGAGGACTACAGGTGCAAAATGTTGCAAACATTGTCAAATATGGTTGCTGCATTATTTTTTTTCTTAACTAAATTTCTTTTTAACAAGGTAGTTTTATGAAAGAAAGGTTTATTAAAATGTAAAGAGGAAAAAGCAACAATTAAAAAAAAACACCAAAGAAAACTAAAATTATTATCCCTAATGCCTTTTGATATCACAATATACATATATGCATTATGCACATATACATATGTATATATACATATATACTCATATATATATGCTTATATAATATATATATATACATAAAAATTTACAGATTTCCCTTTCCTTGGTGTCCTTGCCATGGATACTTGTTGGATAGGAAGTGTCTGCCCACAGGCAGGGAGTCATTCCTCAGATTCTGAACTTCTTATGGTTCTTGATTTTGAAAGAACTTTTGCAGAGAGTCTGGGAACCACACAGAGAAGCAGATAAGAAAAACAGGGAAACTTATAGGGTTCTCAAAGGCTCAGATTGGAGCTAAGTAATGATGATATGTGGCTAGTCTTGCAAGCATGAATAGAGAACACTGGAGACATATTAGAGTAGAAAATTATCTGTATATTTATGAGCATTATCTAGCTAGTTTTTTCCCCTAAAATATTGAGCTTTGTCCCCAAGAACTGTTGACTCCTGCATTCCCCTTGAAATTTCTTGCTTGTGGCTCCTAGCCATATTTCCAGGGTATTTCTGGTACCAAACAGAGTGTAAAAGAGTCTACCCATTGGAAGAAGCCTGTAAGACTTGGTGGATGTCACAACACTGCCCTGCTGACAAGACACATTCTATAAGGAGGTAGGAGAAGCCATGTTTGCTGAAGCTAAATGCTTTGGTATTATTCTTGCTGATATCTTTTCTATCCTATTGAGAAACCGTGGCACACATGTGAAGACATACACACACACACACACACACACACACACACACACACACCACGAACAGAATAATAGAAAATGTTACAAAAAAAATACATAAGCTCATTCAGGAATATAATTCCTTAAAATTAGAATTGGGCAAGTTGAAGCTAATGATTTTTGGAAACTAGATTTACAAGAGGTATTTTAAGCATTATTAGACTACCTGAGTATACTCATATATAAGGCAAAAAGTGAAAGCACATCTGGCCTAGCATGTTTCCCCATGTGAATTTTGAGGAGACCAAAGTCCACTTTTGCCTCATTTGCTTTTTAACTCATGAAAATGTTATCTGTGAAATCCACATGGTATTAAATAGATGTACCTCAGTGGTACAGTATTCAGCAAGCTGATCCTGGAGTCAAGAAAACCTGAATTCAAATTCAGCTTTAGAAACTTACTAGCTCTGTGATTCTGGGCAAGTTTCTGAATCTCTATTCCCTCTATTTCCTCAACTACAAAATAAAGATAAATACTCCCAGGATTGTTTTGAGGACCAAACAAATTAAATCAAGAGATTGCCACTTTCCTGAAAAATTGAAATCAGTCTATGACTCAGAAAACATGGACTTCAAGGGCAGAGCCAAGATGATGGAATAAAGGGAAGGACTCACCTGAGTTTCACAAGTGTTGTCTGCCACCATCATCCTTATTTATACTCTACTGTAAAAGCTCTCTCCCACTTACTTTTATATGAGATATTTACCCCATTCTATTTCTCCCTTCTTCTTTCCTCCAGGGCATTTCACCTTATCACTCTACATTTTTTTGAGAGATCATCCCATCATAATCAATTCACACCAGTGAACTCTGTCTATGTATACTTTCTCTAACTGCCTTATTACTAATAGAATTTTTAGGAGTTACAAATATCACCTTCCAATGTAGAAATATAACAAGTTTAACTTTATTGAATCCATTATGATTTCCCTTTCCTGTTCACCTTCCTATGCTTCTCTTCAATCTTACATTTGAAAGTCAAATTTTTTAGTGAGCTCTGGTCTTTTCATCAGGAATGCTTGAAATTCCTCTATTTTGTTATATGTCCATTTTTCCCCCTGAAGGATTATACTTAGTTTTCTGGGAAGGTGATTCTTGGTTGTAATCCTAGCTCCTTTGCCCTCTGGAATATAATATTCAAAGCCCACTCATCATTATACAGAAGCCACTGAATCTTGCATTATCCTGACTCTGGCTCAATGATATTTGAATGTTTATTTCTCTCTGCTTGCAATATTTTCTCCTTGACTTGGGAGTTATGGAGTTTGTCTATAATAGTCCTGTTATTTCTTTCAGGAGTTAATCAGTGGCTCTAAGACAGTAACATATACACTCACATGGCTATGGAAATCTATTTTACTCTACAGGAAAACATGAAAAAAGGAAGGTTAAGAGAAAGGAGGAGTGAAGATAAAAGGAAGGAAGGATGGATTGGTGGAGGTGATGACCAGAAGGAAAAAAGGCAAACAACAACAACAACAACAACAACAAGTGAAAGGAAAGAGTGAAAAGGACAAATTAGGGAAAATAGCAGGATGGAGGGAACTACAGTTAGTAATTGTATTTGTCAATATAAATGGGAGGAACTCACTTATAAAACAGAAGTGGATAGCAGAGTGGATTAAAAACCAGAATACACTGTTTACAAGAAACACACGAAGCAAAGAGACACATAGAAAAATAACAAACTGAGTGTCTGGAGAGGAATCTATTATGCTTTAGTTGAAGTTAAAAAAAATAGCAGTGATATCAATTATGATCTTAGATAAATCAAAAACAAAAATAGATATAATTAAAAGAGTTAAGCATGAAAACTGCATATTGCTAAAAGTGCCTTAGGTAATAAAGTAATTTTAATATTAAACATATATGCATCAAATCATTGTAGGAGCCAGACTCTTTAAGGAATAGTTCAATCTGTTACAGGAAGACATAGAGAGTAAAACTGTATTAGTGGGGGCCCTCAACTTTCCTTTCTTAGAAAGAGCAAGATAAATCTAACCAAGAAAGAAAGAAAGAAAGAAAGAAAGAAAGAAAGAAAGAAAGAAAGAAAGAAAGAAAGAAAGAAAGAAAGAAAGAAAGAAAGAAAGAAGGAAAGAAAGAAAGAAAGAAAGAAAGAAAGAAAGAAAGAAAGAAAGAAAGAAAGAAAGGAAGGAAGGAAGGAAGGAAGGAAGGAAGGAAGGAAGGAAGGAAGGAAGGAAGGAAGGAAGTTAGGGAGATAAATAGAATTGTAGAAAAAAAAATTAGATATGATTGCCCCCTGGAAAAAATTGAATGGGAAAAAAAAGGAATATATCTACTTTTTTTTTTCTCAGTGATATATGGCACCTACACAAAAATTGACCGTGTGTTAGGGCTAAAAACCTTATAAACAGATGCAGCACATGTGATATCTATCTATATCTATAATTATATATTGTAAATATCATTTTCAGATCATAATGCAATAAATATTAGCATTCAGCAAAGGGTCATGGAAAAATAGATTAAAAATTAATTGGAAGTTAAATAATCTAACCCTTAAGAATGAGTGGTTCCAAAAACAAATCATAGAAACAATCAATAATTTCATTAAAGAGAATGGCAACGAGACAACATACCAAAATTTGTGGCATATAATCAAAACAGTACTTACGGGAAATTTCATGTAAGCTTATATTCACAAAAAAAAGAGAAAGAATGGATCAATGAATTGGGAATACAGTTTAAAAAAACTAGATAAAAACAAATTAAAAATCCCCAATAAAACACTAAATTGGAAATCCTGAAAATCAAAGAAGAAATTAATAAAGTTGAAAAGTAAGAAAATTATCAAACTAATGAATAAAGTTAAGGGCTGGTTTTATGAGGAGGAGAAAACAATAAAATAGATAAACCATTGGTTCATTTGATTTAAAAAAGCAATAAGAAAAACAAATTACCATTATTAAAAATGAAAAGAGTGTATTCACTGCATGAAGATGAAATTAATGCAATCATTAGGAGCTATTATACCCAATTATATGTCAATAAATTTATCAATCTAAGGGAAATGAATGCGTATTTACAAAAATATAATTTGTCTAGATTAATAGAAGCAACAGAATATTTAAATAATCTTATCTTAGAAAATTTGAACAAATCATCAATGAGCTCCTTAAGAAAAAAAATTGCTAGGACTACATAGAATCACAAATGAATTCTACCAAACTTACAAAGAACAAGTAATTCCAATACTGTATAAACTATTTAGGAAAATAGGCAAAGAAGTCCTACCCAATTATTTTTTATGACACAGATATGGTGCTGATACCTAAGCAAGAAAGAGCTAAAATAGAAAAAGAAACTATAGACTAGGGGTGGTAACCTGTGGCCTTGAGGCCAGATGTGGCCTTCTAGGTCCTCAAGTACAGCCATTTGACTGCATCTAAACTTCACAGAACAAATCCCCTTAATAAAAGGATTTGCTTCAGAAAACTTGGACTCAGTTAAAAGGCCACACCCAGTGACCTAGAAGGCCACATCTGGCCTCAAGACCACAAGTTCCCCACCCCACTATAGACCAATTTCCCTAATGAATATTGATATAAGCAAATTAAATAAAATACGAGCAAGGGGATTATAGCAATATAGCACAAATATTATATACTACAAACAGGTAGGATTTATACCTTGAATGCTGGGCTGGTACAAGATTAGGAAAACTATCAGCACGATTGACTATATCAATAACAAAACTAATAGATGTAGAAAAAAAACCAACTTTTTACAAAGTACAAACCCCATTTGTATTTAAAGAAATCACTGGAAAGCATAGGAATAAATGGAACTTTCTTTAAAATAGTAAGTACTATCTATTTAGAACCATGAGCAAGCATTATCTGTAGTGAGGATAGGTTAGAAACCTTCACAATATGATGAAGGTTGAAACAAGGATCCTCATTATCACTACTATTATTCAATATTGTTCTAGAAATGCTAGGTATAGTAATAAGAGAAAAAAACAAGAAATTTAAGGAATTAGAATAGGTAATGAGGAAATTAAACTATTACATTTTACAGATGAAATGATGGCATACTTGGAGAATCCCAGAGAATTAACTAAAAATCTAGTTTAAAAAATTAACAACTTTAGCAATACTTAAGGATATAAATAAACCCATATAAATTGTCCAGCAGCAAGAGATAGAAAGAGAAATTTCATTTAAAAACAACCATAAAAATAAACTACTTGGAAATCTACGTGCCAAAGAACTATATGAACAGAATTACAAAACACTTTTCACACAAATAAGCACTATCTAAACAATAAATATTAAGTATTCATGGGCCATGCCAATATAATAAAAATGACAATTCTACTTAAATTGCTTTAGTTATTCAGTGCCATCCTAATCAAATTACAAAAAAACACCAGAAAAAATAATAACAATTTATTTGTAAGAATAAAAAATTGCTTTAGTTATTCAGTGCCATCCTAATCAAATTACAAAAAAACACCAGAAAAAATAATAACAATTTATTTGTAAGAATAAAAAATTGCTTTAGTTATTCAGTGCCATCCTAATCAAATTACAAAAAAAGCACCAGAAAAAATAATAACAATTTATTTGTAAGAATAAAAAAACAAAAATATCAAGGGAATTAATGGAAAAAAAAAAAATATATGAAAGAAGGTGAACTATCTGTACCAGATCTCAAACTGTATTACAATGCGTAATCATCAAAACAATCTGGTACTAGCTAGGAAGAGGGTGTTGTAATGAAGGAATAGATTAGGTACACCATACAAATATAGTAAATGACTATAGTAATCCAATATTTTACAAACCTAAAGATCTAAGCTGTTGAAACAATAACTCATTATTTGACAAACCTGCCAGGAAAACTGGAAAGCAGTTTAGGAAAAACTAGGTACAAACCAATATCTCACACTGTATATACCAAGATAAGATCAAAATTGTTATGTGGTTTAAACATAAAGGGTACCACCAAAAGCAACTTAGGGTATTCTAGAATGGTTTACCTATCATATCTACTAATAAGGGAAGAATTTATGACAAAATAAGAGATATAATATTGTGAGCTGTAAAATGGAAACTGTTGAGTATATCAAATTAAAAAAAAAGTTTTTCACACACAAAAAAAATGCAGCCAAGATTAGAAGGGAAAAACGAAACTGGGAAAATATTTCATAGCAAGTTTCTCTGATGAAGACCTCCTTTCTGAAATATATAGAGAAATCAATTAAATTTATAAGAATGCAAGTCCTTCCTCAACTGATAAATGGTCCAAGGATATGAACAGTAAGTTTTTCGATAATGAAATCAAAGCTATATATAGTCATATTAAAATGCTCTAAATTCCTATTGAATAGATAAATGCAAATTAAAAATTAAAACAATTTTGAGGTGTCACCTATCAGATTGGCTTATATGACAGAAAAAGAAAATGACAAATGTTGAAGAGGATGTGGGAAAATTCGAAGAGTAATATCCTGTTGGCAGAGTTGTGAACTGATCCAATCATTCCAGAGAGCAATATGAAGCTATATTCAAAGAGCTGTAAAAATGTATATGCCCTTTGACCCAGAAATTACACTACTATTAAGATGATATCCCAAAGAGAGAAAAAGAAAGGGAAAAATTACCTATATCTACAAAAATACTTGTAACAGCTCTTTTAGTGGTAGCAAAGAATTGGAAATTGAGGGGATTCCCATCAACAGGGGAATGGATGAGCAAGTTGTGCTTTTTGAATATGATGTAATACTGTTGTTCTACAAGAAAAAATTAGCTATGAAGTCAGAAAAACTTAAATTCCTGAGTTCAAATCTGCCCTCAAATAGTTATTTGCTACGTGACTCTGGATAAGGCACTTAACCCTGTTTGCCTCAGTTTCCTTATCTACAAAATTCCCTGAAGAAGGTAACGGCAAACTACTCCAGTATCTTTGCCAAGAAAACCCTAAATGGTATCATGAAGGGTCAGACAAAACTGAAATGACTGAACAATAAACAAAATTTGAGAAAAACCTGGAAAGACTTGCATGAACTAATGCAAGGGGAAGTGAGCAGACCGAGGAAAACTTTGTAAACAGTAACTTCAATATTGTTCAATGATCAAGTGTGAATAACAGCTTTTCCCAACAATACACGATCCAAGACAGTTCCAAAGGACATATGATGAAAAATGCCATCCACCTCCACAGCAAGAGTTCATGGACATCTGAATAAAGATTGAAGCATACTTTTTAAAACTTTATTTTTCCTGTGTTTTTTTGTTTTCTTTCACAACATGACTAATATTGAAATATGTTTTTCCATGATTACACATGTATAACCTATACCAAATTGTTTGAATTTTCAAAGAGAGTGAAGGGGAAGAAGGAAAGGAGAGAATTTGGAATTCAAAATTTTTTAAAAATGTCAAAAATTGTTCTTACTTGTAAATACAAAAAATCTATTTTTAAAAAATGGACTTTCAGTTACTTCTATGTGGTGGGGGAGAAGGAAATGTCCTCTGTTGTTCAGTGTATGCTATAGACTTGCATCAACATTTCTAGAAGAAAAAGATTGCTGGTATAAAGAGCAGAACTCAAACCAATCTTTAAACAAGATTCAAACACACATTCAGAGAGTCATGTTTATCCTTCTCTTCCCAACAGCAATCACTTACTTTCCTATTTAAACCACCATCTCCTTAATTTATTAAGGTCATTCCTGCTTGTCAGTACAAGATAATGTGCTGGAATTCTTTAAGTAAGTGTGAATTGCAGAGCCTTACATCTCCTACCACGGGACCAAGCTCTGTCAGTATTTTCTCAGAATGACAGTTGTCAGCAAGGTGCAAAGTCTTTCTTAATGTAACACATTATTTCCCTTCACCAGGTGAAAAAGGTAGGATCATAACTGATAGATCTGTTAAGAATTGGCCCCTGTTTACTTTCATTAGATATTAATGTCATTCTGTCTTGAACAGTAACCTATATATGTCTAGGTTCCAGTTCAGGGGAAAAGATTGACAGGACCCTCAGACATACTTCACAGCCCAGGACCGAATATGGGAAACTCTGACTTTTGGCATCCACAATTTTATTCTTGCTTGTTTTGCAGGTGTTTCGTTGCATTCAAATTCTTGTGGTCTTGGCATAATTTCAGGTTAGACAGAATTACTGGATTTTGTGCTATTGAAAGTGCATGCACTCACATATGTATACACATAGACACACAAAATATAATTAAAATTCCTGTTTTGCAGTGTTAAAGACAGTAAATAATTTTATGATTTTATTCTAGGTGGGAAGTTAGACATTGTACTAGTTTAAAAGCTAAATGTAAAACAGTTTTGTTGTCCCCCAGTACTAATAGGGAATAATCTTTGTACTTTAGAATATAACCCTCTGTGTACATTGGCTCCTGCTTTGTTTCAGGCCTGAAAACATAGCTGTCTTTTTATCTTCTATACTCCTGAGTCTTTCCCTGACAACCCATCAGCTCTTACTTTGCCTTGGAACTTCCATCTTTTCCTTAGTTTTATGTACATGCACGAACATGAAAATAAGAAATGTCCCCCGAAGGTGGTCAATAATAATCATCATCATTGATACTTATATAGGTTTGTAAAAAAAAATAGTTAGGCTTACATACCATATCTTCTGTGAGTCTCAAAACATTTCCATAAAATGAATATTTTAGGTATTATTATTATTATTTTTTTTACTTTACAAATGAGGAAGCAGTCTGAGACAGCTTAAGTGACTTGACCAGTGTCATATGGCTAGAGAGTATGTGACTAGTGCTCTATCTAAACCCAGGTCCTCCTGGCTCTAAAGCAAGGGCTTTCGTGTACCCACTGTTTTTTCTTCAGTAATCTTTTGGACTTGCTTTTCCATTTGGCCAATTTGTCTTTTCAGGGCATTTTTCTCCTCATTGGCTTTTTGGACCTCTTTTGTCATTTGGGTCAGGCTATTTTTTAAGGTGTTATTTTCTTCAGTATTTTTTAGGGTCTCCTTTAGCCAGCTGTTGACTTGTTTTTCATGATTTTCTTGCATCACTCTCATTTCTCTTCCCAGTTTTTCCTCTACTTCCCTTACTTGCTTCTCAAAAGAGCTTGAGCTCTTCCAAGGCCTGAGACTGATTCGTATTTTTCTTGGAGGCTTTGGATGTAGGAGTTTTGACTTTGTTGTCTTCTTCTGGTTGTATATTTTGATCTTCTTTGTCACCAAAGTAAGATAATATAGTCTGACTCTTTTTGCGCTGCTTGCTCATGATCCCGGCTATTTACTTTAGTTTTAAACTCTTTGTTAAGGTAAGAGTCTACTTCCAATGTGAAGAATGTACTGTCCCAAGCTTCGGGGGTTCGTACAGCTGTTTTCAGAGATACTTGTAGGGACCTGTAAATTTTCAGTTCTTCCAAGGTGGTATGATAAGGGTCGAGGTGTGTACTCCTTTCCTGGTCTGTGACCACAAGCACTGCTTTCTGTCCTGTAACTGTGAGGAGGGGTCCTTCTCCACAGCCACTACAAGTTCCACCATGCCAGCGCTCCTCCTCACCCCAGCACCGCGGCCCAGAACTGTGACCCAGATCCACGCACAGTCAAAGCAAGAGATTCCTGCCTCAGCACTGGCAAAGAGATCCCTGCAATGCCTCTCTGATCAGCCACTGGATGCCCCTCAGTGTGTGGGATGGAAGCTCGGGAAGCAGCTGCCCCCTCCCCAGGGCCACACTCTTGGGGAATGGAGCTTAAACCCCGCCTTCCTGTCTCAGCACCTACAGAAACAGACTTTCCACTGACCTTCTAAGTTGTCTTTGGCATTTGTGGATTGAGGAGTCTGGAAACCACAGCTGCCTGCAATTCAGTCCTCTGAGGCCTGTTCCTCATGGCAAAATGTAAATCCTCTGCATTGTTGGATGCCCAACTATTTGGAGGGAAAGTGTGAAAAGTTTGATCAATCTTCTGTTTTTTTTTTTAAGGAAAGTACTTATTTGAAAGCATCTTGAGAACTTAGAACTATATTTCACATTCCATACTGATAGTTGAAACTGTCCAACACTCTGGCTCTTCCCCACTGAGTCCATAATTTGGAAGGGAAAAAAAGGATTATTCTATGATCTTCATCTACGTGATATACAAACACAAAGGTGAAAAAATGAAGCATTTGGTCATTCTTCCATTCAGTCTGAAAAGAAACATACACCCATACCCACACAACACACACACACACACACACACACACACACACACACAAACCTCTGTTTAGCAGCATATGGAGCATTCTTCAGTTTTCATACCAATATACGAAACTGTGTGGATAAATTGCCCTTCTTTGGTGCATCACCTCAGAAATAATGAGTTCCTTTGAGAAAAGATGTGGTGTCTTTTAACCTAATTATGTACAGTGAATGGTTAGCAAAGCATTCTCTCTTTAATAAGCTCAGAAGATAAAAGACATAAAGGCAAATGAAGTCTCCCACAGCTTAAAATTGAAATCCCTACCAAGATGTGATTGTGTATCACATGAAATGTACACCAAGAAACTTCACAAAACCATCTAAGAGAAACAAGCTAATGCTTGAGGAATAAATACAGAGACAATTGTTAAGTTTTACTTGTTGGACCTGGAATCAAGAAGACCTGGGTTCAGATCTTGCCCCATGCACTTAATAGCAGTATGATGCTGGGGACAAGTCACCTAATGTCTCAGTATATGTGTGTGCATATGTTTGTGTGTGTGTGTGTGTGTGTGTGTGCGTGTATATTTATATGTATACAAATATATGCATATATATATATTATGTTTGTTTATCTAGATATATATGACACAGGCATGTGTGTACGCACATATGCATGTATATTCATATATGACTTTTAGAATTGATGGCATCAAAAGCCCTTTCCTCTTTTAAGTCTGTGAACCTATGTATTATCTTATGGTGTGCTACATATATTTTTAAAATGCATATTTGAGCACAGAATTTGAATGGGAGTTAATAGATCAGGTTTGGTATTGGCCTCTGCTGTTTAAATAGCTCCTTCTTCCATGTTGTTTCTTTTTAAATTTTATTACAATGATTTTGACATTTATCTGAAGGGGTCATGCTGCCTAATGGGTAGAAATAACACAGATTTGTTTTTAGCTCCATTTGAGACCTCTGCTGAGAACAGATGGCAAAGCATGTGTGGAAAAACAGAGGTTCTGTTTTCAGCAAGACATTCCTAAAAGACCCTTTAAAGCTGTCTGGGGAGAACAGATTTAAATGACAAGTTCACTCAACTCCTCTACCCAGTTAGTCAATTGTAACCAGCATATTGACCTGCACAGGGGGAAGGAAAGAAAAAAGCAAATAGTAACAGGTTGGAGTAAAGGGCCAAAGTTCATACACCAAGAAAAAGAAATTGGGAATGAACAAGGGACAAAGGCTGAGAAAGAAAAGTATAGGCCAGACCTAATATAATAAAACTGGTTATATATAAAGAAGTACTAAAGAGAACTTGAATTAAAGTAAACAGTGTCACACTTATAATCTAATAAGTAACATAGAAAGAACAGTTAAATGCTTTGGCAAAGTTTTTAGTTTCTTTATAAAGAAGGTAGGGTACTTGGATTTAAACATCACTTACGATGATTGTTACTATCTGTGTGACCTTTGGCAAATCACTGAATCTCTCTGGACCTCAATTTTGTCATTTGTAAAATAAGATGTGTTAGACTTCTAAGTTACCTTTTTGATTTAGTTTTATCATCTGCATAACAACTCTGTAAGGTAGGGACTTCAGGTATTATTGTCCTCATTTCCAGATACGAAAACAGAGAGGTTTAGCAACTTGCTCATAGGCACATAGCTATTAAGATTCTTAAGGAAGGATTTGAACCTAGGTTTTCCCAGCTCTGACTCCAAATCTGTTTCTTATTTCATCCTCCCTCTCATACTTCAGTAAACTTGAATTAAAACTTGAATTACAGTGCAATTAGCCCAGTGTATTCTTCCTTTTTGGTTCCTTAACTGTTGTTGTTGCCACAGTTTTTAGCTCTTTGGTAATTATGCCAAGGCAAACTTATACAATATTCATAATTTTTCTGTTCATCGTCTATTATCATCAAACATTTAATTACTATCTTGTATAATGTCCAAACATTTTTCAAATGTCCTACAAAATAATAAAATAAACTTATAAACATCGTACAGGTTAGAACCATTCATCATTATAGTCTGCTTTTTAGTTACTGTGATGTCCCATGCATTGTTTTCTACAGCATTTTTGTTTAGCCCTTGTGCTAATATTCTCTTATGCCAAATATGCCCAGGTAAACTTTAGAGGATTTTCATGTTCTGAGTTGGCATTAACACAAGAAACCTGAGAAAAAATATAAATGATAACCACTAGTATTGAGACTAACTTTCAACTTACACTGTAGAATTAAACATATTGTACAGAAAAGTATTATTAAAGAAATGGAAACCAAGTAAAAATCATAGACTGACTAAGCTAATATTAAAGATTTATGTAAATCCCCAGAATCACTTAAATTTCAAAGTATGAGGTCTCAAAGAATGGAGGTCCTCCTTCACAAGTCTTATCTCTTTTTTCTCTCTCTGTCTCTCTCTCTGTCTCTGTCTCTCTCTCTCTCTCTCTCTCCACATGAATATATATTCACATTCATATTTGTATATTGTATCATTAGTATACATGTATATATACATTAATATAAATATACATATATAGAAATATGTTGTATATGTGTATGTAGACAGACAGACAGATAGGTAATTTCCCTTCTCTTTTCAGTCACTCAAGTAAGAAATGGAGGCAACATATATTCAGTGAATATGCAGTTGGACTTGGAGTTGCAAAAAGCTGCATTAAATATATCATCTAATGCAACTACTTATGTAACCCTGAGAAAATCAAGTCAACAAGTATTTATTTGCATATGTTTATCTGTATGTACATATGCATGTTTGTATGGACACAACTTATTCATATGGGGGAAAAGGTATATGAAGGTGGAAATTTTTGAGTAAATATTAAGTACGTACTTGTAACTGTTTATTAATTTTATTTTTTATTTATTAAAACCTAACTTCTCCAATTCTGTTTCCTCATTGGTAAAATAAGTGTCATAATACTTGTAACATAAAGTTCTCATGAGGCTCAAATGAGATAAATGTATGTAGTGAACTTTGTAATTTTTCCAAAGATTTGGGCTGTGGAAGATAAGAGGAACAAATATCTCGCCACTCACTATAATTCTTTCTCAGATCCTAGAACAGTATAAATATGAGATGCCTAATAAGTATTTATTAAATTGAATAGAAGAGAGTTAAGTGGTTATGCAAGTGTCTTATAGGTATAGTATCCAGGAAGAGAAAAGGGGGAGAAGGTTGAATGCACTGGCATCTGGAAAGCAGACTGTCTGGCAAGGATAAGAAAGGCATAAGCAACATTGCCAAATGGTTCAAGCTTTCAGTGTCTGTGCATCCAAGACAGCAGTAGATGAAAACCTGTTCCTTTCTTATTCTCACTTTGAAACTGGGAAACTGTTTCTTGTCCTCCATTTGATAATGCTCCAAATTAACCATTAGAAATATGGGGAATCTGTGAAAACTACATTTTAATTTAAATAATTTCAGACAGCCAATACTTTACCAGAGCCAGCTGTATTGTCAAGTCCCAATAATTAGTATGGACAAGTAATTTGATTGCTTTAATGTGGTTTAATTTTTAAATTTCTAGTAAAATCTTATATGATATACAAATGGAAAGGAGAGAGAGAGAGAGAGAGAGAGAGAGAGAGAGAGAGAGAGAGAGAGAGAGAGAGAGAGAAGAGAGAGAGAGGGAGAGAGAGAGGAGAGAAGGGAGAGAGAGAGAGAGAGAGAGAGAGAGAGAGAGAAGAGAGAGGAGAGAGAGAGAGAGAGAGAGAGAGAGAGAGAGAGAGAGAGAGAGAGAGAGAGAGAGAGAGAGAGAGAGAAGCAGCGAGACAGAGATAGGGAGGGAGAGATTAGTATGGAGAGGATAGGAGAGACTTTAATTGCTTTCTTTCGTTTCTGTCTAAATCTTTCCTCCATATCAAACTTCCTTGATTTTAGAGTATTTTCCACTGACTTCTTGTTAATTTCTTTGGGGAGTGAGTTCATGTCTTTTTTAGTTCCAATTAAACTTCAGACATATTTCATCTGAAATAGACATCATGTTAGTGCATTTGGATGTCTGCTTATGTTTTCTTGGAGGGGGGAAATCTATTATTTCATTCAAATAGAGAATTGCTAGTTCATGAATTCCATCCTCCTGTACAGTTGCAGATCAGCAATTCCTCTGCAATTTATACAGAGTTGCCTGGGGGGACACAGAGTTTTAATCAACCAATCAAATAATGGATTAACAAGCATTTAAAAAAAATCTTTCTATGTTAGGCACTGGTGATACAAAACCCAGAAACACATATTCCTTGTTCACATAAAGCTTACATTCTATTAGAAGAAAACATGTCCATAAACAAAAATGTATAGAATTAATACAAGATAATTAGGGAAGGAGTGCATAAAGTTGTCAAGAGGGTGTCAGAAAAGCTTCAAGTAGTCACATAGGTTCCCAAAGTGGGTGATACTGCCCCTGGGGGGTTCTGGAATGACACAGGAGGGCAGTTGTAGCCTGAAATGCAATTGGGATTGAATAAAAATAAGGGGGTACTGGAAGCATAAGGAAAGAAGAGAAGAAAATATTGAGAAATTCTTCAGAGATGTTTCATCTGTTGGCAACAGAGTTAAAGTGAGAGTGATTATGTTATTTTCCAAATAAACACACAAAATGCAAGCTATAACTGATCAGTGGTCAAGTCAACCAACAGGCCTTAACAAGTAGGTGTTGGCAGGCAATCATGTCAAGCATTGTTAGGAAGTCCAGCATGCATCAGAAGGAATATGTGTGTGTAATGATTTGTTTACAACATGATACTACACAGTTGCATGACATAATATTGTGTCACCAAAATTTCAACGCATGGAAAATCCCACAAATTTACAGTAAATTATTAAATTCATGATGTGCCATTTCATATATATATGCATATATGTGTGTGTGTGTGTGTGTGTGCGTATATACGTATGTGTGTGTGTATATATATATATATATATATATATATATATAATATATATATATATAATTTTTAAATGATGTAAATAAAAGGGTTAAAAGAAAGTAGATTTCCAGGGGTCTGCTGAGCAATTTTTTAAAGGGGGCAGTAGCCAAATAAATTTGGGAACTTCTGATGTGGAAGAGGGTACTTAACCTGAATCTTGAATAAAGTGAAGGAGATGGAGGTAAGAAGGGAATTCATTGTGACAGAATTGGCATGTATCAGTGGCAGAACTTGAAGCCACACTTTCCTGGATTCCATTACCCCATGCAACCTCTCTTGTTCCCATGGGAAGATCATATTTGGGATTGAAAATTTAAAAAAAAAAAGTGGCCCAAAAGGACTCAGTTTGGCAAATGAATGACTGGAATGGGAGGTGGTTTTACAATTAAATCTATCTTGCCAATTCTACCATTTGTTTTCAGTCTGTTTTAAAAGCTTACCAATCGACTAAGTACATCAGTTTGCCTTTTCACTTAAAAAATAACACTCCTACACCCCTCCTCTTTAGACTGTTCACCCAAGATTACCCATGGGTGTGGTGTCATTGAGAAACAGCATGGGAGTGAGGATGTCACTGGAGGATAACTGTTCTGTTTTCCCCAACTTGACACATTCAGCATTGCTTATATATGCTCTATACACCTGAAAATAACAAAAGAACCCTCCCCTCCAAAAATCAAAACAAACAAAAATAAATCCTATTAAATGTTGATCTGACCTCAGGGTGATGATCATATTCATATTTTTCATGGTGATCTACTAGATAATAGATAAGCCAAGTCAGAGGACATAGAAATCCCATTTCTAGGAGACATGATATGGTAAGTACACCCATATTTAAAAACATAGTTAACATTTAATTGATTTATTAAATATATTAACAAGAAATGACTAAAAACAATAATTAGATTCTATTGGATAAACAAAGGGGAAAAATATAACAGGAGGAGATATCCAAGAAATTTAATGCAATTCTAGGCTGCATTAAGAAAGGCATAGTGGTGAGGACTAGGGAAGTGATTGATGGTTTTGGTATTTTTTTTCCTAGTCAGAGCACATCTGGATGGTATTCAGACCTGCATGCCACATTGTAGGAAGGATAATAAATAAGCTGAAGTGAATGAAGAAGAGAGAAACTAGAATAGCAAAGAACGTTGAGCTCATGCCAATTAAGAATCGATTGAACAAAGTGGAGATGCTTAGCCTGGAGAAGAGGAGATTCCAGGAGGCCATGATAGCTGTCTTCAAATATTTGAAGGGCTGTTTCTCATGTGGAAGAGAGATTAAATGTGTGTGTGTGTGTGTGTGTGTGTGTGTGTTTGCTTGTTTTTGTTTTTGTTCTATGGGACCAAACTAGGATCAATAAATGGAAGTTGCTAAGGCTGAATTCTGCTTGATATAATGAAAAACTTCCTAAGAATTAGAACTTTACAGAAGTCATATGGGCTGCTCCTGAAGGCAGTAAGGGTTGCACTAGATCACATCTGAGATTCCTTCCAGTTCTGAGAATCTGTGAACATAAAGGACTATTCAGGAGACATCTCTTCCAGTGCTGGCCATGCCACTCCCTGATGGTCTGAGGCAAGTTACTTCACTTTTCTGTGCCTCTGTTTCCTCATCTGTTAAATAAAAAGTTGGATTAGGTGAAATGAAAGGTCCCTTAAGGCAGGGATGTGCTAGTCAGGTCAGAACTGGTTCCAATTGTTAAATTTTCAGCATGTACATTTACACTTTAAAAATCAAGAAACCCTTAAAAAAGGATTTGATTTATTGTTTTCTTGATTGTCTACACTTAAGAGAGTAATGGACAAAATTTAAATAAAGCAGATTAAACTTAAAAGTGTGCCACAAATACATTTTTTTTCAGAGTGAGTTGTTAGATGCTACCAGTACAACCCCAATTACAGGTTTACTATTCTGTGCTTTTCTATGAATATTTATAGATGGTTGAGTTAAAGTATAGCAACTAAAAAAGAACTAACAAGGGGGAAAAACAACGATGAGAAAATCTGTAGGATCATTTTGGCACCAACAATGTTAATCAAAAAAAGTATTGAAATCAGAGAATTTTAGAGCTGAACTAGACTGTGGGAATCAATTAACTCTCATGTTCACTTAAAAAAAAAAGAGGAGTAGATTGATACCTAGAGATGAGATATCACTTAAATGAGATTACACAACTAGTTAGTGGCCTAAGCAGTTCTAGAACACAAATGTCTTTCTAATGTATCATACTTCTATATTATCAACTTTGCTTAAAAGCTCAACACAAATACTGCAGATGTGGCCTCACTAGCCCAGGTTGTAGATGGACTGTTGCACTTCAGGAGCTGTACTCCCTCATACATAATTGGCTCCATTAATATTTCAAAGTATATATCTTAATCTTGGACTCCATTAATATTATTATTCATGATACCCAATATTGAATTAATTTTTAAAGCAAACTTTTTCACTGTTGTAACTTATAATAAGGTCTATTACAGGGCTACCTTATCTCATCATTCTCCTGCTTTCCCCATCTTGATAGTTCAGACTTTCTGGACCAGCATCCCCCTTCAACATCTCTCTGCTCCCACTAACCTTAAATTTCACTAAAAATGAAAGTGTAGGGGAAGTTAATTGGGTGCTCACCATATGATCATTCAGGTAAAATGAATTCAAACAAGCAGATGGAATCATGTAGAAGATGGCAGAGGAATTAGCAAATAGCACAGAGAACAAAAAAAAAGTCTTTCAAAATACTTTTTTTTTCTTTGTAGTCCACTGAGTCTCATAACTAGGTTTCTCTGTATTTCAGTTACCAGGAAACCTGCCTCTCATATCTGTCTGTGGAAGACCAGACCTAATAAGACCACATGTGGTATGTCCAGCTTAATATATTTTTCGGTTCAAAATGTTTTCTTTGTCCTTGTAGGTTTTCCTGCTCATAATAGTATTAACTGGAATGAATCAGAAAGCAGGAATGAATCTGAAAGCAAAATTTTAATCAGTGTCAGAGAAAAACATCAAAAGAAAGATATGGTAAAATGAGATAATATGAATTAGATATTATTTAATAACAAACTAATTAGGGTTGGAATAACATCTGCCAGCATCCCTGCCACATAGGTTGGACTCGTTGTTTTGTTTTTTTTTAATAAAGCCCCAATGCCCAGCAGGCTGGGCTTGTTGTGTGTGTGTGTGTATGTGTGTGTGTGTTTTTTTCCTTAAAATGTATTACTGTCATTCTCAAAATATAATTAGTCCAGTGGGGTAAAGCTCAAACCTTTGACTAGCTACATTGTCACCTAAGGTCAAAAGTTGCGGAAGACAAGTCAGAAGCTTCTTATTCAGACTTCAAATTGGTCCACCACCATGGAAAGCCAGAGGAAGTTAAGACATGCCCAAATGAATCAATGTTGTATCCTTACCATGTGATGGCTGCATAAACTTCTTATTAATTATTTGATGGTCTAGGAGCATCTCATTTCATTAAGATCCTAAATTTGAGCCATCAGATTGGACTTAGCCAATCTTAGCTTACAATACTACTAAACCAAATATTTGTTGATACTTGTTGCATCCTTTAGAGGTAGGTTGGTATAGTAGAGAGAGTGTTTTATTTAAACTCAGGAGAGCTGGATTCAAATCCCACCTCTGGCACTGAGTGATCATGGGCTAGTCATTGAACTTCTCTGATACTGAGAGTATTCTTTATGGCTATAAATTACAGAACAGAAATCCCCACACTAATGAAATTGCAAGTTCTTAAAGTATTAAAAGCTGAAAAGATAAGAAATATAAATTATGTCATTGGACTTTAATACGCATAAAATCTAATAAGGCAGGGAAAAAATCACAAGATTATAGAGTTAGAACTGGAAGAATTCTCAGAGGACTTCTAGTATAATTACTTCATTGTGCAGATGAGGAAAATGGGACCCAATAAAGTAAATGACATTTCTAAATACATGAGTAATTAAAGAGAGATTGAGGATTCAAACACAAGTCATTTGGGCCTCAGTTTGATCACATATAAATTAGACAAATTCTATTGGTTCTGACCTCCAAGGTCCCTTCTAGCTCTAAATCTATCACACTATGTCCCCAAATCCAATGCTGTTAGCACTCAACCACCCAAAGTCAAATGGATATACATACAGGAAATAGTGATAGGATTAGAGGTGATCAAATATGAAATTTTCTGTCACTGAAGGGCAGAAGTGATTCAGGAAAGGATCATGGAGTATGTAAGGCTAAAACTTGGGAGCAAAATTGGGTAGGATTTGAATCAGCAGAAGGTGGAATGGAAGTTGTTATAAAGGAAAGTGCACAATAGCCCAGCCAGACCAACATTGTCTTTGTTCTCTGTAGTACACTGAGGAAGAAGAGGGTGGAAGAAAAAAAAGCTGGATAGATAAGATCTGACTAGATTTTGGAAGGCCTTGAGTTTGGATTTCATGTGTTAGGTAACAAACAAAGAAGGAACAGTGAAGGGTTTTGGGCACATAAATGACAATAGTTAAGAAGCTGTTGCAGCAATTGAGGCATGAAGTAATGAGGACTTGGGGTAGGACTTGGTAGAATACATAACAAGAATAATTTTTAAAGAAATATTGCTGATGACACATTTAGTTTGTAAGTTCTGTACTTCCATCTAAAATCACTAGACTCTGGAATCTCACCGATAGGAGGCTTCTAAGAAAACGTATCATTCATTTTATACAAATAGAAATCTGTTAAGGAAATTAAGTTTGTGTACTGGTGGCTATGGACCAGTAAGAAAGGAGATTTGCAATAAAATGAACAGATTGAAACTTTTAAAGAAACTTGCTTCCTTACCTTAAACCAGATCCTCCCAGAGAGTAAAGCACTCCTTGGGAATGTCACACCCATCTGCAATGAGGGTATATTAACTCTTTCGGCTTCCTAGGATAGTATCTGGGGAATTGAAATGGTAATTTACAAATTGATATTTCATTGCACTGAAATTACTCCCATGGAATAGCTTAAATGGTAAATCAGATCTGTAGACATAATGCTTTTGCTACTGTATTGTACTTTGGTATGTGTATATAATTTTACTGAATACCATGTTTCATTTTTCCTGTACTTGCCCTTCTTTAAAGATTGTGACTTTCCCATTGATAAGGAAGGAGAAACAAGCACTACAGCACGTATTCTTGGGTTGAATTGTGAGAAAACATAAAACGCGAACAGTCATGTTTACATATAAACTTAGTGTTGTGCAGATGTGTTTTGTCTTTGCAAAATGCCTAAAATTGGAAAACTTGCTTCTATAGAGAAGATAAAATTAAACCCTTTTTCTATTATTATTGTTGAAATATTGAACTTTAAGTGGGATATCATCTTCTTTTTAAATGTAAGGAAGAGGCCCTTTCTAGGAGGACTTTTTAAAAATATGTACTTATTTATTTAGCTTATTTTTTGTTTTCAACATTCACTTCTATAAGATTTTGGATTTTAATTTTTTCCTCTTCTTTCCCTCCCCCCTCACCAAGACAGCATGAAATCTGATAAAGGCTATACATGCAAAATTATATTAAACATGTTTCAACATTAGTCATATTGTAAAGAAGAATCACAACCAAAGGGGAAAACCATAAGAAAGAGCGAGAGCGAGAGCGAGAGAGAGAGAGAGAATAGTGTGCTTCAATCTGCATTCATACTTTGTACTTCTTTCTATGGGGTGTGGATAGCATTTGCCATCATAAGCCTTTTGGAATTTTCTTAGATCATTTCATTCCTGAGAAAACATAAGTCTATCAAAGCTGGTCATTGTACAGTGTTGCTATTACTGTGTACAGTGTTCTCCTGGTTCTGCTCACTTCAGTGAGCATCAATTCATACAAGTCTTTACAGGTTTTCCTGAAGTCTGCCTGCTCACCATTTCTCTTGGAACAATAGTATTCCATTACATTCATATACCACAACTTATTCAGTCATTCCCCAACTGATGGGCATGCCCTCAATTTCCAATGGTTGGCCAACCACAAAAAGAGCTGTTATAAATATTTTTGTACATGTGGGTTGTTTTCCCATTTGTATGATTTCTTTGGGATACAGAACTGGAAGTGGGATTGCTGGGTCAAAGGATATGCACAGTTTTATAGCCCTTTGGGCACAGTTCCAAATTGCTCTCCAGAATGGTTGGATCAATTCACAACTCCACTAACAATGTATTAATATTTCAATTTTCCCACATCTCCAACATTTATAATTTTCCTTTGTTGTCATGTTATCCAGTCTGATAGGTGTGATGTGATACCTCAGAGTTGTTTTGATTTGAATTTCTCTAATAAATAGTGATTTAGAGCATTTTTTCATATGACTATAGATGACTTTAATTTCTTCATCTGAAAACTGTCTGTTCATATCCTTTGACAATTTATCAATTGGGAATGACTTGTATTCTTATAAATTTGACTCAGTTCTCTATATGTTTTGGAAATGAAGCCTTTATCAGAGACAATGGCTATAAAAATAGTTTCTCAGCTTTCTGCATCACTTCTAATCTTGGTTGCACTGGGTTTGTTTATGCAAGAACTTTTTAATTTAATATAATCAAAATTATCCATTTTGCATTTCATAATGTTTTGTGTCTCTTGTTTTGTCATAAATTCTTGCCTTCTCCATGAATATGACAGGTAAACTTTTCCTTGTATAGCAGTACTTCTTAACCTTATAAATGTCATGAACCTCTTCCACAGTTTGTTGAAATCTACGAACTCTCTCCCAGAGTTCAGTTTTTTTTAATACATAAAATAATATATAGTATTATAAAGGAAACAAATTATACTGAAATATAATTACCAAAATATATCAATGAAATCAAATTCACAGACCTCCGGTTAATAACCCCTCCTTTATAGGGTTACATAATGACTCTAACATAAATTTTATCCATATACTTTATACAAAGTGCATTAAAATAACTTAAAAAAATTAAAAGTGACTAACAATCTGTGTATAGATTATTTTCACACTTTTTTAAAATTCTAAATTGAAATTCCATAAAACAAGTGTAAATGAATTAACTTAGAGTTATAGAGACAGTATGGAGTAGTAGAGTCAAATTGAATTGAAATCCTCGCCATTGATATACAAGTTTGATCACTTTAGTTAAGTCCAAGTTTCACTGTGCTTTAGATAACACCTTGGAACTTATTTATTTATTAAGCCATAGAGAAGTTGTGTTCTGTTTATCCTTCTATATAGGGAGGAGTTTGTAACTAATATTACCCTGGTTTGGGTATCTTCATAGACATATTGTTTAAACTTTCTTGGGAGTTTGGAGTTATTGCTCTAATATGCTGCTTTCTTTTTTTACTATATAGAAACATGAAGCATTTATGTATTTTTAAAGGAATTATGATTTTATAATCTTAAAACAAGAGGAGACTATGGTAGAGTGGATTTGGCATCAGAGAGACCAGGCTTTATATCCTGGCTTTGCTACCTTCTACCTACATGACTTTGAATGAGGTATTTAACCATTCTTGGCCTCAGTCTCTTCAACCATAAAATTCTGGATTTGAATTAGATGATCCAGAAAATTTATTCCAGCTCTAAAACCTAAGATACAAATAGATCAGACTCAGGCCCAGTACTTTACATTAGTGGCAGGTCACTTTAATTGAAGTTGCTAAAGCTAGTGCAGGAAGTGATTACTTGGACAGAAGGACCGCTTCCTTGCATGATAGCATTAGCTAACTGCTTAGCATATAAATTTCAGCTTTCTTTTGCGTGTCTAGATCCAGTTTGAGAATTACCAAATAACGGAAGATGGAACCAGACAGATACAGTAGTCCCTGTCCATTGTTCATTAAAAACTCAATCACATTTCCTTATAAACAGAAGCTCTGTTCAAAGGAAGTGACTGTAGTGACTCATATTGCATTGATTAATTCTCTAGGCAGAAGGCTAACTGCACATGTAACCCTGAACATATAATCTCTCCTCAATGGTCTTAACAAACTTTAGAAGTGAGTTATTGAATCAGTTATGTCAGGGGACATAAAAGAAAATCACTTTAAAGTGTTTCCAAACAATTGCCACTCTTCTAGAATGGAATTGGTGAGTGATATTTTTAATCCCACTTACTAACCCATTCTTCATTAAATTTTAAATCACCTATTGGAATATAGAAGTGCTATTGATTGGATACCATAGAGCAGAGAAAAATTGTTTCCCTTGCACTGTTTCGTGTATTTGCTTTAAAAAGTGAGATTGCAGAAAGTAAAGCACTCTATCTTTAAGAGAATGGATTGAGCTGAGTCAACATTTATCCAGGGTACTTTACTTGAAGCACAATGTGACAGAAAGAACATACAAAATCCTGATTCACCGAGCTTGAGCTTCTTGCAATAGTAAAGAACTGCTGAGACTCTCAGACTAGCCAGATAAATCACGGATCTTTCAGAAGATATGAAGACAATCAAATGACTTTACAATGAATACAGTGCTATGAGTGTTTGTAATGATGTGCATTCATTCTCCCTATACAAATGGAAATTTATGGGTCCTAAGTTCAGAGGGAGAAAGATTCTTTGATGTCTTTTTCTGGAACTGCTGCCCTAAACTTGATAGTTCATGTGTCCAGAAATACAAAGAAAAATAATGACCTCCTTCTGCTCCCAGGAGAATGGTCTTCTACACAATCTATGATGTGTAGAACTTGGGGGAGGGGTAAAAAGTTTCTTTGCACATTTGCAGGGCTGGGTGGAAGAGAGGAAATCCTCCACCCATGTGATTTCAGAGGATTGTATTTCACACAGACAAACAAGAAAGAATGAAGAAAAAAGATCATGAACACTCATTTTTCATATAGCATTTCATCTGATAATATCATATCCTTCCAAGAGCATTATACCTGACTCCATTTCAACAAGGAGTAAAAGTCCTCACCTCCCATTTTACAACTAAAAATTAAAAAAAAATGAAGACAGAACCCACAGAAACTATGTCAGGGGACATTTGGTCAATGAGAAAGGTGAGACAGCAAAAAACTAATTCTCAGTCTCAGTCTCTTCTTCACAAGAGAAGCAAATGATAATATATATTGAATCTAAGTTTACGTGCTGGACAGAAGTTTACATAAATACTATTATTGTACTGATGCAACTGTAGGCATCTGAAGAGGCCTTAAGACGTTAGTTCTCTAATCCATTTAGGAATTTACACATTTAAACCATTTCAGATATTCACATCTCTAGCTAACATGATTCCAAAAGCATCCTACAAATGTTGCAGTGAAGAAAATTAGTCAATGGCAAGAAATCTATCAAAGGATGTATGCACACACACACACATACATACATATACATATACGTATGGGTGTGTGTGTATGTATACACACACACACACACACACACACACATATATACACAGACATATATAGGCTTATTTATATGTAGAGATAATTTTAAACTTTTTAAAAATTTTTCATTTATAATTAAGTGTAAATATAAATCTTAAAAGTTGTGCAAAACTAGCCCATGACTTTCTTTGATAAGATTCTGAGAAAGGACAAGCAGGAGCAAGGCTCAATGTGTGGATCTTTCATCCTTGTTCTGTGCTTGGCAAAAGTTGAGCAAGGACACACACTTAGACAAACTCAGAAAGGCAGTGGGACATAGTGAAGAGAGATTTGGCTTCAGAGTCAGAAAAATCTGGGTTCAAATCCTGCTCCTAACACATAATGGATATATGACCCTGTAGAAATATCTCATCCTCTAAGAACAAATTAGAGAATAGTTGATAATCTGCATCAGTAGAAGGAGTTTTCTCACAAGAAGATAGATACTCCTTTATGTCCCAAAATATATTCCAGGCACAAGAATTACAGAGATTAACAATTAGAATAGAGCAATAGACTAAAGCAAGGCAAGCAATCAGAAGAGCAAAGTATAATTATCATAATCATAATAACTAACACTTACATGCACTTACTTTGTGACAGGCAGTGTGACAAGCACTTTACAATTATGACCTCATTTAATTCTCACTACAACCATAGGAAGTTGGTGCTATTATTATCCCCATTTTACAAAAATAAGACACAAATGATTAAGAAATATTATAAACTCAAAGGACACCCAAGCTACACAAATACAAGAAATTCTACAACAGAACATTAGCAAAACTGTAATCAAAAGTATAACTTGAATACAAGAATTCTTTAAAAAGTAATAACTTTTTTAAAATAATAGTATGAATTAAATGATAGCTTAAAGTAAAAATGGGAAAAATAAGTTCTAAAAGGGAGAATAAAAATGAAAATTAATAGTTTAGTATAAGAGGTACAAGGTCTTACTCCAAAAACAAGGTGCCTGAAAATTAGAATTTAACAAAGAGATGTATTCATCCCATGAGAAAAGAAGAAATATTTAAACAAAATCCAAAACTTTGAAAAAAGTAAAAAGAGAATGCAAGGTATATGATAAAGAGCCTAGCATGTAAACACAGGTAAAGGAAAGAATATCTAAAAATCATTTCACTATGTGACAGTCATGAACAACAATAAAAAAGAGGGCAAAGATATTATATTTTAGGACATTATGAAAAAAATGCCCAGATCTATTAGAATCAGAGGATAATGTTGAAAGAGAAAAAAAAATCTACTAGTCACCTCCTAAAACAAAGCCTATACAGAAACCTCTCAGACCTACCAGAGCTTATAAGTTAAAGGATAAATATATGTCTATACACACACACACACACACACACACACACACACACATATATATCTAGATCTAGATCTAGATCTAGATCTAGATAGATATAAATATAGATATAGATAGATATAAATATAGATATAGATAGATATAGATATAGATATAGATATAGATATAGATATAGATATAGATATAGATATAGATATAGATATAGATATAGATATAGATATAGATATAGATATAGATATAGATATAGATATAGATATAGATATAGATATAGATATATATGTATACTATATGTATGTACTATAAGAAGTCAGAATCAAAGAGTCCCTGTGCTGAGACAGAACAACCAGCATCACTCAAGGTTTGGTAATCACAATTTTTTTTCTTTTTTCTTTATTATTTCTTTTTTATTAATTTACTTTATTTATTAAAATCACTTCCATTAGCTTTTGAGTTTTAAATTTTTCGCTCCCTCCCTCCCCACCTCCCTTCTCAAGGTGGCATACAATATATACATTCTTATTAAACATGTTTTCACATTAGTGATGTTGTAAGTAAGAATTAGACTTCTAGCGGTGTCACCCTGGGCACGTTACTTAACCCCATTGCCTAACCAAAAAAAGAAACAAGCAAACAAAAATATCTTATCTCTTTAAGGGGCAGCTAGGTTGTGCAATGGATAGAGCACTGGCCCTGAATTCAGGAGGACCTGAGTTCAAATCCGGCCTCAGACCAAACACTTGGCACTTACTAGCTGTATGACCCTTGGCAAGTCACTTAACCCCAACTGCCTAAAAAAAGAAAAAAAAAGAATTAGACCTGATTGGAGGAACCACCAGAAAGAGGAAACAGAACACAACAGAAGAAAAAAAAATAGAAAATAGTATGCTTTGATCTGCATTCAAACTCTATATTTCTTTCTTTGGATGTGAATAGCATTTTCCATCATGGGGCTTTTGGTGATGTCTTAGATCCCTATATTGCTGAGAGGGGTTGTCTATCAAAGTCAGTCATCACTCAATGTGGCTGTTACTGTGTACAACATTCTCCTGGTTCTGCTCACTTCACTCAACATCAAACCATACAAGTCTTTCCAGGTTTTTCTGAACCTTGCTTGTTCACCATTTCTTATAGCAGAACAGTATTCCATTACATTCATATATTACATGTACAATTATGATAACTATGTCTTTCTCTTCATCCTTCCCCCCTCGTTTATGCTTTTCTTTCTCCTTTCTCCTTTTCCCTCCTCACTAATGTTTTGCTTTTGACCACTGTCCCCCTCAATCTCACCTCCCTTCTATTAGCCTCCTCCCTTTTCTTTCCCCTTTTTCCTCCTACTGCCTATAGGGCATGTTAGATTTCTATACCTAAATGATCATGTTATTCCCTTCTTAAGCCAAATCTGTTGAGAGTAAGGTTCAAACAATGCTCATCTCCCTCCCTTCTTTCCCTCTGCTGTAATAAGTTTTTTGTGCCTTTTCCTGTGATATAATTTACCCTTGTCTGCCTCCTCCTTTCCTTTTCTCTCAGTACATTTTCTTAGTTAGATCAGATTAATTCACTTACTTGGGTCCATTTAACCCACTTGATTAGATTTTTGTCATCATTGTATTTTTTTTTTTTTGGCTAAGCAATGGGGTTAAGTGATTTGCCCAGGGTCACACAGCTAGTAGGTATTATTATGTGTCTGAGCCCGAATTTGAACTCAGGTCCTCCTGAATCCAGGGCTGGTGTTCTATCCACAGTGCCACCTAGCTGCCCCTTCATCATTACATCAAAGTCAATGTATACCTACCCCCTTTATACATACTCCTTTAATGGTGTAATAACAATACAGTTCTCAAGAGTTACAGGTGTCATCTTCCCTTGTAGGGATGTAAACAGTTTGCCCTTATTAATTACTTTCTGTCTTGCTTACCTTTTTATGTCTCTCTTGAGTCTTGTATTTGAAGATCAAATTTTTTGTTGAGCTCTGGTCTTTTTATCAGGAAGGTATGGAAGTCCCCTATTTCATGAAATATCCATCTCCTCCCCTGAAACATCATGCTCATTTTCATTGGGTAATTGATCCTTGGTTGTAATCCAAGTTCGTTTGCCTTACAGAATATCATATTCCATTCCCTATGGTCTTTTAAGGTAGAAGCTGCAAGGTCCTGTGTAATCCTGACTGTGGTTCCATAATATTTAAATTGTTTCTTTTTTGGCTGCTTGCAGTATTTTCTCTTTGACCTGGTAATTTTAGAACTTGGCTATTATATTCCTTGGTGTTTTCAATTTGGGATCTCTTTCTGGAAGTGAGCTGTGGACTGTTTTTATGGCTATTTTACCCTTTGATTCTAGGACCTCTGGGCAGTTTTCCTTGATTTCCTGAAAGATACTGTTCAGGCTATTTTTTTCATCATAATTTTCAGGTAGACCAACAATTTTCCTGGATCAATTTTCCAGGTCAGTTGTTTTACCAATGAGATATTTTACATTTTCATATTTTCTTTTCATGCTTTTGTTTTTGTTTGACTGAATTTTGCTCTCTCATAGAGTCATTAACTTCCATTTGCTCAATTCAAATTTTCAACAAATTATTTTCTTCTATTAGATTTTGTACCTCCTTTCCCATTTGGCCAACTGTATTTTTTAGGGACTTATTTTCTTCAGTGTACTTTTTTTACAGTTGGCCAATTGTATTTTTTAGGGGCTTGTTTATTTTCAGTGTACCTTTTTTCCAGTTGGCCAACTGTATTTTTTAAGGACTTGTTTTCTACAATTAATTTTTGTCCTTCCTTTTCCAAGCTATTGACTCTCTCTTGCATACCTCTCATTTCTTTTCCCATTTTTTTCTTCTACCTCTCTCATTTGACTTTTAAAATCCTCCTTGAGCTCTTCTAAGAAGGCTTTTTGGGTTTCAGACCAGTTCATATTGCCCTTTGAGGTTCCAGATGTGGGTTTTTTGACAACGTTGTCCTCTTCAGAATTTCTGCCTTTCTATAATAAGAATCTATCGCACGTTTCTTTTTTACTCATGGTGTTTGCTTATTTTCTGGCCTTTAAAGAGTTTGGGCTCTCCTGATGGGGAGCAGAGGCCACTGACCCAAGCTTTTTTTGTTGGGAGCCTAAGGCCTGGTCGATAGCTTTGTATTCTGGGGCCTCCAATGTTGGCAGTTGGAGGCTGTAGGATTCTTGCAGCTCACCTGGTGTTACGCTAGAAACAGCAACTTGAACTCTAAGGATAGGACTGGGTAGCATGGCTCCTGGACATTTCCTGCTCACCCAAGCCTTTCCTTCCTTTTGCTTTCTTCAGCTCTTTTCAGATGGATGTTTTAGGATGTTTTTCCACCTGGGGCCCCCTTGGAGCACTGCTTCCTTTAGTTTTGCTGAGGTACTGGGAGAGTTGTTGCTGTAGAATGATGAGGCACCTGGTGGTTTTCTGAGCTTGTTTCCACTGGTTCCCTCACCCTCAATGAGGCACTCTGGGTCCAGGCATTGGTGTTTGCCTGCTCTACCACCTGGGCCTCAGGATCTCCTCCTGGTATGCTGAGGTAGGGCTTTCCACTAGCTTGCCTGGATGCCTCCCATTCTGTACTGCTCCCCTTCCCCAGGGTAAGAGGGGCCTTTCCAGTTAATCCCTCAAGCTACCTGGGCTACTGGACTGCTACATCCCATCTTTCTTCTGGTTCAGCTGTTCCAGGGTTTTTCCTGGGGTGATATTTTCTGGGCTTTCACGGGTTAATAAGGGATATTGAAAGAGAATCACCTCTTCCTCTCCCATCTTGGGTCCTGGGAACAGGAGGTTTAAGGAGGGTTCCAACTAATGTTTCCCAGTGGCAGCTAGGTGTCCCAGTGGATAGAGCACTGACCCTGGAGTCAGGAGGACCTGAGTTCAAATCTGGCCTCAGACATTTGGCACTTTCTAGCTGTGTGACCCTAGGCAAGTCACTTAACCCTGATTGCCTCACAGGAACAAAAAGAAAATGGTGATTACAATTTTAAAGGATGAGCAAGCTTAGGTGTGAATGGGTTGACATAATATTCAGATTGAGGAAATATTATAGTATATCACCCCCTCAACTTTATTGTAAGCTCTTTAAGAATCAGGAATTGATTTTCAACTCATATATCTCCTACACCATCTAGCATCATTTCTTGGGGTAGTAGGTATTTAATAAACACCGTCTTATCGTAAAGGCAATACAAGAAAATCTTTTTGTTTAGCATTGTATCACAATCACTAAATTACTGCTTCTGCATGCTTTTATCAGATAACAGCATGTCCCTATTTTCCTCAGAGGAGAAAGGCTTAAACTACAAAGGTGTTAAATAGTGCCATCCTAAAATCTGATCTTGATATAAGGTATTAAGAATAGATCACTGTCCTCAAAATCACTAGAAATTGTGTAAGGATCTTGCTCTGCATTTCATTTGATTAAAGATAAGGGGGAAAACATGGCAAAAGTATAATTGAGAAGATCTCTGATCTAGCTTGTGAGAGGGAAGTAATTACTAAAAGAAAAGAAGCAACAAAAGAAAAAAAAGTAGGAAATAATAGCTAAAAGGTCTAGCTTTAAAAAACAAAACAAGCAAACGAAAACCTTCTACTGTTTCCAAAGTTCTCTTTAGTAAAGGAAAAGAAAGAAAATATACATTCATAGCATATACAGATAGGCTCATGACTCAAGGTTCTCTAAGTTAATCACATGATCAGAAATATGCCAAGAGAGGTATTTTCTACAAATCTCTCTAAATTTAAAAAAAAATCCCAAAGAGAAAACAAGCCAAATCCATAAGACCTATACCGAATCCGTAAGACCCATACAAGGTAAAAGACTGTAAAGTGACAATGGAAAACTGAAATACATAGAGCTCCCATTTAGTGTTCCCCCAACAATCCAAATCTTATGTTGAACACAGTCTGAGCAAGACTTGTAGGTTCGTGCTTTAAAATCTATGGAGATTCCTGCATAATCTGTCTATAGCAATAATAATCTAAATCCCTAAAATTCCAGAAGTAGGAAAACACTTTGACCAGTCATGTAAAGAAAGAAAATTCAATGGTGAGAATGGGAATTGAATAGATAAACCCCTCAGAGATCTGCCTAGAGGGGAAGCCTAGGAGCTTTTACAACCAAGGTGAAAGGACTAAAGATTCATTTGCAATCAGTTTAATCTCTGGATAAGGAGAAAGCTTGATGCCTCATATCTCTCAACTCAGAGAAAATTGGGATATCCAATCATTGAGCTAGAAAAAGTCAGAGATTGGTTACTGGAAACATAAGAAACAAATATGAAAGATAGAATTCAAAAGATAAAGACTTCCTCACTATCATGTAAATGAACAGATACATAAAAATGAAAGAAAAATAAAGTGACAAAGAGCATCACAAATTGAACAAGTATTAAGACTGATATTGAAACAAAATTAATTAATAAAAAAGGGAATTCTTCAAATTCCCCAGAAAAAATGTAAAAAAAAAAACCTCCAGAATGGTTCAGAAGAAAACTAAATTCCTTAAATATGACACTTAGATGAAAAGCAGATCTGAAATCAGAAATCTCTATACATGATGAAAGAAGATGAAAACAAAACAAAAAAAAAAAACACATGAAAATATGAGAACACACAATGGACACTTACCCCAAAGTAAAAAAGGGCTATAAATAATGATATATTTTGAAGCAAAGGTATAAAAATGGAAGAAAAAAATCATCAAAAAAGAAGAAAAAAATCAGAAATGTTTAAAGAACATTTGAATTCTATGTAAATCAAAATATAGAAGAATTAAAGCAAAAGATAAGTGAAGAATCACAGATACCCCAGAGTAAGACAATAAATTAAAAAATCTGAAGAGCATTTGGAAAAAAAATAAAGTTGCCCAGAATATGTTTTAATTAACCAAAAAATCAATTTACTCCTCCTACCACTGGATTAAAAAAGAAAAAGAACAAAACAAACAAAAAAACTCAAAACATTAACAAAACCACCTTGAAACAAATATGTATAGCTGGTCAAAATAAATTCCCCTGTTAGTATACAAATCACCTATATGAACACACATATCTATAACTTCCTATCATCTATCTTTCAATCTGTGTCATTCTGCACCCTGAGTCTGCGAAAAGATAGGTTACATTCTTATTTGTAAGTCCTCTAGAATCACAGTTGGTCATCGTATTGATCAAGTTACCTAAAGCTTTCAAAGTTGTTCATCTCCATAATATTTGTATTGTGTAAATTGTTCTCCTGATTCACTTCACTTCCTTCTGTATTAGTTAATATAAATTTTCTTAGATTTTGCTGAAATTTCCCTTCCTCATTTCCTATGGAACAATAATTCTCCCTAACATTCATATACCTTAATTCGTTCAGGTTTTCCCAAATAGATTTATACTTCTTTAACCTCCAAATATTTACTACTACAAAAAATACTACTATAACTTTTTTTTAATACTTTATATGGATCTTACTGCTCTTTCTTTCTTTTTTTTTTCTTTTTTGGAAGTGTTTGTGGTTATAGATCTAGTAATGCTAATCACTATGTCAAAGTATATATTCAGGTCAATAATGTTGGGGGCATGAATCAAACTTTTCATAATGGCTGCACTAATTTACAAATACATCAAAAGTGTGTTAACATGTCTTTGTTTTTCCTCCTACAGGCCCTCTGGCATTTGTAATTTTTCCATTTTTGGTAAACTTTGCCCAACTTTTTGGTGTGAGGTAAAACTTAAGGTTTGCTTTAATTCACATTTCTCTAATCATTAGTGAATTAGTGCATTTAAAAAAATACATGGTTATTGATAGATTGGATTGTTTTTCTCTGAGAGCTTTTTCATATCCTTTGATCATTTGTTAATTGAGGAATGGCCTTTTATTCCTCATAGATTTGAATCAATCTCTTATGTATCTTGGAAATGAGATCTTCATTGGTGAAATGTGATGAATATTTATCTACCTATATATCTATATCTATATCTGTCTATCTATCTATCTATGTATGTATGTATGTATCTATCTATCTATCTATTTATCTATGTATATATATGTATATATATTATACGTATTTTAATTATAGTTACATTGGTTTTATTTATAGAAAAAAATAACTTCATGAAATCAAAATTACTCATTTTATCTACTGTGATTGTCTGTAACCCTTGTTTAGTCATGAAGTGTTTACTTATCCATATATGTGAAAGGTAATTTCTTCCTTGCTCCCCTGATTTGTTTAGTGTTTATTACCATTAAAGTTTAATTCATTTATCCAGTTGTAGCTTACGTTTGCATGTCGAGAATTGGTTTCTGTAAGACTGAACCCTTAAATAGTTCTGAACAGTCCTGAGTAATTCTGCTGTCCATTCAGAGACCTATAGTCTGCGTCAGTGATCTTCACCCCTCTAGGAGACCACATGGTTTTGGTTTGGAACTTAGTCTACAATCTTAACTTATCCCACATTTAATGCCCTGGATGCTTTGCTGTGGGTAAAATCTGTGGTTTGCAACTAAAAATGTATCACAGCGGTATTACATTAAATTTTCAAATCACTAATCGGGTCTGGTGGTCTTCTGAAGTCTTGGTACAAGTAGTTTTGGTTTTTTTTTGGGGGGGGTTGGAACTGTATCTTCCTATTCCAACATCTTAGCACCATATTTCCAGAACATTTTTTTTAATATCAACAATAATTCAAGGTTTGATTTCCTGCATTTATTACAACATAAGGGGAAAAACTCACAGTTGTAACTGTAAGCAATATAATGATTTATTTTTTGATTTTTACTTTGCACATTTTTCAGCCTGTAGAGGATCATTTACCTGTGAAGCAACATCAGTTTAATAATCAGAATTACTCTTAAGCAACTATAAATCACAGAAATTAATGGAGTAACCTTTTCAAAAAAAAAAGCAAAAGGTCTCAAATTAAATCCCAAAATAACTTAGCCATCAAAGCTCAATTTAGTAAGTGATGGAAAAAAGATGGACTTTCTCCCCAAAACAAGCATTTGTGGCAGGCTGCCAAAACAAGCAAAAAAAGACTAAAAAACACAAAACAATAAACATTAAGTTACCCAAACACTTTACTTTCAAATGTTCCAAATATGAGGAAAAATCAGAGAGATTAATAAGCAGATTTATGAAGAAAAGATAACCAATGTAACCAAAGGCATTGGATAGAAGGTAAAATAAAGAGCTAAGAGGGATCATCAAGATTTAAAAAAGAGATAGACATTTGAGAGAATCTAAAAGAACTAGGGGAAGAGAAGAAGAAAAAAAGCAAATTTAATGGAGTGAAGGCCAAATTTTGTACTCCCTAACAAGTGAATCAATATAGATGTATACATATTTGGAGGAATAAACCAGTGGGAAGTTGGTTGAGAAGTGAGTGGAGAAGAGCAATGGTTGTAAGCTAGAAAGGGATCTTAAATGAGCCAAGAGGCAAACATAAAAGAGACAATAATTTTCATAATTCACAAATACAAAATGGAGCTTATGTAAGAATGGCATAAAAGTGAAAAACAGGAGGTACTTCAATGGAACGGTTGAAAAGACAGGTCTGATCTTAGAATGGGAAAGGAAAAAGGTGTCATAAAACATTCCCATGTTGGTAGAGAAAGTAAACATCTATTTACTTGGAAAGAAACAGGAACGTAAACAGTTAGAAACCACCCTCTAAGAAGAAGTGTTGAAACTCAAGTGTTGCAACTCAAATTTATCAGTACCCACAGTTTTTTTAGACCCACAGTGGTAGTGGTGAGTGGAAACATAGAGCCAGAGAAAGTAAAACTTCAACCTTTATTATTTCTCTAAATTTAGCTTTATTTCACATTAGTCCTCTTAAAGCATTCTTTGCTCAGCTGGAGGTAATAAGGTGGAATAGTGGATAGAGTGCTGGACCTGGTGCTAAGAAACTTGAGTTCAAATCCTGCCTCAGAAACTTATTAGCTATGTGAACTTAGGAAAGTCATTTAACTGTTATCTGCCTTAGTTTCCTCATCTGTAATAATACCTGAGTCCCAGGATTGTTGTGAGAACAAAATTAGCAAACTCATGTAAAGTGCTTTGCAAACCTTGAAGTGCTACATAAATGATCCTATTATTACTGTTGGCCAAGATGTGATACTAGTTATTCAGTCGTTCAATAGCGTCTGACTCTTTGTGACCTTCTGTGCCATATCACAACAGGCCCTTTTGTCTTCCCTTAGCATTTTAATACTGTCCTTGGTGTTTTCTTGGCAAAGACACTGGAGTAGTTTGTCATTTCCTTCTCCAGTAGATCACTTTTTGTCAGAACTATCTCCTATGATTTGTCTGTTTATGATAACTCTCCATGGCACAGCTTATAGTTTCATTTAGTTACAAAAGTCCTTTTGCTATGACAAGGTAGTGATCTAGAAGAGGATTCCATCTCCTATCTCTATGCATTTGTAAAAGACAAGCTCAGGACCATCCACCTGCATCTATTCATCTTTGAGAATCATTATCTTCTTTCAAAATTCAGTTTAAGCATTACTTCACCCTTGAAAACGAATTTAATTCTTCCAATTAGGTCATTCTCTCTCCTTAAATTAACACATTACTTATCCAGAGATATACTGTATCCCTCAATAGATGATGTATATACTCTTTGAGGTCAAAGTGTCTTTAATTTTCCTTTTTTTCTATTTATTTTCCTTTTTTTTTTTACTACCAGAATCTAGTACAGTGTCATGAATGTCTAAGACACCTAATAAAAGTCTGTTGACTAATTGCTATAGCTAGCATTTCTAAGACAATATTGATAATAGTGGTGATAACGCTTCACCCCTGATTTTACCGAGAAGACTTAAGGTTTATCTCCATTACAGATAATACTTGCTCTTATTTTTTAAATAGATATTGCTTATCATTTTAAAAAGTCTCCCTTGATTCCTACTCTTTTTAATGTTTTAAATAAGAATGGTTATGTATTTTGTTAAAATATTTTTCTATATTTATTGAAATAATATGATTTTTTTGTTTTTATTATTGATATTGGGATTATTTGTTCCTTAACTGTTTTTTTAATTCATTTGTAAATCCATCTGCTCCTGGGGATGCCTTTTTCAATTTATTTTTCTAAGACAGAGTTAAGTTTATCTAGCTCTGAGAGTGAAAAGTTGAGGTCCACCTGCCTATTGTAGCTTTACTGTCTATTTCCTACCATAAATTATTTAACTTTTCCTTTAAGAATTTGAATGCTATGCCATTTTGTGCATATATGTTTAGTACTGATATTAATTCATTGTCTATGATATCTCTTAGCAAGATGTAGTTGCCTCCCTACTTATCTCTTTAAATAAGGTCTATTTTTTTTTGCTTTAGTTTTGTCTGAAATCATGATTGTCATCTCTGCCTTTTTACTTCAGCTAAAGCCTAATAGATTTTGCTACAGATAAATATATTAACTTTGTGTGTTTTTATTTCAAGCGTGTTTCTTCTAAATAGCATATGGTGGCATTTTGGTTTCTAAACTGGTATTTGCTTCCATTTTATGAGTGAATTAATCCCATTCACATTCAGTTATGCAAGTTAACTGTACACTTCCTTCCAACCTATTTTCTTCTGTTTATCCTTCTCTCTCTCTCTCTCTCTCTCTCTCTCTCTCTCTCTCTCTCTCTCTCTGTCTCTCTGTCCCTCTCTCTCTGTCTCTCTCTCTCCCTCTCTCTCTCTCTTTCTCCTCCTTAAAAATCTGTTTTGCTTCTGACCACTGCCATCCTTTATCCATCCTCCCTTTTATCACTCTACCTTTCTCTCCTCCCCTTTCCTTATTTCTACCCTGTTGAGTAAAATAGATTTCTATACACATTTATCTGTTTAGATCTTAGAAATTTCCATCTAAGAATCAATTTCAATGAGAATGAATTTCAAGCATTACTCATTTCAGTCCCCACCATTTTCCCTTCCACGGTAAAAGTTCTTCCTTCCATGTCTCCTTTTATATGAGACAATTTTCTTTATTTTTTCTCTTCTTTCCCCTTTTTCCAGTGCATCCCCTCTTTCTCACATAATCATTTTTTTGAGATCTTCCCAACATAATCTAGTCACTCTTATGCCCTTTTATATAAAGTCCTTTTAACTGTCGTAATAATGATAGAATTCTTAGCAGTCATGTGTATCATCTTCCCATATAGGAATGTAAATAGTTTAATCTTATTGTTCAGTTCAGTTACTTGTTCAGTTACTATCTGAGGTTTTCTTGGCTAAGATACTGGAGTTGTTTGCCATTTTTCTTCTCCAGGTCATTTTACAGATAAGGAAACTGAGGCAAACAGGGTTAAGTGACTGGCCAAGGGTCACACAGTTAGTAAGTATCTAAGGCCAGATCTGAACTCATGTCTTCCTGACTTGAGTCCAAGCACTCTCTCAGCTGGGCCACATAGCTTCCCTTTAACTTTATTGAGTCTCTTATAATTCCTCTTTTATTTTTACTTTTTGATGCGTCTCTTGAGTCTCATATGTGAAAGTGAAATTTTATATTTAATTCTGGTCTTTTTATCAGGAGTGCTTGAAAGTCCTATATTTGATGAAATATACATTTCCCCCCGAAAGAGTATACTCAGTTTTGATGGGTAGGTGATTTTTGGTTGTAATCCTAGTTCCTTTGCCTTCTGGAATGTCACATTCCAAGTCCTCTACTCCTTTAATGTGGTAGCTGCTAATTCTTGTATGGTCCTGGTTATGGCTACATGGTATGTCAGTCATTTCTTTCTGGCTACTTGAAGTACTTTCTCCTTGACCTGAGAGTTCTGGAATTTGGCTATAGTATTTCTGGCAGTTTTCATTTTGGGATTTCCTTCAGGTGTTACTTGGTTTATTCTTTCAATTTCTGTTTTGCTTTCTGGTTCTAGTATATGGGGACAGTTTTCCTTGATAACTTCTTGAAATAGAATTTTTAGGCTTTTTCTTTGATCATGGCTTTCAGGTAGTCCAATAAGCCTTCTCTGGCCCTTTACAGCTTTAATTCATTTATTATCTATGTAAGAAAACTAGGGGATATATACAAGTCCCACGTTGATAGTCAATGGAGAAGCTGGGGTTCAAACCCAGGATCTCTACTATGCTATTATGGCATTGCAGTTCTGTCACTAAATAGCTGTGTGATTTGAGTAAATGAATTCCCTTCCTCTGGATTTATAAGATCTATTTTTTTTAAATGATAGAGTAAGACCAAATGATCCCTAACCTCTTTTCCTTCTCTGAATCCTAAATTACCTAGTTTGTGCTAGCTGATCTAATTGGTAAAAATATGCTGAGAATATGGTCAAGGACATAGATTTGATCTTGATATGTCAATTTACATGAGATGTGGTGGGGAGATATTGTGAGAATATGTTGTGCTGTATGAATTTTTGGTTTTCTTAAGTAGATGATTCTCTGATGTCTATTAAGCTTTATACTATTACTTGGGACCCAGTTTTTAACTTTTAGTTTTCATGCACTTTTCCTTTGCTGTGGAAACTTACTAGCTGGCTTGCTGAAACCTCCCATACCTTGACCTTCCCTGACTCTATACTCTAAGAGGAGACCATCACTGTAGTAAATCCAGGACTGCCCAGATGACCCTGAAGCTAGGACATTGGATGATTCTTCACTACCCTGCATCTCTAAAGAAGGCCTATAGTCACTCCAGTGTTGTAGGGGAAATGCCTCAATCTTGCTTCAAGGTAAAGAAGAAATGTCAAACTCTACCTTGCCTTGAAGTGAAAAGAAATGTTCAAATATCATCCAGATGGCCAAAGGGAGACAAATGAACTACAAAGAAGCTCCCTCCATGCCCCCCACCACTGAAACCTTCAACCAGCAGAATCATCATTGACAGTCTATGGACTGTTTGAGTGTCTCCCACTCTGTGCCGATGCCCAGACAACTTCTTCCTTGCCTAATACAGTGAAGAGCGACAATATGTCCAGCTGGGGCAATGGGCACCTTCTTTTAGTTCATGACCACTGTAAAGAGCCATGACTAAGTTCTCTGACCATACTCCCACAAATTGTGAAGGACAGACATTCGTATTGCTACATCCCATCCTTCCTGGAGAGAGCAAGAGTCAGGTAACTATGTGCTTCAGTGATAGGTATCTTGCAACCCTAACTCATGAACTATTGTTCTGAACAGGGATCACTCAGGCAGGCAGCTGCCCTATATCCTAATGAGCATGGTGTTTTATACAGGATTCAGATGCAGGAGTTTGGCTGGAGACCTTAAGGTTTAATAGGAGGGTCTTTCCCATTTCATTAGAGCCATAAATTCCTGACCAAGGCTAGAAATGGTGTGTGATAAAGACCATGGCTTGAATGAAAAGCCTGAGGGTCTCAACCCCATGCTTCTTCTCCCTTAGGCCTATGAGTGCAGACTAAAGTTGCGTTTTGGGAGCAAGAATTCCTGTCCTCACCAAAGGGAGGGACTAATCCATGTGAGCCAGTGACAGAGACCCCTCATTCTCTGCCCTAGTCAAGGCAAGGCCAGGGCCCACCATGAAATGTAAGTGACAACACTGGTGGTATGACCACAAGTAAAAAAGCCGTAGAATTCTTAGATCAGAGTTGGCATATTCAAGTCATTCATGTCTAAAAGTTGAAATGGACATATTCTAGTCAGAGGCTTCCTAAATTCAAGGTGAAAGAGGTGTAAGGGTGGGGATGGCAGGGAGACGCACAGACCAGAGTCATAACTAGTAATATTTATACTTTGAACAAGCAATAAAAAATGGGCCTTAGACAAATTGCGGGAAATATGCCTATAAATCACCTTTGATCATTCTTCTGGTTCATCCATCTGATCTAGGCTAATGAATTTAAAAGCACAAGAGGGATCTGTGTATACCTTCACTGCTAAAATGGACTAACTTTGCTGCTTAGAAGGTGGAAAAGTTTAAGCCAGTCATGGAAACTCATCTGCTACTAATCTGTTATTAATAATCCTCATTAACAAATAAAATTTTTTTAAAAAAAGATTTAATGTCTTATCACATTCTTCTCCACACATTTTGCTTCTCAAGTTATAGGGGAGAAGAAACCAGGGTCAATAGGTCTACTTATTGCTGTATTTCTGGAAGTTCTTTTGATCTGTTTAGCTCTGAATAATCACAACTAGATTACTATTCTGGATGAATCAGTCATAATGTGCGTGTGGTTTGGGGACAAAACACAAAACAACAAAAACAAATAAAAAGAAACCCTTTAAGAATTTCACTGTTTCTAGATTCTGCCCATGTTTTAATGAGAAGAAAAAATTTTGAAGGTTATGGTTAGCTTATGATGCTTTCCCCATCCAATTCTTCTTACACCTGGACATGTTTATTAATGATAAAATGGTCTTCAAAATTCTTTTATTGGGCTTAGACTTAGTGGCAACTAAGTTTTGCTCTCTTCAAAAATTAATCTTTTGTACTATCATTGATTCCCTGAGGAGGTATAAGCACCAGGCTAACCTTTCTCATTTTATTAATTCCTATACCTCCACCCTGCCCCCAAGTAAGGATGTACCATAAAGTTAGTTGTAAATGTTACCTGTTCTTTCAACTCTTCTTTGATAATGTAGCATTTCATGAGGGTCACAGGGCTTGCCTGAAATGAGATACATTTGTGTTGAAAGTCCCTGCTATATTTCTGTTTATAGACCATAAATCCATAAAGGAGATCATGGTTATTAGCTACAGAGCTGCTTGCAGAATTAAAGGAGAGTGGGGGATGGGGATAGCCTGTTTTTACTAATCATCATTATTCTATAAAAATGTCAACCTCTCCCCTCACTTCTAATCCCATATGCACTTTATCACAATCTTCTGCCTTTCATCAAATGAGGCCTATGTTCCGTTGTCCTTTTGCCCGACAGCGAATCAGCCAAGGTCAGGGATAAGTTGTAATGGGGGCAGGAAGACAGAGAGAAGTCTGCAATGGATCTTTTCACCTTCCACCCTCCTGAACTGGCACTCAGAATGAGAGAATGCATTTTTCAAAGGAATATTTTTATGAGAACAGAATCATCAGAGAGGTGTTTCTTTTCTTATTAGAAAAATACTCCATTAGTTCTACATTTTGCACCCACCCCAAACACATAGACTCTCTGGGAGTGGCTCATACTCTTGTTCTGTTATGAAAGCAGGGACAAGGCCAGAGGAGATGCCTCCTTTTGAGATGTAGGAAGGAACTAAGGAATTCAGCTTGAAACAATCTTGGAAAAACCTCATAAGGTCAGACAGAGCCCTGCTTTTAAAATACTCTTAGGACAGTTTCAAAACCATGTACTGAAACAAGATGTAGGGAAGGAATTTTGGAGTTAGCTTCTGCACTTTCTCCAAAACTCAGAAAGGTCTTAGCCATCTTCCTGGTCAGTCTCATTCCTGTTTTGGAATCTAATAGCATTTCACAAAAGAGCATAGATGGGCTTTCTGCGGGGTTTCCAATTACAGTCCAGGCAAATTTAAACATACATGTACATACACATTCATACACACACACACACACACATACATCATTTCTTAATTAAATTCTACTCAGCAAACATTTACTAGGTGTCCACTGTTTGCAAAGAACCATGACAGATATGAAATAAAGACAAAATAGATTCTGTCATTGTGGAATTTGTACAAAAATAAAACACATACTTAAGTAAATTGACAATTGGCTAATAAGCATTTATTAAGCACCTAGGATATCCTTTGCATTGAAGAAATAAGGAAAAGGAAAAGCACAAATTCTGATCTCCAGAAGCTCAGATTCTAATAGATACATTAGACTAAAAAAAAAAAAACAAGGTACGTGGAGTGGGAGAGAAAAAATGGTACATACTGAGGGATTAAAGAAAGGGTTAAAGAGAAAGTGGTATTTGATTTCCACTTCAAGAGATGAGTAGGAAATGAACAAAGAAGAATGAAAGAAATATGCCAAGCTCAGACAACTGTAGGGGAAAATATTTGGAAGCTGGAAAGGAAAGTATGTGTCAGGGACAGAGTTGTTCATTTTGGCTAGAACATAGAGGTCTTGGATGGGAGGAACACGAGACAAGGTTGGAAAGGAAGCATGGTTCTAAATTATGAAGATCCATTGCATCTCAATCAAGGAATTTGAATTTTATCTATAAACAATAGGAAGCCACTGAGGATTTTTAAGTAGAGTCACACTCAAATCTATGCAAAAGAACAACTATTCTGACAGCAGTTTGAAGGATGGTTGCAAGACATAGAGAGTGAAAATAGTATGATCTATATTAAGAGGGTGCTTTTTTTGTAATAGTAGAGATAGGTGGAATAGGAGTAGGGATAGAGCTAGAAACATCATTTCATACTATTGGGAATTCCCAGGTGAGGAAATACCCTCTACCAATTCTGGTAATACCTTTTCTACAAATTAAAATCTTTGAGAGTTGCCTAGCACATTGTGAAGTTAAGCGAGTTGCCCAGGGCCTTAACTAAAAAGGGCAGTTTTGACATTTCAGTGTTTGTGGGCACTTGTCTCTATGTATTTCAGAATTTCCTGAGAACCAATTCAGACCTGACCATCATTGCTTTCATAACATTTCCCATTTAATGTTTGGAAACTAAATAAATCATACACAGGAGGCGGTAAGGGAGGGGAAGAAACTGATTTTATTGAAGCAATAAGAATATTAGCAGCCTGCATTTATCTTGAAACTATAAAAATAGTATATAACATACATATATACATATATAAATGACAAATTTCTTTTGCATATACAGTGTTCTAAAAACAGACCTATTTTTTTCAAGTTAGAAAGATTTTTTTTTCTAATTTCTAGAGCTGCATATTTTAATTTCAGTGAGGAATTCCAATGGTGAAGATTGGTCACTATATAATCTCAGAGATTTACTTAGGGGCCACTGAGAAGCATGTGACTTGTCCACTGTTACAAATTTAGTATTTCTCAGATGCAACGCTTGAACATAGGTTTTCCAGACTTCAAAGATGACATTTGACTTTCTATCCCCTATGCCATGTGGTCTCTCAAGCAATTTAATTATTTACTATGTATTTAATCCACATTGCTTCAAAATTTAGTTCATTGAGACTGGAAATAATCAAGCAGGATTATAGGTAGGAGAGGCAAAATTATACTTATATTCTTACCTTGGGTCTCAAGAGCTATGAACATATTCTAGATACTACTAAGGTTCAGAAAAATCATAGAATTGGAACTAGAGGTAACACCAGAGGTCTTTAAGTCCTCATCTTATAAAGAAACTGAGAAGTTAATTGCCCAAGATCACACAAGTAATAAGAAGCAGAACTATGATTCCAATCCAGGTCCTAAGATTTGGAATTTATCAGCAACAATCATTTGTCACTTCCCTTCTCTAATTCTGAGTGGTGATGTGAAACCAGCTGATATATTTGTAAAAGGATCACTTAATTCGGTCCACGTAAGCAGCTCATTTTCATAATCAGGGTCCATAAATATGCTTTACCCTCAACTTTAAGGGTAAGTCCTTTGTGCAGCCCGGATTGTTCAGAATTTTTTGCCTACAGCATCCAAATGGGCTATCAAACCAAATATTAAAATATCTGTAGGCTTCAGATAGATTCTCACTGCTTTTTAATATATTATTCAACTGTTGTTCAACTCTGTCAGTGTCTTCTCCCAGGCACATACTCTCCAGGGAATAACTGATATTCTTTCTTTTTGTTATTTGAGTAAACTGTTACTTACCACAAGAAACTGATGTGACCTAGGTGGAATTTGAATTGCATATCTCTGGAGAAATATCCTAGCACCTTCTAGCCTTGCTTTTGAAGTGAGCTTCTGATTTAGGAACCTTTATTTGTATCTTTCAAATCCTCTTGGGTTATATTAATTGGATACTTCAAAAATGCATGCATGTACTATTTTTTTTTTTTGTAGCACTTATGAGATTCAAACTAATTCCTAAGGGGGTTGCTGACAGATTAGATTCTTAAATCAGAAACCTTCTTTCTTCATGTCCTTTGTTCTTTATTTTTTTGTTTTAGGATTGGAGACTAAAATGAATTAAATTTAATTGGTGATTAATTTACTGACTGCAATGTGAACGGTGGCATTCCAAGACAGGATTCTATCCCAGACTTCTGGGGATAATTCTTATTTAGACCCTCAGTGCCTGGTTGTCTGCAGGGTCAGAGTTATTGCTAGGTGAAGCATGCAAGCAACCCATGTGTCAGGATTTCAAGGGAGCTGACTATAGCCCTCTGCCCTCCCAAATATCTGACCCTGATGTTTGAAATTCTTTTAATATCAGAGCAATCATTTCATTACAATAATAGAGAAAAGGCCTAAAAATACAACTATCTTTTACCTCACCAGATGGAATACATTGATTTAAATTCATGCTGAGTTTTAAATGATTGGCAGTAGATTTTTGAAGATAAAGTTTTGATTGAAGGGGAGACAGCAGGAAAAGAGGTTTAGAAATATAAAAGGGAAATTCTTATTAAGGGAAAAATTAAGAAGAAAGCATAAGTTAGGGGCATCAAAAATAAAAGTTTCATCACTTTGGTTTTGCTTTCTAGTGGGTATTTTTGCAGAACTACATTAAGGAATAATTCTAGGACACCCACTCTCCTTTTACTTCTCACCAATACTACTTTAATAGACTACAAATTGTTCTGATGTGTCAAGCGTCTCCCAAATCCAATCTATTCTCCACAAACTGTTAACATGATTTTACTATAGAATAGGTCTGATAATGCCACTACCCAACTCAAAAACTCCAATGACTCCCTATTGCCTTTAGAATCAAATATAGACTTCTCTATTTGGCTTTTAAAGCACTTCATAACATGGCCCCAGAAAAGCTCTCCAACCTTATAGATTTCTTTTCTTTCAGTACTTTTCAGTAAACCAAGACTGGCCTTTTGCTGTTTCACAATATGACATTCTATTTCTCACTCCTATACATTTTCATGGGCTGTCCTCTTAACCTAAACATGTACTCTGTCTACATCTCTGGTCTTTAGAATTCCATGATTCAAAAGTCAGTGAAAACTTCACCTTCTATTTTAAGCATTTTCCAGTTTCTACAGATTCTAGTCTCCTTTCATCAACCAATTACCTTGGATTTATTTGTATATATTATGCCTGAGGCAGGGCGTTATAGTGGAATTTTTATTGGCACAAAAAACATGGTAGGCTCTGTCCAACTTTTAAATATAAAATTATCTAATTCCATAGTTTTACATACATAACTACATATGTGTGTATATGTGTATGGTGCACATGGATAGACACATAGTGCGAGGCATCATGGTAGTTGACTGAAGGCAGACCACTAGGTCAGGAAGACTTGGGTTCATATCTTGACTCTGACACGTAGTAACCCCAAGTAAATTGATTAAGGTGTCAGTGATCTAAACAACTCTCTAGGAGTATAAGCTGCAGAGATAGTGCTGACTTGACTAGTGTACGGTCAGTTTCATCACAAATGTACGTATGCGTGTACATATAAAACACATGCACACACACACGTGTGTTTAGATTATACATATACTCCTGTAGATAAAAACACATTGCTATGCATATATGCATATATGTATGCATATGCACATGTATACCCACATAATATATTCACACATGTATGCATATTTATATGGATCTATGTGTAGATATATATTGCATATGTATACATGTATGCATAGATGTAGTTATTATGTACATGTTCTCTCCATTGATAGAATACATGCTGCTTGTCAGTAGAGGCTATTTTTTATTATTATTATTTAAATCACTAGGACCTACCTAGGATATAATGTCTGATCTATACTAGAAGTCAATAAACATTGTTTAATTGGTTGAATGAATTTCAACTCCCATACCACAAAAACCACCAAAAGGAAGAGGGAAATGTGACTGAATTTCCCTTACTTCACCCTCACTAGCAAGATTGTATAGGAATGTCTATTGCTCCAACAAAGAGAAATGTCAGCAACTTCTCTATCACTATTAAATGACAGTGGAGTCATTTGTTCTCCATGTATTTTTTTTTAACCTGGCATGTAGATCAGCTTCTTTTGCGGCTCACTGTGATATGGAGATGCTGCTTCATTCTATTATTATTAGTAGTAGTAGTATTAGTATTAGTATTAGTATTAGTATTAGTATTTTTTAGACCTTCTGTTGATTCTGTTTACCTTTATATTGCAGCCATTACTTTAGGAAACACCCCATGGAATATTCCACTAAAATGACAAAAGACAAAAACACCCCCTCCCAAAAAAAGAAAACAAAAACACCATATTGATTGGATGATTATACCTGACAACATATTCGATACTCTCCATTAATGGCTCTCCACTTATGTGTTATGAGGATGAAAAGTTTCATTATTTATTCATTATTGTTTCCTCCCCGCTTGCTCAGAGAATGACTTCTTAGAGTTTGCATTGCTGTAACATTGTATGTGTTATTATTTTGACTATCCTTATTTCTTATTTGGTTCTACACAATAGCATTCCAATAAATCTTTTGCCACAGTTAGCTGTTCTTGTTTTCAGACATTTCTTCGGCTGATAAGAACTCTCTTTGTTTCCAGCTCTTTGCTATAACAACGACAATGACAACAACTACAACGACAATAACAACAAAAAACAATAAAAGCTGTTATTATTATTTTGATACATTGAACCTTTTTGGGGTTTTTGCTTGCTTTTGGTTTTTACTTCTTTGAAGTATAAGTCCTGTATTGGATTGCTCATGTGGAATGTTGCTCACTTTTTTCACCTAATTCTAAATTGATATGCCAATTGGTTGGACCAATTTAGACTACTGCCCCATGTGCATTGATGTCCCTGTGTTTTCATATTCCCGTCCATATTGACAGGTCCCATTTATTGTCTTCCTTATCAAATTACAAAATATGAGATAAAATTTCAGGGTTATTTCCTTTTTCATTTTTATTTCTCTTAATATTATGGATTTAGAGAATGTTTAGAAATGATCGTTTATAGTATGAAGGCATTCATTGAGGGAAAATGTGCATATCTTTTTAGCCATTAATCATAATTATTAATCCAATCAATCCCTTATCCCTACTATTAGAATTTGTGACAATTCCCAATATATCTAGAAGTCAGACTTTTATCATTTGTATTTGATACAATTATTTTCCAACTCTACACTTTCTCTTCTTATTGTGTCATCACCTGTCTGGATTCATTCCCAGATTCATTCTGCTGCAATCACTAGCAGATCAGGTCCCCAGAAGGTGGCTGTTGACTTCTCCTCTGTGAGATCCAAAGATAATTGTAAGAGATAATGTTTTCTAGTACTGCCATGAAAGAGCAAGCAGGAGCATCTGGCAGGCTATAACTTTGATGACTTTTGATTTATAATATATTTTGAGGTCTAATGATATTATGACCCCTTCCTCTGTATTTATAGTCATTATTTTCTTTCATATTCTAGACATTTTAATCTTCTAAATGGAATTTCTTATTGTTTTGTCTATATCTATAAAGAATCCCCCCTTGTATTCTGAACTAAACATATATTAATTTAGGATATTCAAAAATATATTGGGAAGTCTCAAGTATGAGCAGCAAATATGTTTTCCTTTATTAAATAAAATTATATTTTTTAATAACCCAAATTCCACGTTTTTGCTGTCTTCTATTCTTCAATTGAAAAAGAAAGACCCCTATCACAAACACATAGTCAAGCAAAACAAATTACATATTAGCATACACACATGTGTATATGTACACACAAGTATATTATAAATCAAAAGTCATCAAAATTATAGCACGTCAGATGCTCCTTCATGTTCTTCTGTGACGGTATTAGAAAATATTATCTCTACAATTACCCTTGAAACTCACAAAGGAGAAGTCAACAGCCACCTTCTGGAGACCCAACCTGTCACTGTGTGTGTGTGTGTGTGTGTGTGTGTGTGTGTGTGTGTGTTGTGTGTGTGTAAGGAGGGAGGGAGAGAGACACAGAGAGAGAGAGAGAGAGAGAGAGAGAGAGAGAGAGAGAGACAGAGACAGAGAGAGAGAGACAGAGACAGAGACAGAGAGACAGAGAGAGAGAGAAGAATAGATGAGATTATTTTGCTCTTGAATTTTTCACTTATCTCTAAGGAAGTGAGTACCATGTTTTGTCATTAGTTCTCTGAAATGATTAGCCATTATGTTGATCAAGAACCCTAAGTCTTTCAAAGTTGTTTATCTAATATTTCTGTTATTATATGAATTATTTTCTTGGATCTGTTTACTTCACTCTGCTTCAATCCATACAAGTCTTACAAGGTTTTTTCTGAAACCTTCCTCTTAATCCTTTTTTAGGATAGTATTAAATCACAACCCAGAGTCATTGGCTCTGAGAACTCTGGGAGCTATGGGGCAGGTAGGTAGTGAAGTGGATAGAGTGCCCATCTTGGAGTCAAGAAGAATTATCTTTCTGAGGTCAAATAACATAACATAATTTATCCAGATATTCCCTTCAGTTTCTTTTCATTTTTCTCCAATGGAAAAAGAGCTATATTCTTACATATTCAATTCAATAAACATTCATTGCATTCCTACTATATGCCAGGCACTCTGCTAAGTGCTAGATATCAATAGTAAGAGTTTGCTTTGCTTAGGACTAGCTACTCACAGGGCTGCATGTATGGGGCATGGACCTTTCTGGGATAGGGCAACCTCTTCACCCGAGTGGCTGCACCAGTGTCCTCAGTGGTGACTTACCTGTTGTCCACCCTGGGGGGCTATGTGCCGACTTTGTTCATGCTGCTCAAGTGCCTGACCCTTTTGCACCAGAGGAAGGCACAGTATAAACACATCTCTCACTGAGGATGTACTGGAGAGAAGGTAGAGAAAAATGAAAGCCCTTTGACATGTAGTTAATATGGGACCTGACATGCTGGAACTGGACTGCCATATCACAAAAGATGAACAAATGGTAATAGCCAATGAAAGGAATCCGAAGAGATCAACAGGAGTAAATGTAGACATCCCTGACCCCAAGTACTGTGAACTCCCACCTTACCTTGGCAAATTGTAGGCAACATTTCAAAAAGACTTTCCTCCAGTCATCTGATCTGGGCAACCCGGAGTTGCTAGCTCTAGGAACTCAGTGGATAGAGTGCTCAGCTTGGAATCAGGAAGACATCTTCCTGAGTTTAAATTTGCTATACTGATAACTATGTGACCCTAGGAAAGTCACTTAACCCTGTTTGCCTCAGTTTCCTCTTCTGTAAAATGAACTAGAGAAGAAAATGGCAAACCACTTTAATATCTTTGCCAAGAAAACCCAAAATGGGGTCATGAAGAATTAAAAGTGACTGAAAAACAATCATTTCTTTAATCTACCTTCCTTCTACTTCTCCATTCTCTATTTTCCTTCCTAATTCTTTGTTGAATGAAATGCATTTCTGTACCCAACCATTTGCATATTTGTGCCCTTATTTTTTTATATATTATTTTATTGTCTATGGTACCTTTTTCTGTTTCTCTACATTTTATTTTATTTTTCAAATTTATTTATTTATTTTTAGCTTTCAGCATTCACTTCCACAAGCTTTTGAATTCCAAATTTTCTCCCCATCCCTCTCTTCTCCCCACCCCATGTTGGCCTGCATTCTGATTCCCCCTTCACCCAATCTGTTTTCCCTTCTACATCCTCCTTTTCTTATCCTCTCTCCTTCTATTTTCCTGTAGGGTAAGATAGATTTCTATACCCCCTTGCATGTGCATCTTATTTCCCAGTTGCATGCAGAAACAATTTCTAATGTTTCTTTCTAAAACTTCGAGTTCTAAATTCTCTCCCTTCCTCCCTCCTCACCCACCCACATTGACAAGGCAAGCAATTCAACATAGGTTATGCATGTGCAGTCATGCAAAACACTTCCATAATTGTCATTTTGTGAAAGAATAACTATATTTCCCTCCATCTTATCCCAGCCCCCATTTATTCTACTCTCCTTTGCCCCTGTCCCTCCTCAATTGTTAGCTTCTGATTACCCCTTCCCCCAATCTGCCTTCCTTTCTTCACCCCTCCTTCTCTTATCCTCTTCCCACCTATTTTCCTGTAGGGTAATATAGAGTTCCATACCTGATTGGGTGTGTATGTTACTTCCTCCTTAAGCCAAATCCAATGATAGCAAAGTTCACTCATTCCTTCTCAACTCGCCCCCTTCCCCTTCACTATAAAAGGTTTTTCTTGACTCTTTTATGTAAGATAATTTACCCAATTTTACCTTGCCCTTTCTCCTTCTTCCAGTACATTGCTCTATCATCCCTTAGTTTTCTTTTTTAGATACCATCCTTTCATATTCAACTCTGTGAATATGTCTGTGTGCCCTCTGTCTATATATATTCCCTCCAACTACCCTAATTATGAGAACAATCTCATGAGTTACAAATATCCTCTTTCCATGTAAGAATGTAAAAAGTTAAACATTAATAAGTGCCTTGTGATTTCTCTTTCCTGTTTGAGCTTCTCATGCTTCTCTTGAGTCTTGTACTTAAAAGTCATTTTTTCTGTTCAGCTCTGGAGTCTCAAGAATACATTAAATTTTTTTTTCTACGTAATTGAATATCAGTTTTTTCTCATTGATTACACTCCGTTTTTCTGGGTAGGGAATTGTTGGTTTTAATTCTAGTTCCTTTGACCTCCAGAATATCATATTCCAAGCCCTCTGATCCCTTAATGTAGAAGCTGATAAATCTTGTGTTATCCTGATTGTGTTTCCACGGTGTTTGAATTGTTTCTTCCTGGTTGCTTGCAATATTTTCTCCTTTACCTGGGAACAGTGGAACTTGTCTATAATATTCCTAGGAGTTTTCCTTTTGGGATCTCTTTCAGGAAGCAACCGGTGATTGATAGATTCTTTCAAGTTTTACTTTACTATCTGGTTTGAGAATATCAGGGTAGTTTTTTTTTTTTGATAATTTCTTGAAAGATGATGTCTAAGTTCTTTTTTCAATCATGGCTTTCATATAGTCCAATAATTTTTAAGTTATCTCTCCTTGACCTTTTTCTCAGGTCAGTTGTTTTTCCAATGATATAGTTAACACTGTCTTTTATTTTTTTTCATTCTTTTAGCTTTGTTTTATAATTTCTTGATTTCTTAAAGAATCATTAGCTTCCATTTGCTCCATTCTAATTTTTAAGGAATTATTTTCCTCAGTGAGCTTTTGGACCTCTTTTTGCATTTGGCCAATTCTGCTTTTAAAGTCATTCTTCTCCTCATTGGCTTTTTAGAACTCTTTTGCAATCTGGCCTAGTGTATTTTTAAGGTGTTATTTTCTTCAGCATTTTTGGGGTGTCCTTTAGCAAGCTGTTGACTCATTTTCCATGAGTTTCTTACTTGACTCTCATTTCTTTTCTCAAATTTTCCTGTACTTCTCTTACTTGATTTTCAAAATCCTTTTTGAGCACTTCTATGGCCTGAGACAAATTCATATTTTTTTTTTCCCTTGGGGGCTTTGGATGTAGGAGCTTTGACTGTTGTTGTCTTGTTCTTTTGCTCTTCCTTGTCACCAAAGTAAGATTCTATAGTCTAAGTTTCTTTTTTTTCCCTCTATTTATATTCCCAGACAGTTACTTGACTTGTTAACTCTTTGTTGAGGTAGACTGTGCTTCCAGTGTGGAGGGTGTACTGTTACAAGTTTCAGGGCATTTGTGCAGCTGTTTTCAGAGATACTTCTAGGGACCTGTAAGTTTTCAGTTCTTCCAAGGTGGTATGATCTAAGGAGAGATATTTACTCCTCTCCTGGCCTGTATTCTTGTCTGTGAGTGACCACAAGCACTGTTTTCTGCCCTGGAAATGGGAGGAGAGTTCCTTCTCCACTACTTCTACAAGTTCCTCCTCACCCCAGGACGGGGACCCAGATCTAAGCATGGGCAAAACAGGACAAACTTGCCTCAGCACCAACAAAGAGATCCCTGTAATCCTCCTCTGATTAGCTACTCTATCCCCTCTCTGTCTGTGGGCCAAGAGCTCTGGAAGCAGCCACTGCTGTTGTGGCCACATCTTGGGGCTGCACTAAGGCCAGGGCTGGATCTTAATCCTTTCTCACCCAGGTCCAACAGACCTTTCCCACTGACCTTCTAAGTTGTCTTTGGCATTTGTGGGTGAAGAAGTTTGGAAAGCTCCACAGCTTTCCTTGATTCAGTCCCCTGAGGCCTGTTCTGGGTTTTCTGGGGCCCCATCTTTGCTGGCATAGCCCACACTGAACTGCACTCCTCTCCTAGTCTGGTGCAACAGACCTTTCCAGTCAACCATTTGACTGTCTGGGGCTGTAATTTTTTTTTACACTGTGTCTTTTTGTGGGTTTTGCTACTCTAGAATTTGTGTAGAGTCATTTTTTAAGTATTTGGATGGGTTTGGGGGAAGAGCTGAAGCGAGTACTTGCTTTTACTCCACCATCTTGCCTCCACCCTTGTACTCTTATGTGTATACATTTTTATTTGCACACATTAATTAGGCCACATATTTTTCCCTAACTTTCCTTCCCCTCTCCACTTTCCTGCATATTCCTCTTCCCTTTTCTTTCCGTTCTTTTTTTAAGATCATCAAGTCATAGCAGGATGACTCTCAGGCATTCTGTCTTATTAGATTCTCTCTTTCAGTCTTTATGATGATAGGGTTCTGAGGGGACACATGGATCATTTCCCATTTTTAGAATATAAGCAATTTATTCTTGCTTAGTCCTTTATAATTGTTCATTTTTGTTTACCTATTTATGTTTCTCTTGACTCCTTTGTTTGAATTTCAAAGTTTCAACACAGCTTTAGTGTTTTCATCAGCAGTTCTTAAGAGTCCACAATTTCATTAAAGCTCCATGTTTTTGCACCTGTAGAACTATATGCAGTTATGCTGAGTAAGTTATTATCAGTTCTAAGACTATATCCTTTGCCTGCTCAAACATTATATTCCAAACACTGTTTATAATGATAAGTGCTAAATTCTAGTGATCCTTGCTTTGGTTCCTCAGCACTTGAATTCTTTCATTTTTTTTTTGCAATACATGTATACGTATACGTATATGTAGAAGTTAACCTTGATGCACTGCATTTCTTTTGGCTATGATGTTCCTGGGAGTTTTTATTTTTTGAATTTCCTTTAAGTGGTAACTTACAGATTGTATTTCTCTTTTGCTCCCTTATTCTAAGAGATCTAGGCAATCTTCTTTTCTTTCTTTCAATATGTTATCTAGGCTCTTTTATTTATATTTTTAGATATGATTTTTTAAAGTAATACAATGATACTTAAATACCCTCTACTTGATCTGTTTTCTAGGTCAATTTTTTTTTTTCCCGCTTCAACACATTAGATTCTATTTGCTACATTTTAATTTTCAAGGAGTTATTTCTAGGGGGGAAAGATTTTGAACCACTATTGCCAAGCTGTGAATTCTCTTTCCATAGCTTTCTTTCATAAATCTCATTCCTTTTTCATTCGTTTCTTCTAGCACTTTCATTTCACTTATTACAAAAAAAGCTTTAACACTCTCTCTCTCTCTCTTCTCTCTCTCTCTCTCTCTCTCTCTCTCTCTCTCTCTCTCTCTCTCTCTCCCTCCCTCCCTCCTCTCCCTCTCTCTTTCTCTCTCTCTCTCTCTCTCTCTCTCTCTCTCTCTCTCTCTCTCTCTCTCTCTCTCTCTTTCTCTCCCTCCCTCTCTCCCTCTCGCTCTCACTCTCACTCTTTACTCATTTCATTGCTCCCAGGCATTCTAGTTGAATTTGTGCCCAAGCTATGTTTTTCTTTGAGTTTTTATTTGTAGATGATTTGATGTCATTTTGCTCTTCTGAGTTTGTGTCTTGAGCATCTCTATCCTCATAGTACATTTTTATAACAGGAATTTTCAAATAATTTTGTTGCTTCCTTATTATTTCAGTTTACTCCCTGACTTTGGACTTTCACAGAGCCAGCCTCTACGTTTATTTGGACGGAATGTCTGAGCTAGTTCTTTTGCTATTTTTGGGGGGATGAGGTACTGAGTATTGTATTAGGTGGCACAGTGAACACAGCTCTGTTCAGGAATACCTGAGTTCAAGGGTGGAGCCAAGATGGCAGGGAAAAAGCAGTGACTTGCTTGAGCTCTCCTCTAAACCCCTCCAAATACCTATTAAAAATGGCTCTAAACAAATTGTAAAGCAGCAGAACCCACAAAAAGAATGAAACAAATTTCCATCCCAAGACAACTTGGATGGGTGATCAGAAGGGTATATCCTGCCAGGCTGGGAGAGGAATGCAGTTTGGCCTGTGCGCACAGGCTGCATCAAGCCTGGAGCAGGCCTCAAAGGACTGAATCACAGGCAGCTGTGGTGGTGTCCAAAGACAACTTAGAAGGTCAGTGAGAAAAGTCTCTTTCCACAGTGAGAAAGAAGCCAGGTCTCCACCCCAGTTCCAGAGCATGGCCCCAGGGTGGCAGCTACCTCCTGAGATTCCGGCCCACAAACTGAGGGAGAATCACGTTGCTGATCAGAGGGGGATTCCAGGGATCTCTTTGTCAGTGCTGAGGCAGGAATCTCTTGCTTTGCCCATGCTTGGATCTCGGTCACAGTTCTGAGGGGTGGTCCTAGGGCAAGGAGGAGTGCTGGTGTGGTGGAGCCTGTAGTGGCTGTAAAGAGAAAATCTTTCTCACAGTTCCAAGACAGAGAACAGCGCTTGTGGTCACTCATAGACCAGAGCACAGGCCAGGAAAGGAGTAAACACCTTATCATAGCACCTTGGAAGAACCGAAAATTTGCAAGTCCCTAGAAGTATCTCTGAAAACAGCTGTACAAATCCCCGAAGTTTGGAGCAGTACATTCTCTGCATTGGAAGCAGACCTGTACCTTAACAGAGAGTTTATAACTTCAGTAATTGTCTGGGATCATGAGCGAACCTCACAAGAAGTTTCCGATCATAGAAACATTTTTTGGTAACAAAGATCAAAACATACAATCAGAAGAAGACAACCAAGTCAAAGCTCCTACATCCAAAGCCTCCAAGAAAAATATGAATCTGTTCCAGACCTTGGAAGAGCTCAAAAAGGATTTTGAGAAGCAAGTAAGAGAAGTAGAATAGAAACTGGGAAGAGAAATGAGAGTGATGCAAGAAAATCATGAAAAACAAGGCAACAGCTTGTTAAAGAAGACCCAAAAAAATACTGAAGAAAATAACACCTTAAAAAATAGCCTAACCCAAATTGCAAAAGAGGTGCCAAAAGCCAATGTGGAGAAGAATGCCCTAAAAAAAGCAAAACTGGATGAATGGGAAAAAAAAGTCCAAGAGCTTACTGAAGAAAATACTTCCTTAAAAATTAGAATAGAGCAATTGGAAGCTATTGACTTTATGAGAAATCAAGACACTGTAAAACAAATCCAAAAGAATGAAAAAATAGAAGAGAATGTGAAATATCTCATTGGAAAAACTACTGACCTGGAAAATCAATCCAGGAGGGAGAATTTAAAAATTATTGGACTATCTGAAATCCATGATCAAAAAAAGAGCCTAGACATCATCTTTCAAGAAATTATCAAGGAAAACTGCCCTGATGTTTTAGAACCACAGGGCAAAATAGAAATTCAAAGAATCACCGATCTCCTCCTGAAAGAGGTCCCCAAAGGAAAATTCCTAGGAATATTGTAGCAAATTCCAAGAGTTCCCAGTCAAAGAGAAAATATTACAAGCAGCCAGGAAGAAACAATTCAAGTTTGTGGAAATACAATCAGGAAAACACAGGATTTTGCAGCTTCTACATTAAGGGACTGGAGGTCCTGAAATATAATATTCCAGAGGGCAAAGGAAATAAGATTACAAATAAGAATCACCTACCCAGCAAAGCTGAGTATAATCCTTCAGGGTAAAAATTGGTCAGTCAGTGAAACAGAGGATTGTCAAGCATTCTTTTTCAGTTTTTAAAATTTTTTTGAAATTTTATTAATTTATTTTGACTTATGAACAATCACTTCCATATGCTTTTGAGTTGAAAATTTTTCTCCCTTTCCCCCCCCACCTTCCCAAGACACGCACAATCTGATACAGGTTTTACATTTACATATCCATTAAACATATTTTCACATTAGTGAAGTTGTAAGTAAAAATTAAAACCAATACGAAGAACCATCACAAACATGAAACAAAACTCAACAGAAGGTAAAAATAAGTGATATCAATTCGACTTCCATAGTTCTTTCTTTGGATGTGGACAGCATTTTCCATCCCGAGGCCTCTGGAGATGTCTTAGATCCTCCTAATGCTGAGAAGGGTTCAGTTTAACAATCTTAGTCATTGCATAACTGGCTGTTATTGTGTACAAAGTCCTCTTGGTTCTGCTCACTTCACTCAGCATCAGACCATATAAGTCTTTCCAGGTTTTTCTGAAGTCAGCCTGTTCATCATTTCTTATAGCACAATAGTATTCCATTACATTCATATACCACAACTTGCTCAGCCATTCCCCAATTGATGGGCATCCTCTCAATTTCCAATTCTTTGCCACCACAAAAAGAGCTGCTATGAATATTTTTGTACATGTGGGTCCTTTTCCCATTTGTTTGATCTCTTTGGGATATAGCCCTAGAAGTGCTATTGCTGGATCAAAGGGTATGCACTTTGGGCATAGTTCCAAATTGTTCTCCAAAATGGTTGGATCATTTCACAACTCCACCAACAATGTATTAGTTCCAATTTTCCCACATCTCTCCAACATTTATCATTTTCCTGTTTTGTCATGTTGGCCAATCTGATAGGTGTGATGTGGTACCTCAGAGTTGTTTTGATTTGCATTTCTCTAATCAATAACGATTTAGAGCATTTTTTCATATAACTATAGATGGCTTTAATTTCTTCATCTAAGAACTGTTTGTTCATATCCTTTCACCATTTATCAATTGGGGAATGGCTTGTGCTCTTATAAATTTATCTTAATTCTCTATGTATTTTATCAGAGAGACTGGTTGTAAAAATCCTTTCCCAATTTTCTACCTTCCTTCTAATCTTAGCTGCATTGGCTTTGTTTGTGCAAAAACTTTTCAATTTAATGTAATCAAAATTATCCATTTTGCTTTTCATAATGTTCTCTATCTCCTGTTTGGTCATGAATTCTTCTGTTCTCCATAGATCTGATAGGTAAACTATTCCTTGTTCTCCCAGTTTACTTATGGTATCAGCCTTTATATCTAAGTCATGAATCCATTTTGAGTTTATTTTGGTATATGGTGTGAGATTTGGGTCTATGCCTAGTTTCTGCCATACTCTTTTCCAGTTTTCCCAGCAGTTTTTTTTCAAAGAGTGGGTTCTTATCCCAGAAGCTGGGGTCTTTGGGTTTATCAAATAATAGATTACTATAGTCATTGACTACTGTGTCTTGCATATTTAACCTATTCCACTGATCCACCTCCCTATTTCTTAGCCAGTACCAAGCAGTTTTGAGGACTGCTGCTTTATAATACAATTTAAGATCTGGAATTGCTAGGCCACCTTCCCCTGCATTTCTTTTCATTAGTTCCTTTGATATTCTGGACCTTTTGTTTTCCAAATGAATCTTGTTATTTTTTCTAACTCTATAAAATAATTTTTGGTAGTTTGATTGGTATGGCACTGAATAAGTAAATTAGCTTAGGTAGGATTGTCATTTTTATTATATTAGCTGGCCTACCCATGAGCAACTGATGTTTTTCCAATTATTTAGATCTGATTTTATTTGTGTGAAAAGTGTTTTATAATTGTGTTCATAGAGTTCCTGGGTTTGTTTCGGGAGGTAGACTCCTAAATATTTTATAATGTCTACAGTAAGTTTAAATGGGATTTCTCTTTCTATCTCTTGCTGTTGGGCTTTGTTGGTAATATATAGAAATGCTGATGATTTATGTGGGTTTATTTTATAGCCTGCAACTTTGCTAAAGTTGTTTATTATTTCAAGTAGTTTTTTACTTGATTCTCTAGGATTCTCTAAGTATATCATCATGTCATCTGCAAAGAGTGATAGCTTTGTTTCTTCTTTGCCTATTCTAATGCCTTCAATTTCTTTTTCTTGTCTTATTGCTAAAGCTAAGGTTTCCAGTACAATATTGAATAACAGTGGTGATAATGGACATCCTTGTTTCACCCCCGATCTTATTGGAAATGCTTCTAGCCTGTCCCCATTACATATAATGCTTGCTGAAGGTTTTAGATATATGCTATTATTATTTTAAGGAAGACTCCATTTATACCTATGCTTTCTAGTGTTTTTAATAGGAATGGGTGTTGTATTTTATCAAAAGCTTTTTCTGCATCTATTGAGATGATCATGTGGTTTCTGTTGGTTTTGTGTTGATATGCTCAATGATGCTGATAGTTTTCCTAATATTGAACCAACCCTGCATTCCTGGTATAAATCCTACCTGGTCATAGTGTATTATTCTTGTGATAAGTTGCTGCAATCTACTTGCTAGTATTTTGTTTAAAATTTTTGCATCTATATTCATTAGAGAAATTGGTCTATAATTTTCTTTCTCTATTTTGACTCTTCCTGGTTTAGGTATCAACACCATATTTGTATCATAAAAAGAATTTGGTAAGACTCCTTCTTCACCTATTTTCCCAAATAGTCTATATAGTATTGGAATTAATTGTTCTTTAAATGTTTGATAGAATTCACATGTAAATCCATCTGGCCCTGGAGATTTTTTCCTAGGGAGTTCATCAATGGCTTGTTCAATTTCTTTTTCTGAGATGGGGTTATTTAAGTATTTTACTTCCTCTTCGGTTAATCTGGGCAATTTATATTTTTGTAAATATGTATCCATTTCACTAAGATTGTCAAATTTGTTGGCATATAGTTGGGCAAAATAATTCCTAATTATTGTTTTAATTTCCTCTTCCTTGGTGGTAGCTTCCCTTTTCATTCTTGATACTAGTAATTTGGTTTTCTTCTTTCTTTTTTTAATTAAATTAACCAAAGGCTTATCTATTTTATTGTTTTTTTCATAAAACCAGCTCTTAGTTTTATTTATTAGTTCAATAGTTTTCTTAATTTCAATTTTATTTTTTCCTTTGGTTTTCAATATTTCTAATTTGGTGTTTAGTTGAGGATTTTTAATTTGTTCTTTTTCTAGTTTTTTTAGTCGTATGCCCAATTCATTAATCTCCTCTTTTTCTATTTATTTATGTAAGCATTTAGAGATAAAAACTTCCCCTAAGAACTGCTTTCGCTGCATCCCATAGGTTTTGGTATTGTCTCATTATTGTCATTCTCTTGAATGAAATTATTGATTGTTTCTATGATTTGTTGTTTGACCCAATCATTTTTTAGGATTAGATTATTTAGTTTCCAATTATTTTTTAGTCTATCTTTCCATGGCCCTTTATTACATATAATTTTTATTGCATCATGATCTGAAAAGGATGCATTTAATATTTCTGCCTTTCTGCATTGGATTGTGAGGTATTTATGCCCTGGTACATGGTCAATTTTTGTGTATGTGCCATGTACTGCCGAGAAAACATATATTCCTTTCTATCCCCATTCAGTTTTCTCCAGAGGTGTACAGTACCTAACTTTTCTAATGTTCTATTCACCTCCTTAACTTCTTTCTTGTTTATTTTGTGTTTAGACTTATCTAGTGCCCAGAGGGGGAGGTCCAGGTCCCCCACTAGTATAGTTTTGCTGTCTTTTTCTTCCTGTAACTCCCCAAACTTCTCCTGTAAGAATTTGGATGCTCTACCATTTGGTGCATATATGTTTAGTAATGATATTACTTCGTTGTCTATGGTGCCTTTTAGCAGGATGTAGTTTCCCTTGCTTTTGCTTTCTCTGAGATCAGGATTGCTACCCCTTCTTTTTTCACTTCAGCTGACACATAATATATTCTGCTCCAGCCTTTTACCTTTACTCTGTAAATTCTCCTCCTCCTCCTTCTCCTCCTCCTCCTCCTCCTCCTCCCTTCTTCTTCCTTCTTCTTCTTCTTCTTCTTCTTCTTCTTCTTCTTCTTCTTCTTCTTCTTTCTTCTTCTTCTTCTTTCTCTAACTTGTGAATCCAAGGCTATCCTTAAAGCAGGGTCCCCTGGAACATTACTAAGGGGTTGACTTTAAATGTCTGTGCCTAGAACTGAATCGACCATGACAGCTATATTATCTTCCTCTCAGAATACATAGGTTATAGGAATTACAGATTCTTGTGAGTGGGAACAACATAAACAACAAATTCATCTTCCCTCTTCCCATTGCTGATTTTACTGCTTTTCTTGTTTATTTTTAACAGTGATGGAAGATCCTTGCCCTAAATCAGTGGTTCTCAAATTATTGTCTCAGAATCCCTTCAGGGGGCAGCTAGGTGGTGCAGTGGATAGAGCACCAACCCTGAAGTCAGGAGGACCTGAGTTCAAATCTGGCCTCAGACCGAACATTTGACAATTACTAGCTGTGTGACCCTGGGCAAGTCACTTAACTCCAATTGCCTAAAAAAACACAACAAAACACAACAAAACAGAAACAGAATCCCTTCAAGTCCCATTTGGGGAATCTGCCTCTTTTTACTTTCTATTCTGATAAATATTGATAGATAAAATGCACATAAATTAAAAAAGTTGGGGATCCCCATTACTTTTTAAGACTGTAAAGTAGTTTTGAAAACAAAAAGTTTGATAACTACTAGGTTATACCTGAAGTTATACCTTACTGTGTCAGCTTTCCAAAATTCTGGAGGCCCTGTGTTCTTCAAACCGCCAGTAAAGCAAAAGCTCTTAAAGTACAACTGAGCAGTTGAGGCTTTGACTGCCAGCGCAGATACAAAATGTATGTCTTTATTCAGGGTGAAGCCTACCCAAATTTGAAAAGCAACATTCTCACATTGGCTAGAATCATAGATGCAGAACCCAAAGGAACCAAAGAGATGTTTGCCAACCTATATATTTTAGAGATGAGGAAGCTGAAGACCAGAGACGTTAAACAATTTATTGAAGGTCATATAGACAGTAAGTTGCAATTGGAATAGGAAGGAATGGTATTTAGTTTTCTCATGCAAATAAAAATTGCCTCTAGTTTATCTTATCTCACCTCTACCTCTAAAAATCCTGAATTGTAATTCCGCTTCTGGGAGCCAAGATGGCAGAGTAAAAATGTAGTTGCTCTCACACTCTTCTATCAACCTCTGAAAACCCAGAAAATATCACCTTAGGGGGGAAAAAAACCCAACAACCCTGGAACAGCTGAAGTAGAAGAAAGACAGGGAACAGCAGTGCAGCAGCCCAGCAAACTGGTCTCCCAGTGCCTCAGCAAAAATAAGGGAAGCAGCACTACAAAGAACCCTGCAGCAATCATCAGAAAAGAGCTGAAGAAAACAACCTAGAGTCTTCCTAAAGTTCCAGCCTTGCTGATTCCAACCCAAGCTGTCAGAACCCTACAGCCTCCAACTGTCAACCAGGAGGAAAGCCTGAAGCACAGATGGTAGAGCAGGCAAACACCAAAACCTGGACCTCTGAGTGCCTCAGTGAGGGCAGGGGAACCAGTGGAAACCAGCTCAGAAAACCAGGTGCCTTGGCACTGTACCACAAAGGAACCTCCCAGTGCATTAGTAGAAATAAGGGAGGCAGCATTGCAAGGGGCGCCAGGTAAATAAGCATCCTGCAGCACCATCTAAAAGGAGCTGAAGAAAGCTAAAGGAAAGGAAAAGCAGGCAACCTAGAATTGCCTGAAAGTTCCAGCCTTGCTGATTCCAGCCCAATACAAGGTAAGCTGCCAAAACTCTACAGCCTCCAATTGACAAACTAAGAGGCTCCAGCACACAAAGCCAGTGACCAAGACCTAGGCTCCCAACACAAGAAGCTTGGGTCAGTGCCCTCTGTTACCCAGCAGGAGAGCTCAATCTCTTTACAGACCAGGGAATAAAGAAACCATGAGTAAAAAGAAATGTACCACAGATTCATATTATGAGAAGAGTGGAGATCAAGACAGAAATTCTGAAGAGGACAACATTGTCAACAAACCCACATCCACAATCAAAAGGGAATATGAACTGGTCTGAAACCCAAAAAGCCTTCTTAGAGAGCTCAAGAAGGATTTTAAAACTAAATGAGAGAGGTAGAAGAGTCCTTAAAAATACAATTGGCAATGGAAAAAAGTACACTGAAGGAAACAGATGCCTTAAAAATACAATTGACCAGTTGAAGAAGGAAGTACAAAAACTAACAGAAAAAACAATCTGTTAAAAACTAGAATTGGACAAATGGAAACTAATGACTCTATGAGGAAGGACGAATCGGTCAAACAGAAACAAAAAAAATGAAAAAAGGATGAAAACTTAAAATACCTCATTGGTAAAACAACCAACCTTGAAAAATTGCTCCAGGACAGACAACTTAAAAATCATTGGACTACCTAAAAATCATGATGAAAAAAAGAGCCTGGGCAGTATCTTACAGGAAATCATAAAGGAAAACTGTCCTGAAGTCCTAGAACCAGAAAGTAAAATAACCATTGAAAGACTACATCACTCACCACCTGAAAGAGATCCCAAATTGACAATGTCAAGGAATATAACAGCAAAATTCCTAAATTACCAGATGAAAGAGAAGGTGCTGCAAGCAGCCAGAAAGAAACAATTTAAATATCATGGAACCACAGTCAGGATTACACAGGACCTTGCAGCTTCTACATTAAAAGACCACAGGGCATGGAACATGATATTCCATAAGGCAAAGGAGGTTGGATTGCAGCCAACGATCAACTACCCTGCAAAAATGAGCATGATTTTTCAAAGGAGAAGATGGATACTTAACGAAATAGGGGACTTCCAAACCTTCCTCATAAAAAGAGCAGAGCTTAACAAAAAATTTGATGTTCAAGTCCAAGATTCAAGAAAGGCATAAAAAAGTAAATGGGACAGAAAGATACAATATGTTGTTAATAAGGGCAGACTGTTTACATCCCTACAAGGGAAGATGACACTTGCAGCTCTTGAGAACTGTATTGTTATTATACCATGTTAAAGGAGTATGCATAAAGGGGGTGGATATTAGTTGACTTTGCTGTAATGGTAAAAAAAAAAAATCTAATCAAGTGGGTTAAACGGATCCAAGTAAGTGGATGAGTCTGATATTAGAAAATGTACTCTGAAAGGAGGCAGACAAGGGTAAATTACATTACAGGAAAAGACAGAAAATCCTATTACAGCAGAGGGAAAGAAGAGAGGGGGGTGAGCATTGTTTGAACCTTGATCTCGTCAGATTTCACTTAAGAAGGGAATAACATAATCAGGTATGGAAATCTAACTTGCCCTCTGGGCAGTAGGAGGGAAAGGGGGGGGAAAAGGGAGGAGGGATGGAAGGAAGGGAAGAAGTGGTGGGGGCACAGGTGAAGAGGGGGAAGGGGGATAATAGAAGGGAGGAGAGACTGAAGGAGGTGGTGGTTAAAAGCAAAGTACCTGATGGGGTGGGGGAAGGGAGAGAGGAGAAAAAAAAGCATAAACGGGGGGGGGGGAAGATGGAGAAAAAGAATATAGGCTACTTGAAGGCAAAGTTTAATTTTGCTTTTTCTTTGAATCTCTATCACTTTCCAAAATGTTTCACTCATATCATTAGGACTCAAAAGATTCTATACAAATACATTTTGGTCCTCTTTGATCTACTGCCATATAATACTGTCAGACTCAATTGATGTTTCGTTTGGTTTTGCTGAAATATTGTCTTTTCTGTTTCTATTTTAATTTATTTATTAGCAAGCATTAGTTCTTTGGGAACAGGAAGAATAAAGGATGTATTTAGAAACGAAGATGAAGTAAAATCTAAAGACAATCATACTATTTTTAAAAAATCCATCACATTGATATATGAAAATAGTGCATCAATCAGCATCCCTCTCATATTTTCCTGAGGGGGGAAAATCCAGAAATTGAAAATAGAGGAAGATGAAATATTTTTTGCAACATTAGTGTACAACCATGGTCTGGATAAGCCATGAATCTGAAATTTGTCAAATTGTACTGCACAGTATGCACTTAAGAGCTCACCAGTCATTCAGAATTCAATATCTAAGTGAGGTAGAACAGCTAATGTGTTATATAATCTCCACTCTTGAAATTCTTTGACCCTAGAACATTTAAATGATCAATAAAGCTGTGAGTCATGGCAAGTTGTAAATTGCATTCTACACGTACAGCTGTACATGTGAAATCATGTGCCTTACACCTCTGCTTTACATTAGTTTACTAAAAGAAGTCTGCAGGGATGCCTCCATTTTTTTCCCACCAATTGCAGAGGGGGTCATACAGGCTATACATTTGAGAAAATGCAGAAGGAAGCAGAGAAAAAAAATTAAACTTATAAATGGTCTTAATTATACATCATGTCCTCAGAGTAATAATTTAGCTTTAGGTCACTCTTTCTCTTTTGTCATAATAAATAGCCATCATCATCTCACTCATGAGTGTTCAACTCATGACAATATGAGCTTTTGGCAGCTGCATATATATAAACATATTCTTAAGGAATCAAAATTGCAGCAAGCGAACCAACTTTATACTTGAAGCCAAAAGTAAGACTTCCAAGAAATATTCCCCAAAAGGAATATGATAAAGTATATTTCAACTCAAAAGCAGACAGTTTGCAATTTGCTCTGAAGGTTTAGGGTTTTTTTTTTCTTGTCTTGCTGAAGACATAGTGGATACCATCATGCTGCTTTATACTTTTTTCCCAAAAAAAAATATCTCTTCTTAGGAATTAAGCATAATTGTTGGGCATGCACTATAGTGGAAAAAGTACAGGATTTGTCATCAGATGATGGGTTCAAATCTCAGCTCTGACAATGTCAAACATGACCTTCGGCATGTCACTTAAGTCTCCTTACCTCATCTTCCTCATCTACAAAATGAAGCAGTAGAGCTAGATGACCTCTACCAATGGGGTTGCTCCCAAGGTAAATCTCAGAAACCAATCCCAAAGTTTGTTTACAAATGTGACAAAACTTGACAAGTGCAGTTCCAAATTTGGTTAAGTCAAATTTACAAAAAAATGGGCAGTTGGACAGATTTGCTTTTCATGTGATTCTTTTTTTTAAATTTCAAATAATAGCTTTTGAAAAGCTAAGGTTTCAATGTCTACCTTGTTCAAAACCCCAGGCTACATGCCTGGGGTGAAAAATAAAAATGAACCTCTCTGCCCTCAAAGAGCTTACATTATTTTTTTTGGAGGGGCTATAATAAGCACACAAAAACTAAATATAAAAGATGCACAATATAATTTCAAGAAAGGGAGTTCTAATAAATGGAGGAAGAGGAAGAATCAGAACATGTCTTTCATAAGAAAAGAAGTATATTGAAGTAAGGTAAGGTTTCTTCAAGAGAAAATGAAGAGGAAATACATTAGAGACATGGGGCATGATTTGTCCAAATGCACAAAGGTGGGAGAAGTAATGTTATACATGGAAAACAGCTAGCAATCCAGTGTGGTTAAATTTGATTGCATATAATGAGCAAGGATATGAAATCAGATTACAAAGATAGGTAGAAGCCAATTAGTTTGACATGCACACATGACAATAGTTGCTTTGTTCAACTCACAGGGTCCTTACTTTAAAGTCCATAAGGTGGTGGCAAAAGGCAAAATAAATATATCATCAACAATACCCGTTCATCTTATTTGACTTAATAGTCAATGAATCCAGTGGAGGAAAATGATCAGTGTAATAATAAAAGAAAAAAAATCACTTGTTGGTCATCTGGAACAATAAACTAACTGATTTTTTTTTAAAGTATTTAGCTATTTAGATGGGTGTTATATGTTTACTCTTGAAACCTTGATTACATTATTGCTAAATCATTTGCATATGACTACGGGCAGAAGTATCTCATGTTTTTAACATTTGCACTGCTGAGACTAATCACTATTTTTCCATTCCTGCCCTACAGGTAACCTTATCACTATTACTACCAAGAAAAAAATTCTTCTAATTTCCCATTCCAAGTGTAACATCTGTTTACATATATTCATGAGATGCACATCCTCCTCTTGTAGGAAGACATCTGTGAGAGACAGAATTTTAGAGACACGTATTAACTTTCTGTTTGGAAAGAATATGCTGAATTGAAGACATAATGATCACTTCACGAGTACTTTTCAAGGACCAACCTTGTTCATAAATAATCATAGAATGAAAATACATTTAAATTAGAGTCACCCAGAGAGAGTCAACCAAAGAGTCAACTAGCCTTCAGTAAGGACCTACTTTGTGCCAGGCACTATGTTAAATACTAAGCTTCCAAATCTCTTTTTTTTACATATGAAGGTACTGAAGTCCAAAATTCCCTAACCACTGACTCTAAAGTTTCTGTAAGCTTTGACACACTACCAGAATAATAATAATAATAATAATAATAATAATAATAGATTTGGAATGTGATGTCAAATAACTTGTGAAAGCAGTATCACTGACAAGCCCTTTCAGATATTCCATGAGTAGAAACTCTCAGAAGCCTCCTGCCCAGTTTAATGTACCACACTTTCCCCAAGGATTCATACTTCATAGGATGAGCAACACCAATACAAGAGGAACTCACACACACACACACCCATCCACCACCAGCACCAATCTTCTCAGAGGTACACCGTTGTCACACAAAGAGGTCTCATTTGACTCTATTGCTATCTCTAGTGACCATTCGTATAAAAGCTCCACAGTCATGTTATGATGGGCCAATCTAAATACCAACACAAAGGTTCATTCTTTCCCTATTTATGTGCTGCCTAAAGGCAGCCTCAGAATGAAGCCAGTAACTTTTTTGGGCATATTGGCAACAGCTGCTATATCCCTGCTACACAGGACAATTGCCTTGCTTTCTGGATTGTGGATACACAGAAAGCTAAGTGACTTGCTCAAGCTTACTTATCTAAGTAGTCACAGAGACTTGCATTTAATGTTTTTCTAATGCTCTTGTTCTAAGAGCTAGGATTTCTTTTGTTATGAACCATCTCCCACTAGATAGGCATACACACATAAGCATATCCATATCGTTGGCTTACTAAAAATCGTAAAGAAAAGTAGTAAAGCTTTTAAATCATGCATATTGCTGAACTACCCATAGCTCCTCCCATACAAAACAAAACAAAAACGAACAAAAAATAAAGTTCCACATATGGCTTGTAATTGTACAACTGAAAAACCCAAACAATGAAATAGGCAAAGTTTTGTTTCTATTCATTTGATTATATTTAGCATATTAATATATTCAATAAGTAATCATTTATATTTTGGAAAATGTTAAAAAATGCAAAGTAATAGTTACTGTCTTACAAATAGGATGTGGTATTGTGAGAATAGAAATTGAGAATAGAAGATTTTCAATATATTTCACACACTATTGGTTATAGATTTCTGGGAAATGATTCACATATACATGAAAAATCAGTCCATTAAATCACCTTATGCATCCTCTAATCAAAGTAGAATTTGTTTAAAGTCATTTAAAATAGACTATACAATGTTAACTCTAAGATTGCATTCATTAAACATTCAGAAATAAACAAAGGGAGTACTATTATAAGAGAGTATAAAATACGGGAATATTGGAAGAATCTAGTTTTTAATTCATTTACCAGTGATGATGTGACATTATATTGACTCAACAGTTGATGAGTTCTCCAGTCTCAAAGAAACAAACAAACAAAAAAAGTAAATAAATAAAACAAAGACCGTGATTCAATAATAATTCAGTTTAAAATCCTTACTTGGAGTAATTCAGGAAAAGTCTTCCTGTGGTAGAAGGAACTCCCAATTATCCAAATAAACTATTCCAACTCTCCATTTCAGTTTGTTAGTGTATACTTTATTGAGAGTCTAGCCCTAATGGGCCTTACTTTTCTATTTTAAGGCCAGAAATATTTCAAATGTTTGTATTATATTAGTAATGTATAAAAACATTCTTGAAACAAATGCTTTGTAATCTCAATGGTTAAAAGATAAGGGGAAGAGTTTTCTTTCATAAAGTTTTAATGATCAAAATATTCAGTGTCTTTTAGAAATATTTGGAGCCAAGGAAAAAGTTTTCATTTATGAAACTAAGTATTTTGTCTGCTAAGATAGCGCTAAATAAAGGATATGGAGATAATTCTTCTCTTTTTGTTTTACTAAATTAAACACACTATCAAGAAAATTCTTACCAATGTAGACCTTGTAATTATATTACAACTTTACAATTTATTTGAGTCTCAATTCAATTTATTTCAGCAAGAAGTATTTAGGTACTTATTGTGTTCAAGGGAAAGAGCCTAGATTACTTAGTGGTTAGAGAACTGGTCTTAAAGCTTAAAGTTTAAGTTTGGCCTCTGACATTCATTGGATATGGGACCCTGTGCAAGTTGCTTAACCACTTAATGTTCTTGACAACTTGAATACTTAAATTCCAAAGAAAGAGTTTATCTGCCTTGATGTAAGTGGTTCCTCATAGAAATATTTTATACCAGTGAAATCACAGGTCTAGTCACTGTCTCTTTCATAGAGTTAATATCCAGGACTTCATAAAATACATTAAGAAATTGGGCAAATTAGATGTGGTTATTCACTATCTCTTCAGCTAAAATGCTACTCTGAGTACTCAGTGCAGTATGAACAACAAAAACAAAAACCTCTTTCCTAAATAATATGCTATTTGAAAACAATCTTTAACAGGTATTACCAGTATGGAAAGGCTTCAAGTTTAGGTCAATTGATAGAAATGTATAGGTGGCATCCACGGACCAGACTAACATGATCACCCACAAGAAGCCTAATAATAAGACAGTGAAGTGTTTTATTAATTTATTTGTTTTCTGAAGAAAACCAAAGAAGAACATCTACTAAGTTTTCAGGAGTTATGTTCAATATTTCTGAAAGAAACAGCCACACCAACCAAATAAATCTTTTGAGAAGTATTGAAGCAAATTGTATACACTAGAACACAGATGTCACATCTCATTTGAGTTTACCTGGGGGAAAATACATTATTAAAATGACCATGAGTCATGTATTCAGGAAGAAAAACTTCACATCTGGCTGTCAAACTTTATGCCAAGTTACAATGAGCTGCAATACACAGTGAGTTTTGAGAGTTCCTCAAGAACCAGAGAAGTAGTTGTGGAGCTGGTATGTACTGTCCTGATTGTCCCAAAGAGAATGAGGTCTGCTACATATGGGTCAGTGAACCTGACATAAATTCCTGGGGAAATTGTAGGATATATCATAAAAGAGATGATTAGTAGAGATCTTGAAAAGAAAGTAAAGATAGTAGAGAATCGACATAATGTCATCAAGAATACACAATCATCATCATCATCATCACTAGCCTTTAAATAGTGCTTTAATGCTTGCAAAGTTCTTTACATATGTTAACTCATATTCATTTAGACTCACTAAATTTTCTTTTTGACAAGTTTATCAAAATGGCATGACAGAAGAATTCTCTAGTTCTAGTTTGATTTAGTGAATTGGCTATATAGAGAAAAATATGAATTCCAATTTAAGATATTAAAGCACACACAGAATTTGAAGGATCTGAGCTATCTCTATGTGCTACTGAATACTGCATTATTGGATTTGTATGCTCATCAACGTGGATATTTCTTCCCATACTTACCCATGCCTTTCTCCCTTGTTCATGTTTGTCCATATCATTCCATCAATCTTCTTTCACATGGGGCTTTATCACACACAATACAAATTTTGGTCTTTTATCACTGTATAGGCATCAATGTAACACCCAGGCTGTTCATGTTATTCTTTATTCATGCTATATGTATGGCCATTACACATTATTTTCTGATCCTATATCTTTCATGTCATTTTTTGCATTCAATAAATCATTGATAATGATGCATTGAAGTCCACTATAATGAGTGAAGCAGGTAATGGAGTCCACTTATAGCTATCATGATTCTCTCCATCTTCATTTTGGTCACCAAAAGTTTAGATTCTTCAGAGATTGTGGTCCCTTATTCAAAGTCGCATACTGTCACCAGAAGAATCCTAATGAAACAAAGGGTCTTCATTTCCCACTGGAATCTTTTTTACCCTACTGGTCAAATACACTATACATACACACACACACACACACACACACACACACACACACACACGATATAATAAGAAAAAAAATCATATTGTATCATATATGACCACATATATACTACATATATACATATATCATATATACTACATATATACATATATTATATCATATATACTACATATATATACTACATATACATATATAGTATGTATATATACTATATCACGTGTATATATATATGACATAATAAGATTTTCTCTTATATGACTTCTGAATCCCCAATTCAGACAGAAATCTGATCATTTAAACAGGGGGCCAAAACCACTGTCCTTTCCACTCTAATTCATAAACCTTCTCCTCACTATCTCTGTATTTGTTTTGTGCAATATCCCATTCAGAAATTAAGAAACAGATCATAACAATTATGATTGACCAAACTTTATCTAGCCATTGTTCAAGTTAATTAAATAGAAATTATAGGTACAGCTATAAAGAAGAGTCAAGCTTTAGAACAGTAATTAATTCTCCCTTGGAGAAGACATATAAGTGTAAAGGAGGAAGAGTATCACTATCGCTCTTCTGAGAGGTCATAGTTTCTCTTCCGGGTGGTGTCCACATGGTTTAGCCGCTCCTCTCCACCACCACCTCTCTTAATATAGAGGCAATGAATGCTCACTCAATCTCTCTTCTCACACTAACCTCACATCAGTTTATTTTTGCCCCACTCCTGTGTCCCAGATACATCCGTCTCCCATGAGAGTCACCTAGGCTCTTCCAGGCCAGGCAGAAAGGTAACAGCCTCACTTTCAGACACAACCCTTCTTCAAAAACTATTTTCAGCCAGCAGAACCTTATCCTTCAGAATGCATTACTCTGTGTCAGTAAGGTACCAGGTTTACAACAGTGAGGAATGAGAAATTCTCATCTTCTAATGATACAACCTTTACTGGCAGATGCCACCTTTAGACACTATCTCTGCCTTCAGATGAGACAAGGGGATTGTACATGATTCTCTGACTGGGAAGAAATAATAACACAAACACAACCATACTGTTATTGGCAGAGTATATAAATTGGGACAGATCAAAGTTAGTTGGCAGGTTATTTTATTATATGCGTTGACAATATGCAATCATTTTTTGATAAGCTTAATTCACATTATATGTTAGGAATCATTCCGTGTAACTAAAAATAAAGCTCTCCTTTTTTAAGGGTTAGCAATTTAATCTGTGCGTTCAGGATGGATAATAGACATCTGGCTTAGCAGGAGTAAGCTTCAGTAGTGGCAACATAGGCAACAATTTTTTTATAATATTAGCAATTCAAATTCAAGTATCAGATTAGTGTTGTATTGGAATCATTCATGGGAGCATGCTTGGAGGCTAAAATGTTCTCAGTAAAACTTCCACTAATTTTCAGGCAAAGTAGCACCTCCTCCCCCCTTTTTTCCCTCCTGTACTGAGAGAAAAGGAAATGCATCTATATATCAAAAGAGGCCGCCCAAGGATATGAAAACATGTTTGAGGTTCAAATACAATTGCAGTATTATTTACAATATCAAAATTCATTATAGTCCCAGGTTTACTAGAATGTTCTGAAATTGGATTCTCACAGATGTTTCTCCAACTTTAATATGCTGGTGGAACTTCCTCTGGCATTTATATCTGGGGAAAAAAAGTGCTGGCCTTCATCTTTGGGAATTCAAGACCCCTAAACTCTCTCACAGTTTTTTATACAACCCAGATTTTGATCCAATGCTCAATCCAACGACCCCCATGGGCTACACAAGAATGTTTCATTATCCACCTCAATTTAAAATCCACTTCGGTATAGCCAAATTCTAGCCTTTTTGCTTCAGTCAAACCAATGAGGCATTTCATTATTAGGGATTTTAAGAGCTGGCATTTTGGAAGAGCTGCCACATTTCAGGTTGTAATGTTACACATACTTCAAGGGGCTGCTCAAACTCCCTAGGACATGCCCTTGCAGAAGGAGCTGGTTTATTATTCAAACAGCTGCAGTTTCACAAAACTTGATTTTTTGGGGAAAAAAGTTGAATTAAATGAACAATTTATTAGCTAATTGTTAGTAAATTTAATAAGGATCCAGGTTTTGTTTTTTTTTTTAATTGGGAGGGGAAGTATAGGATCAGAGATATTCAGTTGGAAAGAATTGTAGAGGCCATCTAATCCAACACTCTCATTTTACAAATGAGGAAACTGAGGTCCAGAGATTAAATGACCTGCTCAAAATCATACAAGTATCATGTAGCAGAGCTGGAATATGAGCTCAGGACCTCTGACTCTGAATCCAGCACATTTCTCATTATACTTCCTAAATTTCTGAGGAGTCTATGTGGGATTATATGCCAAGACAAAGAAAATGAAAAGGAAGATACTCCCAGAGATCTATTTTCCAATATCATGCTCCAAAATGCTTAAGCTGCTACCTGAGTCACTGCCATAGATACAATATTAACTCATATCTAGAATGATTTGAATTTAATTCAATTTAATAAGCTTTACCAACCAAGTCTTCTGTATATGGCATCAAGCTAAATATAAATATAAAAAGTGGAGCAATCCTTGTCCTCAAGGAAATTGGATGTTAGGTTGCCATTAGGAGGTAAAACAATGTACACAGGTGAATAAATACAAAATAATTTTAGTGGATTAAGGGAGACCAACCCCTAACAACTATGAGAATCAGTAAAGATTTCATGCAAGAGGTGGCACTTAAGTTGAATCTTAAGAGAAAATAAGAAATCTAAATGGCACAGGTGGTTGAAATGATGTGAATATATCTGGGAGAATAAAAAGTGGAGTGGGGTGGAGTAGGGTGGAGAGGGAGGGCTTTAATATAATAATCCATGACTTGGACAAACTTTTCAAAAAGGTTCTATAATTTAAAACAATTTGAAATAAATCCATTACCAATCAGGTGACTTCATTTTTTTTTAAAATTCATTTCCAAATTACTTTACACAGAGAATCAATATCTCATCATTAACAGTTAAAACTATAACTTTAAAAGAGCATGATTACCCAAGTTTGGAGGCTAACCTCTTTACCTCGAGCAGGGTATGCTGAACCTGGGAGATGCTTCCAGGCAAAGGTTGCCCTAGAGCCCAAGGCCATTGCCAGTGGGGCCCATGCTGTAGCTGCTGCCCCTCCCCCTCCTTCCTTTCCCAGGTTGGTGAGGGCAAAATCTAAGGTGAGGGGTAAAGGATGAAACTCCCTTCTCCTATGAAGGGTTAACAGATACCCTCTTGACTCAAAGGAAGGGAGTAGAAGAAAGGGTGACCAGGGTTGTTTCAGTGTTTCAAAATTCCTTAATGATCAATCACAAAACCTACAGAATCTGCCAAGATAGTTTTAGCTGTTCTAACTTTCCCCATAACCTCAGTGAAGGAGGATGCAGGGGTGTAGAGGGAAGATAGTAAGTAAGCCTCAGGGAGCCAAAAAGAAACTGCAGATTTTCCCAATTCCTTAGTGCCGAGGGAATTGATAGAACCTTTACACTTCCAGATAGGGCATTGGTCCTTGTCCTCTATGTTACAGAAGGTGTATCCAGGTCCATGGCTTCAAATCAACCCAGTGAAACAAGAGACAGAGAGCATCAGTCTAGGTGAGAGACAGCCTTATAACTGTTGGCCTAAAAAGCAACTCCAAGCCTTGGTGCTTGGAGAACAACCCCAACTGCAGAGCAAGAAAGGAGTCAGGGAGAAGCTTACGTACCTTCCAGTCTTGGCTGGAGAAGAACTTGGGTTAGGCAGTTTCCCCATACAGGTCACCAAAATGTTGAGGTTTAGGTATACTGGGGTGCTGGGACCCAAATTCACAACATGCTGATCCTGCCTGAAAGAATTCGATTCAAGCCTTCTTTCAGCCAAAGGCAAGATTTATTAGAACATCCATCATATTGCACAGACTCTTAAGGAGTCTGAACATTAGTGAACTTTGGCTAGATTGTAAGAATCTGAGCAGTGGCTAAATTTTAAGAATCAAGTTGGTGAACTTTTTGTATTAGTTACGTCAAGCAACTTTTCATAATTTGGTTACAGCTAAAATAATTTGGCTATTGTTGGCTATTGTTTTAATGTGTAAGCTAGCCACAAAGTTTGTTTGGGTTGTTTATGCCCTGCTGAGAATTTGCAAATGCCTAGAAATCTCTAATGATTGGCTTTTTATGCCAGGACAAATTTAAGTTTGAGATGTAAATCCTGGAAAAGTTTTTCCTAAGCTGTGAAACTTGCTATGTGAGGTAAAACCTCATAGGATTTTATTTTGAGCTATCTGATAGATCACAATCCATCAATAATCAATAATCCACCATCTGAGAGAAATGCCACAAGCTATTTAGAGAATGTGATACTGGTGGGAAGTCAGCATCAGGAAAAGCTGAGAGGACAATTTTAGCCTCAGTCTAAGATGGGATTCTCCTGGCTCAGTTTCCCCATTATGTTCCTTTGAAAAGGAATGTTACCCATCTGACTGTTTTTGAATCTGGCATGGTTGAAAAACTGAATTATATGAACCCAAACAGAGCTGTCATATCTGGGCCTGCCCTGCAGTCTTTTCTGTCAGATTTGTGTCTTCTAGACTACAAGCTATTCACTTACAGTTGGTAGCAAACAGCAGGTACCAGCCAATGTCTCCCCATTGTTGCCTGGATGCAGCCTGTGCTGAGTTCCAGTCAACCTCCTCTTTGGGACCCCCTAGAGGCAGGGACAGCTCTATGCCCCTTGCCAGCAAGAAGCAGCTTCAGAAGCCGAGACCTTTCCCCTTACACCAAAAGAATTTGGTTCCTATTTGTTTGAGGGGGGAATGATGGGGTTGGGATCTGGGCCCCAGAAAGGAAAAACCCTGGACTTTCCCACATGGCCAAATCTATGTTAATCATCTGAGGCTATAATCCCATCAACTGGCCTTTCATTGTGGCTACACCCAATCTCCCCTCCACTGTCTTACTTCCTTATGGCCCCATTTCCCACCCTTAATCCTAGCTAGGCTCTATTCTTCCTTGGCCAGGTGGTCCAGGTCCCAGGAGTTCTGTTCACCTCAGTTTACTGGCCACTCCCATCCAGATCTCCTTAGACCCCTCCTCTAGTCACTCCAAACTACCTGCACACTCGTAGACCCCTCCTGTATATAAGGTACATCTTGTCGCCATTAAGGTGCTTAGCTTCTTTAAATCTATCCACTGCTTAGATTCTTAAAATCTAGCCACTGCTCAGATTCTTACAATCTAGACGATAGCTCACTAATGTTCAGACTCCTTAAGAGTCTGCCCAGTATGATGGGAGTTCTAATAAACCTTGTCTTTGGCTTAAAAAAAAAAAGGGGTTCTCTAAAATCATCTCTCCTACCAGTATAAGGTTAAGCTTCTTTGTTCTTAAATAGAGCTCTCCAGATCATTATGTGGTTGTGAAGGCCTCCTGACCTTGATTCCTTTATTAAATAAGCACTAATGAGGGACACACAATCACAACATGGTATCAGGGACAATGTGGGTGGCAAAGGACAAATGAAAACACACTCTGTTTTTCTAGCATTTTTCCCTTGAAGTTAGGCTCATTGACATCTAATACCAATAATTTCTTATATGCATCTGTCTCTGTAATTCACACATCCCTATCAGAACACAGATGTCAACCTAATCTCTTTATGTTACACATATGTCAAATATTTCAGGTCACACCTGCCAAGATTAGTGTGAAAAATCTACTTGTGATTATATTTATGAGATATGGATTCAAAGCATTGTGATTATCTGTTGAAGAAGTAATGCTATTGAAAAAAAAACACATGCCATCAGAACACATATACTTAGTGTGGTACACATAGAAAGTGGGGAAAAAGAGATATTTTATTATCAAAATTGAAGAAGACAAAGATAATTTATTAGAATTAAGTTTAACATATTAGCTTGGATTCAGCAGAGTGATAATTATTTTTCCTTTAAAATTAAAAAGGCTAGATGCGTATCATTTGATTTTTTTTTTATTTTGAGAAAAAGCGTTCAATTTGGCTTTGAGTTCATAACTTTTGGTAATTTAGTAACCATTGATGCCCTTCTAAAGTCTCCAGAGTTTCAGTTTCACTCAAAGCTCAAAATTGTTCTGTAGAAAGCAAATTAATTTTTTTGTTTGTGCTTTTTAACATTAAAATTCACAAATCCTAATTCACAGCTCAACAAAGAGTATTAGTAAGCCTATCTTATTGAAATCCCTTCAATATTGGCTATATTCATATTTTGTCATCTTTGTTAATTTGCTGGGTATGAGGTGAAACCTCAAAGGTGATTTAATTTACATAGCTCTTATTAGTGAGTCACAGAAGTCTTCCATACGGATGCTAATAGTCTTCTGTTTTTCATTTGACAACAGTATGCTCACTTATTTCTATTACTGATCTGCTGGGGAATGGCTTTTTGGTCTTAGATATTTTTGTTAATTCCCTATATACTTTAGAGATCAAATTCTTATTAGAGATATTTGATGCAAAGATTTTTCCCGCTGAATAACTTCTACTATCATACTAATTGCAATGATTCCTTTCGTGTACACACTTTAAAATCTCACAAATTAAATTGTCTATTTAGCCTTTTGTGCTCTCTGCTATCCCTGGTTTAATTAAAGATTTTCCTCCATAGTCATGACTGTGAAAAGCACCTCCATCAATTTTCTTCACACATATAATTTTTAGCATACGTGAGTGCTCTAATTTTTCAAAAAAAATATTTTTGCATCTTTTTTAATTGATTGTTTATATTAAATAATTTACTAGCATCACACCATCATTGCTACATTGGCAGAAATCTGACATTGTCATAGAAAATGATTAATGTTTCTTACATATTGCTGGAGCCTTTTTGCAAGAATTTTATTTTTTTCAAAGTTTTGTACCATTAGTTATTGTGATATTGGTGAATAATTAACATTGTCTGCATTATTGCTTGGGGTTTAGGGATTCAGACCACACTTGGCTTAAAAGGGTGGTTAGTTTAGTTCTCAATAATTAAAACATTATTTGAGTCATTGTTCATTCATTTAAGTCATGTCCAATCTTTGTTATCCCATTTGGGGCTTTCTTGCCAAAGATACTGGAGTGGTTTACTATTTCCTTCTCCAGATTATTTTACAGATGGGGGAACTAAGGCAAACATGCTTAAGTATTATTAAATATTGTTCAAGTATTATACATAATACAGGTTTCAACTGCTCTTGAAACATTCGGCAGCATACATCAATAAATATATCTGGAGGAGTTTTCTTTTTTTTTTCTGTCATTTTCACAAATTTTTCTACCAACTCTGAGTCAGTATCTGACCTTCCCCCAACCCCATTGCTCAAATTTTCATACCTACTCAAACTTCCCTTAGTATTGCTAAGACAGAATCAATGCCATCCTCACTTTATAGGAAGTTTGTGGGAGAATCAGTCTGAGTCATTGTAATGGAAGAACAAAGCAGTCTAGAATTTGAAACAGAAGCCTAGGAGCTTTCTTTTGCAATATGTTCCCTACTTTTCCAGATTTTTTTTTCATACTGTTTTCTTCTATGTATTCTCTGCTTCAGCCAAAATGGATTACATATTTTGCTTTTTTCTTTAATCATGCCTACTGCTTGTCACACACCCCTCCAGGGAGCATGCTCAACCGGAAACTCAAACCTGAATCTAGCTCTAGGCTAGATCTAACTCAAAGGACGATCATCCCTCATTCTTCTCCCAGTTCTGCTCCTGACTATTCAGAGTTCTCCATTCATAGGCAGCCCTCTCATTCTGGAATATTCCTCCACCACTGTGACCCCTTCCTCTGATTGGTGAGCTCCTCCCACCACCTCCATTTTGAGGAAGTGTCCAGGCCAGCTGTGATCACTCTTTTACTCTTTTCCTGCCTTTCATCTTAAGTCTCTGGATTTCTTTCCATGTCCTATTAGCTTTCTCACACTGGAAGATTACTTTATTCCTGCTTCCTGCTCATTCTGAAGACAGCTGAACCCATATGACCTCTTCCTGTGATTGATGAATACCTTTTAGATCCTTTGGTTTTAGACTACAAGCCATGAATATTCACATTTTCACTCCTCTTCCAGAATGTTCTTGGCTCTCTAGACTTCACCATGATGCCACAAGTTATTTTCTAACTATCCTTTTCCTCTACCTCTTATCCATAGTCCTCCCCAATTAGATGTTGGCAGAACTGGTTGCAAACACTTGTAACCTCTGATATGGAGAGACTGAGGCTGGTGAATTACTTGAGCCCTGAAGTTCTTGAGATGTAGTAGGGCTAAAGCCAATTGAGTTCCCACACTAAGTCTGGTATCAATATGCTCTCTAGGGAACAGGGGATTACCAGGCTACCCAAGGAAAGGCTAGCTAACCCAGGTTAAGAAATGATACAAGTGAAAACTTCCATGCTGATCAGCAGTGAGACTAGGCCAGTGAGTAGCTACTGCTCCTTCAGCTTTGGTAAGATAGGTAAATAAATAACTAAGTAGGCAAATAAAGGGGCAGCTAGGTAACAAGAGTAGCTAGGAGTTGGACTGAATAGAGCTCTGGTCATGGAATTAGGAAGACCATACATTTATTAGCTGTGTGAACCTGGGCAAGTCATTTAACCTTGTTTGACTTGGTTTCCTCATCTATAAAATGAGCTACAGTATCTTTGCCAAGAAATCCCTAAATGGAATTGCAAAGAGTTTGGACACAATGGAAATGACTGAACTACAACAACAAAAGGCAAATAAAATGAAGTAATATAAAGTAATTCACGGCAGATATTATTTCTTTTTCCTTGCATTTAAATTCTTCATACTTGTCACAGTCCCTTGCAAATACTAAGTGCTGAAATAGATGATTCAATTTACTACTCCAAGTTGGATAATAGGAGTCAGCATGATATAGTACAGAGGTATCAAATGCACAGCTCACAACCCTCCCTAGAGTGGCAGGAATCGAACTAAAATCTAATTGGGAAATATCTAACAAAATCAATAAAAAATACAATAGAATATAGACAATATTCATATGTTTTTCCTGTAAGTCAATATGAGGCCTGAAAGGATGCTTATTATAATTTGCCACATTTCTATATGAGTTTGATACCACTGTTTTGGTGGGCATAACATTGTACCTTGATTTGTGAAGACCTGGGTTGGAATATAACTTCTGATACTTAGTGGCTATGTGGCTGTGGGAAAGTCACTTAACCTATCAAAACATCAGCTTCCTCACCTATAAGTTTATGATAATAATAGCACCTTGTCTCATTGAGTCATAAAGGACAAAGGAGATATTGTATAAAAAGATCTTAGTAAATGTTATAGTGCTATTGAATATCAGATAAGTTTTTAATCAATATACATTGCAGAGAAAGTGCCAGTGCATTGATGGAGGAAGTTTCTTCTTTTTGAGGTTCTCTATAGCCATTAAAGCAAAAGTCCAATCCTCAACTCCATTGCTACTCCATTCCTACACCTATTCCTACTCCTACTCCTACTCCAACCACCACCACCACCACCACCACCACTACCACCACTACTACTTGTGTGTGCTCTCTGGAGACGCAGGGGTGAGAGCATTCGACCATTATAGACACCAATGAATCTCATTCTTGCTATAATGATGAAACTGGAGAATAATTCAGACTGCCACCACTCTGAGGATTACAGTTGCTCTGTAACTCCTAGATCTAATGGGTCCATCCATTGACACCCACATTATTGCCACTCAAGGCATTCTTCTTAAGGATCCACTGTAATATATAATAATTTCCCTCCTACTGCATGGCTTCCCTAAATACTTAACTGAATTTCCAGTGTTGATTTAGCTGCTCAGCATAGCACAAGAAACTCTCAAAGATGACAATCTCACATATATTTTGAAGAGTGTGACCTAAAACTTCTACTCCTTGGTTCCACAATATCCTGTTCTTCATATTATACTTTCTTAAACTGAAATCTCTATCTCCCAATTTCATATACCAGATTTCAAGAGCCAACTCAAATGGCATGTCAGGCATGTCTTTTTTTTTTCATCCTTCCAGATACAAATATTTGCTCTTTTCTTTCAATATTTGATGATTATATATTAAAACCTCACTATTCACTTGTATTTGGTGTTCACTTTTGCATTTATTATTCACCTTTTAATAAATCAATATTTATTAATTGCCTACTACTATCTGCCAGGCACTGTGCTAAGTGCTGGGGACACAAAAAGAGGCAAAAAATACTTTCTGCCCTCAAGGATATAATCTAATAGGGGAGACAACACACAAACAAATATTAACAAAGCAAGCTATAGATGGGATGAATAGGAAATAATTAACAGAGAGAAGCACTAAAATTATGAGAGGTTGAGAAAGACTTTCTGTAAAAGGTGCGGTTTTAGTTAAGACTTAAAAATAGACAGGAGAATCAGTAGCTGAGTTTAAGAGAGAGAGAATTCCAGGCATGGGGGACAGCCAGAGAAAATGCCCAGAGCCAAAAGATGGACTGTCTTATTCATGGAACAGCTGGGAGATGAATGACAGTGGATTGAAGAGTATGTGGAAGGGAGTAAGATATAAGAAGCCTGGAAAGGTAGAAAGGGGACAAGTTATGAAGAGTTTTGAATTCCAAGCAGAAAATATCATATTTTATCCAGGAGGCAATAGGGAACCACTGGAATATGTTGAGTAGGGAAGTGATGTGGTCAGACCTGTGCTTCAGGAAAATCACTTTTGTGGCTGAATAGAGGATTGATTGGAGTGGAAAGAGATTAAAGCAGGCATACACATCAGCAGAATATTGCAATAGCACAGGAATGAGGTGGTATTGTATCCTATTACTAGATGAACATATAAAAAAGACCAGTCAAAAATGTTTTTTTTTGGTTGTGTTAAGGTTTAGACACCACTTTTTTCCCCTGAAAACTACCCTTAGTGGCATATATTAAGCCTATTATTATCATCATTTTCCAGATAAGGAAACTGAGGCTCAAATGGGAACTTATGTTCACACAGCTAGTAAGTGTGTTCAAGGAAAAATTTAAATTCAGGTCTTTTGACTCTGAGTCAATGTATCTTTCCAATAAGCTCCAGGAGGTAAGGGACAGTATCTTATGGAACACTCATATGGAGATATAAAATTGAAAGATTTTTACCTTCTCACCCACTTCAAAGAAGGCATAGATATCCTTGGACTAATTGCAGATGGCGTTAGTGACTTTTAATTGGCTGCTGAGCCAGAAATCTGTGGATATACTAAAGGCATAATTCATGTCCATTAGCCTTCTCCTTTCTGCTGGACTTGAGGTGTAAGATCAACTCTCTGAGCTCTGGAGGGTGGGGTAATGCTCTTTTCCTCACTGGGTCACAGGGAATGATGTCATCACCTCCTAGGAAAGCTTGTGTCTGAAATGAGACCACCTCTGGTTTATATTTTCTTGTTTTTGGTGCAAAGAGTATGAGATCTTGAGAGGCAGCTGACATATTCCCAGGCACTTGAACAGTGATCTGTCTGCTACTGGAGTAATTGTAATACCAAAAGATAAGGTAATAGCAGACTAGCAAAGAGGGAAAGTCATATAGAGAAAGGGAAGAAAAAGTTCACTTGTCATAGATTGGGCAGTAATCACTAGAAATGAAATTTAAAACACCTTATGAGAAGTCTTGTTGCAAACATTCCAAGGAAGATTGTATACTAGTTAGTCTCTCAACTGATTATAATCACTCTATGACTCTATTACATAGTATTTCCTTTCTATGTGGGAATAAAACTGCCTATTCCATAGCTGATTCATGTATGTACTTTGGGTGCTTCTTTTACTTCCAAGTCCTGCCGTCCGCCAGCCTCCACTCCCACCCCACCTTTGCTTGTATCTCCTAGCTGAGGAGGATCCCTTAGACTAGAACCCAAAATGGAATGTTTCTTCAGGAACCTGAAGTAGTGGTCAAATTAAAGCACTGGAAATCTAGTTTCCAATTTGAGGAGACAGAGAACAATGAATCCAAGGCAAACCTTGGCATCATGTACAGGAGGACAGTTACTGATGAAGATTGACAGACCTTTGGCCTCTGTGCTAGACTTATTTATTTATTTTTTCTCTCCCTGGACCTAATATAGCAATTTGTGCATGTTAAGAACTTAAATGTTTAGTCATTAAATTGTACTGAATTCATACAAAAACACAGAAAGATATTTGGAGTAGAGACTAGCACGCTCTCTGACTAGTGGTCAGATATACTTTCTATCACAGCATATAAATACATCTATATATCAAAACCTATGATTTCTTCAGTGTGGGAATTCCTGTTATAGGAATTCCTTCCACCAACAGAAACCACAACTTTCCTATAATTCAAGGTCTTAGAAAGTTGTCTGAGGCTCAGAGAAATTAAATGACTTTGTTGGTGTTGTTCAGCAATTCTGCCCTTTCTGACTTTTCATGACCCCATGAATAGCATGCCAGCCCTTTCTATCATCCACTATCTTCCAAAGCCTATCCAGGCTCATATTCATCATTTCCATTGCACTATTCACCTATCTCATCCTCTTCTGTCCCTTTCTCCTTTTTCCTTAAATCTTTATCAACATTGGGATTTTTCCAATGAATCCTGTCTTCTCATATGGTCAAAGTATTAGGTTTTAGCTTCAGTATTTGACCTTCCAGTAAATAGCCTGAATTAGTTTCTTTAGGTACTGATTAATCTGATCTCCTTGGTGTCCAAGGAACTCTCGAAAGTCTTTTCCAAAACTGCAATTTGACTTTCCATTGGCCATTCAACAATAAGTGTCTAGGTAGAATTTGAACCCAAGTCTTTCTACTTCTGAGTCGAGTAGTCTATCCATTATGCCATGATGTCTGAAACTCAGTATAAAATACCAATGACATCATTTTTAAATGAATATAATTTATGTAATGTAAATATTCCATAGTCATTAGTGCAGCCTTGAAAAAATAGGGAGTTTGGATTTTTCACTAATAGAAGAAAAAGCTGTCAAGAAAAACATAGGGAAAACAATATCATTTCCTACCTGATAAGTGCATATCACTACAAGAAAAATGAGATAAAACCCTGTTTTCATGTATATGGGCTATTATATGTCTAGATGATTGGTTGAGCCTATAGCTATTGTGTTCTGAAGTCATTTTACAATTAAATAGAACCACTTACCAGATACAGACCAGAGGAATATCTGGGCAGTCCTTTTCCCAAGCTTCTTAAAGATTTGGAAAGCCCAAAAGACTCAAGGTCAGAGAAACAAGGATTCCTTCACTGCCCTTCTCCTTGTCATGGAGCTCAGCGTGCCACTACTACTGATTCCCCGCTAAGCTGACTTAAGGATCTGTCATCCATAAAGCTAGAACTACTGCAATCAGATAGCACCTGACCTATTTATGCACTGGGCGATTGCACCTGTTTGCCAAAGAAAGTGAACAGTTCCTGAATTAATTCTACATCCGCTATCTCCAGCTACTCTATCTCTAGGTACTAAATTGCTTGTGGTTACAACTCCATATTTGCAGGTTTCTCATAAATCATCTCTGTGCATATCAGAGCATTACAACCAAGAAAATGTTTAACAGCCGCTGAAGCGCTACTGGGTGTTAGGTGAGTCAGATCGATTTACTGCCTTTCCTTACATACTAATTTTGGCTTGTATCTCTTGGAACAGATCCCCCAGTACACTAATTCTCTCTTCTGTGAAGCTATCTATGAGAGTCATATCTCTGCACAACTTAGAAGCCATTTGTCAAGAGTTTTGTCGCCATTCTTTAATATTTAAAAAAGGAAATTTATGTTATATTTAAATCAGGTAAAGCCCACTGCTCACAGGGTCATTATCAATGCCATAAACCTGAAAAGGATCTAAGAAACTGTGATGGGACCAGCATCCTCTCTTTCCCCACAGTAAAGATTAGTTTTCCTCAACATAGCTGTCCCTGAGGGACTTGAGGATCCTACCTCCCTTAACACAGCTTCCTGGTTATCTAAGAGCATAAAATGTCCCACCTTCATGGACATGATGCCCCTTCAACTTGGTACATATCTGGAGGCCATGCATTTCAATACACCTTGCCCTGCTGACTATATACACTTCCACATGATGACAAGGGGACAACATTCAAAATTTCTACATGCCATTGCACGCATATTGTATATCCTCGCTACATTAGTGTAAAGTAAACTTCCATTTCTTAGTCCTCAATTTTTTCCCAACATCAAATCTGAAATAACCAGTAACTACTGTTAGGCCCACATCTAATGGATGGAATTCAGTCCAATGCTTTCATTTTATAGATGGGAAAACTGATAATTGAAGATATGAAGTGGAGTTTACACATGTAGTAAGCACCAGAGGTAGATTCTGATCTTAGGTCTTCTGACTTCAGAGTCAGCGCTCTTAATTGTGCCACATTCCCTATCTCTAAATTCATTTGGTGTCTTTTTCATTAGATTCTGAGCTACATGAGGGTAGGTACTTTCCTTTGTCTGTTTATGTATCCCCAGCACTTTGTATAGTACTTGACACTTAGTAGGTGTTTGCTCTTCTTGTTTAATCATTTCAATCATGTCTGATTCTTTGTGTTCCCATTTGGGGCTTTCTTGGCAAAGATAGAGTAGTTTGTCCTTTCCTCCTCCATCTTTTTACAGATGATGAAATTGAGATAAATAGGGTTAAGTGACTTGCCTAGGGTCACATCGCTAGTGTCTGAGTCTGGATTTGAACTCAGGTTCTCCAGACTACAGGGCAGGCGTCAAATTAGTCTAAATTACTTTACCATTATGCTCAATTGAATATTACTAGTGTGCTAAACATTTTTTGTATTCTCTAACATTTCTTACACAATTGGTTCATTTTATTGAGCTTTTATTTGACGCTTGATTAAATAATAAGCCTATCCCTCCATTTGGACTGACAAAAAAATGTGAATGAATGTTAAGGGACACTAAAGAATTCACTAGAGACAGTAGAAAAGTTACAGTAAATCCACAATAAGGTAATGTCTAATCATAAATAAGCTAGTTGGAACCCCCAATTAAATCAGATTAATAAAATAAACTTGTACTCAGGCAAACGTCAAAAAGACCTTCACCTATGATGGATTGTGTGTGTATGTATGTGTGCGGATTTACTACACATGCTATATATCAATATCTATATACATATCCACCTAAAGATAATTTTTTGTGTACATACATGCATACATATATGACAGTAGATATATGTGTACATATGTGTGTATATATATGTGTACACACAAATGCATATAATATCAGTGGCTACACATAGATATAGGGCCTGGACTTCTGATTTCATTGGTATAGGGAACTCCTTGGGATGCAAACTCCTTTTTTTGTTTGTTTGTTTGTTTTGTTTTTTTGGTTTTATTTGGCTAGGCAATGAGGTTAAGTGACTTGCCCAGGGTCACACAGCTAGTAAGTGTTATGTGTCTGAAGCCGGATTTTGAACTCAGGTCCTCCTGAATCCAGTGCCGGTGCTCTAACTACTATGCCACCTAGCTGCCCCCAAACTCCTTCTGATGAAGCAGATCAGCACCTTCTCTGAAACTTAGAAAATGTTTTAGAGAATTACACCAAGCACTAAGAAACAAAATTACTTATACAAAGTCACACAGCCTACACGTATAATGGTGAGACTTTAACTGATGTCTTCATGGCTACACACACAGCTCTCCTTCCCACCACCTCTGTACAGCTCAGAAAAAGACTGAGTTCAAAGTATTTGCAATATAGAGCACGAATAATCAAGGTGATAGTGTAAGACCTTATTCAGGAAATGACACCAGAGCTATACTTTGAAGGAAGCTACAGATACTATGAGAGGGAAGGAAAGAGGGGATATATTCCATGCATGGGGGGCAGTCTGTGCAAAGACATTTGGGTGAGAGACAGAATGTCATGTATGGGAAATAGTAAACAAGCCAGTTAGGCTAACAGGGGTGGAGAACCTGTGGCCTCAAAGAACCACATGGCCTTCTAGGTCCTTGGGTGTGGCTTTTTGACTGTGTCCAAGTTTTACAGAACAAATCCTTTCATTAGAGAGATTCATTCTGTGAAGTTTGGATCAGTCATAAGGCCGCACTTGAGGACCTAGAGCGCCACATAGGGACTTGAGGCCACAGGTTCCCCGCCCCTAACATGAGTGGAAATAATTTGATAATCTCTAAGTAAACTTCTCATTCTAAATCTGTTATTCTCAAGTCTCTTTACTTGTTAATGATGCCAAATTATTTTAGTCACTGTACTTGTAAGCCAATGAATCCTAAAGAAACAAGAACTACTAAAGAAACAAGATCAGGTTTTGAGTCTTTTACTTTAAAAAAAAAACAGAGGTTGAAGCTTTTAAAATGTCAAGTTTTGTTTTATTATGAATATGTTCACTTCAGAGTTTGATTTGGTATAGAAGTTCATGGAATTTTTCTTCTTCACAGTGAGTACATATAGGAGAGGTAGGCAGTGTTCAGACCGAAAATTAGCACATGTTGCACTGTAAAACTGGGGAAGGGAAGTGTTTTGGCTGGAATGTTGATCAATTTCAGAGAGCTCTTTATATTGATTTCACATTTGATATATGGTATCTCACAAATATACCTAACCCAGGCAAGAAATTAAAGTAAAAAGATTCAATAACAAAGTTACTATTCTTGAAACTTGAACTTTTAAGAAAAAAATCAGATATTCTATATGTGATTTTTCCCCTTAAAATGATAGCCAGTAAATACATCTTTGAATGAAAAGAAAGAGGAGTTATGATGCCATTTTTTATTTTTAATATTAATGATGCATAATGTTCACTATTTAAACATCCTGGAGTTCTAAAATATACTTGTTAGTCTTTACTCCAGTCATAAGTTTTAAACTAGCAATTCTAGTAAGTACCAGCAGGTGATAACGGTGCCTTAATCCGTGATGAGGTGTTTGAGATTTTCTGGGATCATCCTCATTTCAAGATATGTGTGTGTATGTATGTATGTATATATGTGTGTGTGTGTGTGTATACACACGCACATCTATATACACATATATACATACATACACACATATATACATATATACACCCATATGTATTCATAGAAATATTATTTTATGTAAATATATTAAATGAATATACGGAGTTGCAAAAGACTATTCCTAATGTGATTATATGCCTCACATTTTTTTTTTCTTTTTTGGAAAACAAGGTCTCCTTTGTCATTAAGTACTGACCAAGTGGTCTTCTCCTCAGGCATAAAAAACCCTGATTAAGCTAAATTGTAACCTATTATTGCCCTTAAAAAAATAAACTTATGAGATAACAGAATGAACTAGATAGCTGATCTTTTTAAGGGGCGGACAACAAAAGAAATAACATAAGGAACAAAATGTGAAAGAAATTCATTAAAAAAAAGTGGTCTATGCTTAAAAACTTTATCATGGAGTTTACTTTGCTTTATTTTCTCCATTTACACTTTAGAAACTTCACAACTCCTGAGTGATTTCTACTATTTTTACTCAGTTGTTTTCTTTGAATTGAAGCTTGTGTTCTCAAAGCTTGTCCTGAGGCCAGCTGCTGTAGGTGCTGAAAACCTTTAATTTCATGAAGTATTCTAGAGCATTAGAATGTTGTTGGGGAGAGAATACTGGCCAAGGGACCCTAGGTTCAGTTCCCACTCATGATATATACTGGTGGCATGATCCTGGACAAGTCACCTAACCTCTTAGTGCCCTAGCAAACTCTCTCTGATGCAGAGAACATGCTGACCAAGGGGAGCTGCCTCACCAGGAAACTCCCTATGTTGATGAAATCACAAGTCTAGGCCCTATCCACTTTCTAACTGACCTTGCTTAGATACACTGTACCTCAGTATGTGCTTTTTTCTGTTTAACTTTTCATAATCAGAATGAAGTTCTCATCATATATGATCTCCTTGAAGTTCAAAATTGAAATGAAAACCAAAGATAAGCACAAGATACGTGATGATCTCTTTCCCCAGTTCTGAAAAAAGATAATCACTGGAGCCATTCATTCCTCCCATATCCCAAGATTCAGTTACTGAGCTTCTCACTTCTAGTGACTTAACACAGCTCCACTTCTTTCCCTCTTGATGAACAGACACCTACATTTTCTCATCCTCAGCTATAGCCAACCTGTTTTCAGGGTTTTTTTTTTCCTTTTTCCATTTTCTGAAACTTCCTAAAGCAGAAAAACCTATTTCATTTTCTTTAGGAATTTTATTTTTAAAAGATTTTGTGCACAATAGAAGATGGAAAAATATTTTTAAACACCAAAATGGTTGTCTTACAGTATGTTTTAAACATTTCCTTACAATGCTGTTTCATTATGTTAGGATTTATTTATCATTCTGATTTCAGTATTTGCTAGCAACAGTATATTACTATAGGCAGACCTGAAAAAAGAGGTTTGTTTTTAAACTTCCCAGGACCAGAAAAGTTAATAGATAAAAAGGCGGGATGAGTTCCCAAAAAGTATTTTTGAGTTTCATGGACAACTTACATGAGGCCCCTATAATATTTACAATTATGTTCACTATTTTGTTCCCACAACTAATTGGAGATCCAGAACTTACACCCGCAAGTAACCACAGCGACCACAAAATAAGGGGAAAGTGGCCTACGATAGGTGGAATGATTCATTGTGCTTGAAATTTTTGCAATTAAACTTAATGGAGGGGAAATAAGCTGCTCTTTAAAGTGGTTGCTTCATTTCTCCCCCCCCCCCCGCCCCGTTGGTCCAGTCGCGTTATTTAAAACACAAAAAAGGATGCATGTTTACCTAGAATTCATATCTTAATATCATCTGTTTTTCTTTAAAATTATAATAATAAGCATTCTTTTTATTTATTACTATGACTATTGTTGTCATTATTAGCCTTAGGAAAGTGTTATTTCATGTTTTAAGATTCACAACAGGGAACTTTTAAATTTGCTTTAGATGGGAAAGGAAGTTCAGAGTAGGTAGGATTCATCACATAGGAATGCTCTTGAGTACTGTATGACACCACTCTCCTAGTACAGGGTAATTTGGATTTTGAGCCAAATGATGAATGGCATACCAAGGAAGGATTTGTTCTTGGTGAGGTAGTAAACAGCAGGGAAAGCTGGCTTCAGCAAATGCCGGAAGCAAAAATGAGGCCTCTACAATGTAGAATAGGAGAGTAATACCAAGTTTTTAAACTACAACGAGCCAGAGCCAGTTATGCTGGCATATCCCAGTGAATCAGTCATCAGTAAGGAAGCATTACGGTCCAAGGGCTGACAAGTTCCAGAGTGCCACAGGCATTGCAAAAAGGGAGAGGTCCAAGTAGTTCAAAGTGTTTATTATAATGGGGTACATATAGGATTTTAGGTCAAAATGTGTGGGGCTAGCATCACCAACATGATATCCCTGTTGGGCTATTCCTTTGAAAATGCTAATAGAGTTCATATTTGCATAGCTTCTTTACATTTACAAAGCATTTTCCTCATATTAATTCTGTGAGATAGATAATGCAAAGCATAATTGTCCTCATTTTACAGAACAGAAAATCGCTCAGAGAGGTTCAATGATTTTTTCCCCCATGGTTACCAGTAAGTATTAGAGCCATGCTTCAAACCTACATCTCCTGAATCCAAATTTTGTTACTTATGCTATAACAAACTGTATCACCTTCATCTCCTCTAGAATAGGAGGCACCCATTTTAGAAGGAGCAGAGAATATTAAAATAATTCTGTGAAAAAGTATAAATAGGTGGATATGTAATTGTCATGTGAAGGAAATGGCATGAGCTTGATGACATAAAGACCTGTGTTGTAGTTATACTTCTACTGTGCATCAGTTAAGTGATCTTGGGCAAATCACTTAACCTCTTGGGCTATTTCCTCATTTGTGAGATGGAAGTAGTAATAGATAACAATTGAAACAAATGATAATGTCTGATGCTGTTTTGTGGGAAAAGATTGAAAGATGTGGTCTAGCTGATAATACAGTTAGGGAGATTCAAAGCAAGTTGAACAACTTCAAAAATGATCCCAAAAGTAGGCTTTCATTCCTGAAAAGCAACTTGTAAAAAGATTTACAAAATGATACTGTTGGGTCTATAATTCACCTTAATCTATTTAACTTATATTATTGTTGTCATTTTTTCCCTTTTTAACAACATCTTATATAAAAATGTAGATATGTAGTTATTAAGATTCAAGATAAACAAAACTGGGAAGGACGGATAGCCACCATATTGGATGACCCAAGAGTAAAAATTTACACTTTGTGGCTAGAAACCAATTTCTCATTTTTCTTGGACAGGTTTAACTCTCCAATCCAGCGATTCAGGCTTAGGTCTGCAATGCAGTGAGATACTAATGAACCATAAAATGCAATTTAAAAAAGGACTTCACTAATACCAAGGACAAAAAAAGATAAAATTCCTATGCTTAAAAAGGTAGTGAGAGTAAAATGGAGGCTCTCCTCTGCCTCCACATTCACTGTATAAATAGGAAAAAATGGCATTGCTTTCAGGCAGTGGGAACTCCACTGTTCCCCCCATTACAGATTAAGCGTTATATTCTTCAGGTAGCAAGGAAGCACTGGTTCGAAAATCAGTATTTCTCTTCACTGATCTCAAATTATTCAAAGGATAATCCTTCCCTCTACCAAAGAAGGAATTTCTAGGTTGCTACATCCTTTCCCATAACTTAGGGAATTAGATTGGATTTAAAGTAAGAGATCCTGGGCTGGAATTCTGGTTATGTTATTTCTTGGTCATGTGGCACTAAGCAAGATACCTAACCTCTCTGATTCTGTTTCCTCAGCTATAAAATGTGGAGGCTGTGCTGTATGACCTCTTAGGCCTCTACCAGTTACAAATTTATGAACCAAGAAATTCACTCATCTAGACCTTGAGACAGGTAGCCAGTACACGTGAAATGGTTAAAATGTTACCTGGCAGTTTTTTATACAAAATAGATATTCCAAAATATGTTCTTGAATGAATTCGTTGAACAGAGATAATAAGATATCATTAGATACTATTAAATGATAGCCCTTTTAGCTTATTTTAATGAATTAAAATACTTTTAATTAGGAGATTATTGTATATGAGTGAGTGCTTCTAAAGTTCTTGAATTTTTTCTAAAGTTGTTTTTTCAATTTAAAGTTCTTGAAATCTTCTCATAGCCCCATCCAATCACATTTATGCTGTTAATTTGCTTATTTAACCCTTTTCCCATAGATTGTGTAAAAGTACATTTGAAGCTAAAAACTATTCAAATTAGGAATGAGCATTAATGATGTCTTCTTGAATTGTGAAGTATATTCAATGATATTTAGTGGTTTGCACATAGATAGAGCATATGGCATGTTCTGACTCTACCTATTTCTACCAGTAGCTGAGTCAAAAAAAGCAATCCATTCAAGTTGCATCTATCCAGCACAACTATCATCCAGTGGGTCCAGCTGATACTTAGAAGATGTGACTTTTGTTGTTGGTCTACAATGCTGTAAAACTTGGATAATTTTTTTTTACCATCTCAGCCACAATGGGTTCAAAAATTACCTTAATATCAATAACTGCCAGACTGGTATATCCAGTTCAACAACTCTGATGACATTAGATATTGACACCTGTATGTACTGTATTTCAAACGTAATATTTTTGAACTCATTATATTTTACCCTAACCCATACCTCCCCAGAGTATGCCTGTTTCTGATAAAGGCACCGTCATCCTTCCAGCCAGCAAAGCTCACAAATAAGGTATTATCCTTGACTCTTCAATGGTCTCCATATTGATGAGGGCAATCTCTGACCATACAAATTATTATTTGCTATTAAAAAAAAATCTATGCCAATACATCCATAGCAGCCATATTCTCCTCTCCACTTCTCTCCACAAAATTTTATCCTCTTACAGGACTTTATTATCTCTTTTCTGGACTATTGCAGTAGCTTCCTACTTGGTATCCTTTGATCTCTCTTCTCTCTCCAATTCATCTCTATATAACTTCCAGATTAGTATTTTTAAAATGTAGATATGAACATGTCATTCCTCTACTCAAAAATCATCAATGGCTTCCTACGCTACTTCCTCTAAGATAGATAGATAGATAGATAGATAGATAGATAGATAGATAGATAGATAGACAGATGGATAGAAACAACAAATCTCAGCTTGGCATTTAAAGCATTTCACAGTAGACTGCTGACTACATCCCCAGTCTTTTGATCTACCTCTTCATATACTCTCCATTCCAGTTAAACACTCTTACTACCAGTTCATTGTATAGACCATTCCATTTCCTGCCTCCATCTTGTGTTGTCCTCCATACACACACACACACACACACACACACACACACACACACACACACACACGGAAGAAAATCATGCCACATACATACACACATATATACACATATATACATACATATATACATATATACATATATACATATATACATATATAATGGAAAAACACATACATGCCACCCCTTTCCTCTCTACCTCTTAAAATCCTTACCTTTCTTCCATGCACTTTTTTGCTTTTAGGCAATTGGGCTTAAGTAACTTGTCCAGGGTCACACAGCTAGTAAGTGTCACCAGGCACATTTCAGATGTCATTTCCTACACAAAGGACTTTTTTTCTTCTTTCTACTGCATCACAATCACCAACAATTGTTAGCTGAACCTTTTTCTCTCTTTAATTTACTTTGTGTATGCTTTATATGATTTTTTTGAATCAGTATTATATCTCCCAAGTAGAATGAATGCTCCCATAAAACAGGGATTTTTTTTGGACTGTGTATCCCCAGTGCCTAGCACAATGCCTTATATGTAGAAGTTACTTAATGTTTGTTAAATTGAATAAAATTTACTTCTCTGAACCTCAGTGTTTAGAGACGTATGTAAATTGGAATTTTCTGCCCTACTTCAGAAGGTAATTTTGAGGATAACTGATGTGATGGAGCATTGTAATGCTATTTATAGTGACAAGTACGAAGAACATATAAAAATATGGAAAGATAGTCATGAAATGGTCTCTTTCTCTTTCTTCTTTCTCACTCCCTCTTCCTTCTTTCTTTCTTTCCTTCCTTCCTCCCTTCCTTCCTTCTTCCTTTTTGACAGTGCTTATGATTTTATCAACATAGGGAATTCTTTTAAAGAACTCTGCCAATGCATATTGGCACATCCTCTGAAACAGTCTCAAAAAAGTTGCCTAGGTTGCTGAGCTGGTTAGCAACAACCAGGATCACCTTGCCATTGCATGTCAGAAAGAGGACCTGAACTCAAGCCCTTCTGTTGTTAAATTCAGATCACTGTGAATAAAGCCCTGATGGCTTTCTATGAAATAATGCACATTAGATATGAATACATTAAAGAAATAGTGAATGATGAAAAATGGATAAAGAATTTTGTTGATATGTTAAATGGAGTGACTGAAAATTGTGATATTTTATATGAGTAAATTAATTCAATTATAAATTTACCAAGTTAAATGGACTATATTGCTATCTAATGTCAAGTTTCTAATATAATATGTAATTTTAAAAAGTATTTGCTATTTACCCACAATTCACATCATTTCACACAGGTCACTTGGAAGAAAATCATGCCTTATATCAGCCCTCAATTCTGAAAAGACCCTCAGCAGGATCATTGATTCTGATGGTCAGACATGCCACCTTCCTAAAAAGAAACATGTATAGAGAGGGAGAGAAACAGAGGGAAAGGCAAGGAAAGGAAAAGAAGTTGAAAGAGGAGGAAAAGGAAGAAGAGGAGAAAGAAAGAGAGATAGATAGATAGAGAGACAGAGAGAGAGAGAGAGAGAGAGAGAGAGAGAGAGAGAGAGAGAGAGAGAGAGAATCAGGTAAAGCACTAAAAATAGCTAAAAATTAATACTGCTTAGAAATGTACATTAACATATACCTGCCCTTTGATTACTATGAAAGAGGCAAAAAGGGGGGTCTTTTAAAATGTCTGCTTATATATAATTACCCACAAAAACTACATTAAAAGAACATTACAGCTGTTTCAGGAAATTCACAGTTCAGGGTGAAATACACCATATGTCCTCCAATACCTATGCACAATGGGGTTCATTAAGAAAGCCATTAAGCAGGTTCCCTGTTGTGCCTAGGTATTGGAGGACATATGGTACCTTTCACCCTTGACTAACATTTCCTTCCTTTCATTGTTTCCTGTAGCAACGTTAAGGTCTTCTGAACATAGTTCTTCCGTCTTAGTGTATATAAGCATTTATCCCTCCCCTGTCCTCTTTTTTTCCCCTGAAAATACTACCTTCTAAGTCCGATAGAATCATTTTACCATACTTTCCAACATATGTCACTGGATATTCTGGGTGCAAATTAAGTATAATTCAGTTTGGTTGGAATATGTGGGTTGCAAAATGAAACAAAGAGTTTTTTCCCCTCAGATAGAAGATGGGTAAGTTCTAGAGTCTGTCTCATATGTGAAGAATACTTTAAATCCTACTTGCACACATGTGACCAGAGTAGCTTCCAAAGGAATAAGAGTCAGATCTACCTTTCTTGGTGGGATTTTCCATCCCACTATTTCAAAGAATTATAGAAACATAGAATTGGAAAGGAACTTTTAGGCCATATAAACTAATGTCCCACTCAATGAAGGAATTGCAACTATAGCCTTGGTATTTGTTTCCTTTGCCTGAACATGACCAGAGATTGTAAGTTCAAGGCATGTTATCCCACTGTACATCTCTATTATGTTTCACCTTTTTTGACCAATATTTTCCACTCATTTGTCTGAATTCTCTGTGGAAGAACAGAAATTAAGTTGACTTTCTTTTCTACAAGACAGGCCACCAAACATATGGAAGTAGCTAAAAGCCCTCTTAAAATTTCTTTTTTGGGGGCAGCTAGGTGGTGCAGTGGATAAAGCCCCAGCCCTGAAGTCAGGAGAACCCAAGTTCAAATCCAGCCTCAGACCACACACTTGTCACTTACCAGCTGTGTGACCCTGGGCAAATCACTTAACCCCAATTGCCTTAAAAAAATCCATTTTCCAGGTTACTTATCCACAGTTTCTGCATTCCTCTATTATGTCACCATTTTCCTCTATATGTACTCTATCAATGCCCCCTCTTTAAATCAGATACCTAGAACTGACTATAGCATACCAAGTGTGCCTTAACCATTACAGAATACAATGGGATTATTATTACCATCCTTGATTTGGACATTCTATCTCTTAATGCAAAATTACCATGATATACCAATCTTATTAGTTCTTAGAGTCATAAGGACATTAATTTTGTATCCTTCCTAGGACACATGGGATCACGAGACCATATATTTGATCTGGAAAGTATCTTAGAGTACATCTTGTCCAATACGCTTACTTCACTGATGAGAAAGCAGACTGGGAAAGTTTTCAGAGATTTTCCCAATGTCATGAAGGCAGTAAGAGACAGACTGTGTAACTGCAATTACATTGGCACTGAAATGTATTGCTCCCTAACTTAAAAATATTTCAAAGATCCTTTCCATGCTCAACTTTTGGATTTTAAGATAGTTAATACAAGGATATCTATTACCCAGGACATATCAACTTAAAAACAACAACAATAACAATAACTTTATTTTAGCCCAAACCTAATTTGATTTATCTGTTTTCTTTTGTCCATTCCTGAATGGTTATAACACAGATTCATTGTCATTTTGCCAAGTAGAAGTGCCCTTGAATGTGACAGCAATAAATAGCATGTAAATTTGCATCCATCTTTATCACCTGAATCCTCGTTAATGTGAGTGATATTTTTTTCAATTACAGCAACTCATGATCATTGACTACTAACACATAGTGAGATGGGGATTTGTATTAGGTAAAAACTATCCATAACAGTGATATAAATCACATATCAAAGAGAATTCAAATTAGCTTTTTTTTCAGTAGCTGTTAGTTCACATTAAGCTTGTGATCAACTAAATGCTTTTTTTTTTACATTCTCTTTATCTTGTGCTTAGACTTTTTTTTTTCCAAATTCAAGTATAGGTCATTAATTTTGCTCCTATGTTTCAATGGATTCCTAAATTAATCAACATGATACTCCCTCCAGTGATGCAGATCACAGCCTATTCCACTTTCTTGTTTTACAAAATTATTGTCCATGCCCTCCCGTAAAGTAATAATAATCCATGCAACATACCAGGATCTTTTCTCTACGTCTTGTAATGTTTCATGGTAAGAAGTGCAGCATGTGAGTGCTCTGTTCATTATTTTTCAACTTCACTGAATGATTGGCCCAAACTTAATGATATTCCTGATTTATAAAGAAATATAAAATTATATTATGGTGGACAAAATAAACATTCAAAGTATAGTCTTATAATATCAAATGTTAACTCACCCTTAAAATAGAAGAGAATTGCAGAATAGACTAGAAAAAGAAGCACACAATTTGCTCAAAATAAAACAAAATACACTGAGAGAACGAGGACACATACAGATTTCAGGTGAGGAGATAGAATACAAATATTATGCCTCACCTAAATTCCACAAAGGAGATATTGGAATGATTATTTCAGAAAAGGCAGAGGAAAAAAAAGACATCGTTAAGAAAGACATTGAAGGAAACAACAATGTTTAAAGTCGGTAAAAATAATTTTAAAATGTCAAACTTAAATGTATGTACTTAAAGGCATAACATAAACACAAAATGTTTCTATATGAAGACAATAATTGTAGGTGACTTTTTCTTCATTTTTGGAAACTGACAATTCTAGCAGAAAAATGGAGAAAACAGAAACTGTTATTTTTTTTGGAGGAGATTGTATCAGATTAACTGATAAGAATTATCAAATGTAAATTTTTAGGATTATGTTTATTTTTAAGTATGATGTAACAACTTTCAAAAATGGTGTTTTGTTAGTAAACAAAGACCTTAATTCAATTGAAGAAAGAGAATAATGAATAGTGAGGAGGAATGAAAGATCAAAAATGACTTCTACATTTCAGGCTTAGAAAATGATTGTGCTGTCAATACCACTAGAAAAGTTAGGAGCATTTTTAAGTTGAGGGGGAATATTGTGAATTTAATTTTAGTCATATTAAGTTTGAACTCCAAAAATAACATCATTGTGGAGATGCAGTTCTGGAGCCTAAGACAGAGGTTCGAGTTAAGACTATAGATTTGGTAACCATCTGCATAGAGGTGATAATTGAAATAATGAGAGTAAATGATATCATTAAGGACAAATAGAGTCAAAAGAGAAAATGACTGAGGATAGAAATTTGAAACATTTTAAAGGCATAAAGATGATGAAAATCCGTAATGATCCAGCAGACATTGAGTAAGTTGTTTCATCTATGAAGTTGTGTTAATTATCCCTTTCTTGGTCCAGTCACTTTCTCCTCTTTGATCGTACTTGCCTAACTTTCCTCATCTGGGAATGAAATATATTATCCTCAGTAGATGATCTTAAAGCCTTTTTGCATTCTAGAATTCTTTAATGCTAGACACAGTCTTAAAATCATCACCAGATAGTTTTATTCTACCTCAGTATTCAGTAATTACTCTTATTTATTCCATCATTTCTCTACTTAGAGACAGAAGGATAGTTTTCTCAGGAATTTGCTTAATTCGTTTCTATATATACACTTGACTTGTTTTGATTGAATTAATCAATTCATTCAACCCTTAAATCAATCAAGTCAATTATTTAATTTTGTTATCTAGTATTTTAGTTTAAGAATATTAAACTATTTGTGTACACAGATGAAATTTTACTAAATGTCACACAAAAAGCAAGAGATGGGGTTTCCCCCTCTGAAATGATAATGAACACCATTTCTATATAGGATTCATATTCATAAAGGATGTAAAGAAATCATAGTTTCTGTTGCCCTCTTTTTTTTTTCTTTTTACCTTTTTGATTTTTGAACCTAATGGACCATACGGTTTCTGATCTATCTGTAAATAACTTAATGCTTCATGTAATTAGGAGAACATTAGCTTCTTGTGCCAAATAATTGTTATACTCCTTCTGCAGTAAAGAATCTTTTATGGTGTAAGTTTTTTATCAATTGAGAGTGAAAGAAAAAAAAGATGAACCACTTAATGAACACCATGAAAAATGGTGTCTTTAAGGGGATGGGTATTGGGAAATGATAGCGATATACACAAAATGAAAATTAGAATAATGTCACAGTCACCTGAGTAGCAGTCAGAGGGACAGTCTCTAAGACTACTATGTATATATGTGTGTGTGTGTGTGTGTGTATGTACATACATATGTAATATATACATATGTATGTATGTGTGTGTACATATATATATGTATATATATATATACATACAGAGAGAGAGAGAGAGAGAGAGAGAGAGAGAGAGAGAGAGAGAGAGAGAGAGAGAGACAATTCAGTCGTTATAATATTGAATTTGAAGTCCCAAAACCACATATAAGAGGAGATGCAGTTCTGGAGTCTAGGTTGGAAGAATATAGATTTGGGAATCACACACACACACACACACACACACACACACTTACATACATGAATTTTTCAATATGATTGGTTTTCTTTGTAATCGTATTTGTTTTATTTTGTATTTTGAAAATATTATTCAGAGAAGGGATTCTTGAGCTTCCATAGACTACCAAAGGATTGTATCACATGCACACACACACACACACACAAAAAACAAACAAGCAAATCAAAAACACAAAATGTTAAGGACTTCTGATATAGAAAGACCTCTGATGTTTGGGAAGAGGATTGGGTTTTTTAGGGGTGGAAAAGTAACCAGGAAAAAACTTTTCAGGACTCAAGAAGCAAGACAGATTAAAAATTCAAAATTTACCCCTGACTTTGGGGTGGTACAACAAAAAGTGTAGAACATTGGGGCTGCCAATTACAGAGTGAATACTGAAAGTTGGATTCTGCCAGGAGAAAGGTAGTAAACACCTGTATAGTTCCCCCAGTTTTAGGTGTACCACAAGGTTCTGTTCTGGACTCTTTTCTCTTTTTTTTCCCTCCATATTATCTCTTGGTAACAAGCAGTTTCCATGCATTTTGTTGTTATTTCTTTGCAGATGACTCTCAGATTTATATGAGCAGTTCTAATAGTGCCTTCTGAGCTCTTCTCCCACAATATTAACTACCTATTACTGTTTATGCTTAAAATTAACTGTTCTACTGGATGTTCTATAGGATCTCAAGTTCAATATGCCCAAAAGAGAATTAACTTTCCCTCCAAATGCATTCATCTTCTGAGCATCCTCATTTCTCTTGAGTGCACAGTTCACCCAGGTTCACAACCTTGGTTTTATCCTCACCTCTAGTCTCATGCTTCAATCGCCAAATCTGATGGTTGCTGTATCTTCATTTGCATTTTCCACATAGAACATGTTTAACATTCTGCACTCATATGACCAACAGTTTACTTAAGTTTTTCACTACCTTTTATTCATACTATATATTATCCTCATAAGAAGTATCTCGGCCATAAATCTCTCCTCACTCCAATCTATCTTGACACATGACATAGCCCCTTAATCCCCCCTCCCACCCCCCAGTGCAGGCACCACTATGTCAATGTGCTACTCAACAAACAAACCTTCTTGGTTCAAATATATGCCTTTTGACACTTAAAGCCCTTCACGACCTAGTCATAACCAACTTTTCCAAGTTAATTATACGCAATTCCTTTCCATTGACTCTTTGATCTAGACAAACTGCCATTTTTCCATGTTCCTCAGATGTGACACTCTGTATTTCTTTGTAAGGGCTACCTTTCTCTCTTTACCTCTGACTCTTGAAATACATGACTTAGTCAAAGAATCAATTCAAGTACAGCCTTCTGAATAAGAACATTTCTGGTCCTGCTGAGCCCAGATATAAGTGCTGCCTTCTTTCTTTTCCAACTTTACCTTGAACCTATTCTATATGTGTTTTATATATTTTTAAATATATACATATCTCTCCCCTAAGATGATGCAAGATCCTTGAGGACAGGAACTTTTTCTCTTTTATCTCGATATACTTAATACCTAGCACAGTACCTGTTATATAGCAAGTGTTTAATAAATGCTTATTGACTTGTTGAATGGGAAATGAGTACAGAGAGGCAAGAGGAGGTAACACAGGAGTCTTGCAATGAGGTAGACACTACAGGAAAGAATTTTTTTTTTAATCAGATGGGATTGTACATTTTCTTACTTTTGTATGCTTTGGGATAAGAAAGTAGTTTGAATCTCAAGGCTCAGTGTGGAAAGGTTTGAACTGGGATCAGAGATTCAAAAAGAGGATAGTGTCATATCAAAAGCAATTAGCAATGAAAGAAAAAGTACACGTTCCCAGAATAAAGTTATTCTTTCTTTTCACTATAACCTAATACTTCTTTGAGAATCAATAGTCCTGGGAATAGATTTTAATGTATTCTAATAGTGGAAAAGAGTACAAAATAGGGTCAAATAAAAAAAAAGAACACTTCTTGGCAAAAGAGAATTAGAAAATGTAAAACTGAACAACATGAATTTACCAAAAAAAAAAAATTCTACAAAGTATAAAATTATATGCTAGCAAAACTGAGAATTCACAGGAATAATATGAGTATCTACAAATATATAAAATAGCCAAAGTAATAAAGCAAGAAATAGCTATTTTGAACAATACAATTTCAGAGTGGAAAAAGAAAGCAAGTCACGAATTAACTGCTAGGAGAGGAAAAACCCTAGGTAAAATGGATTTACAAATAAATTGTATTAAATATGTAAGGAGCTATTAATATATGATACAAAAGTGTTCTCAGAAGGTACTCTATCAAATGCCTTTAATGGGTCACATATTGTTCTGATAGCAAAGTCAGGGAGACACAAAATAGAGAAAGGAAAATATAAGCCAATATCACTGCAAAAAAATAGTAGCAAAAAGACTTCAGTAAATATATTAAACAAATATTCTTCTCTCTTCTTTAGAAGTTAAGTGATGCAAGGGGAAGCTAGGTAGTGCAGTGGATAGAGCACCAGCCCTGCAGTCAGGAGGACCTGAGTTCAAATCGGGCCTCAGACATGTAACACTCACTAGCTGTGCGACTCTTGGGCAAATCACTTGACCCCAATTGCTTCACCAAAAAAAAATTAATCACTAAGTGATTGAGATAGAATACCCATTCTATTGAAACATATAGAATATGTTTCAATAATCAAGCTCTATTTCATTTAAATATGGACCACCTTCTTTACTAAGTCTTGTTAATCTCAGTAGAGTGTAGTCAGATCAGATGGATCAAATTTATTCTGGTTTCTGAATGATTCATAATCTTCTGGAATATAAATTTCTTGATGTTGTTGTTGCTGCTGTTGCTGCTACTGACGATGATGAAGATGAGAATGAGGATATGGAAACTGGGGCCTTGTAGGTTAGATCATAGTTGTGAGACTTAAAAATAATTTCACTATTGCTTTATTGGTCACATGAAAAACTGAATCACAACATAGCAAATTTAGTTGGCTATCATGATAATCTGTCCCTAATGACATTAGTGAGTTATCATTGATTTGGTAGTATTATATGGACATGGCTTTAGGAAGTAAGGAAACAGGTAGTAAGATTCAGTACATGGATGCTAATCCTATGGGCCTGTTGGATCATTCCATCCCACTTTGGTCTTATGCATAAGCTAAACACTGTTGCAACTTAATGAGTAGTACAGATGGTGAAAAATCTATTTAACTGCCATATTCTTAGTCTTGATCTTTTGGAGAAAAAACTTGGTCACATAAAGGCAAATACCATTTTTAAAATGTACTGAAGATTTTGTAAAATATCGCCATCATTAGCTTATAAATATTTGCTTATGTGGTGCTTCATAAAAACTAGGAAGAAAGTTTGCATTTGCATTTCAACGTGAGAGGCATCAGAAGAATCTACTATATAAAAAAGTTCTATCACAATATTAAAAAGAAAATCTCTTTGAACCCATGTAGGTTAGAAGAGGTTAAGAAAGTGCTGAGTACAAATATCTTTACGAAATTTCTTCATAAATATTCTTTTTGATTAAAAGATGTCAGAAAAAAGTTGGCTCTTTGCCTAACCTCTAGGTAACATCTATGGCAAATTGCAGAATATGGATCTGGAGAAAAGCTGTAGTGTTGCTCAAAAGAAATAATGATACGATGATCTTAAATACTGTTTGTGTGGCATATTGAAGAAGAGGATAAGCAATGGAAATTTAATGAGACCACCTCAGGTGGCTTAAGCTACCCAATCTCAAGCATTTGGCCAAATGCCAGCACACCTCTCTCTCCAGGGAAATTGTGGGAAATTTTTAACATTGGGAATAATTTCTTCTATTGCATACAATATCTTTGAAAAATGAGTTTCATTTTGCTACATAAGTCAGTCTTATTCTTATCTGATAGGTGAAGGAATTGTGGCATCATAACATCATCATCAGGCTAAGGTAACACAGGGCTATTAAGACAGACATAACCAATCACAGTTTACTAGATAGATGTATACCTCAGCTATCAATCTATACATGTATAATGGCACAGGGGGAGGAGCAAAGAGCTGAATCTTGATGCTGGCCTATTTTACTTTCGTCCACATCCAGTAGGTCACATGCATTTTGGTTCAGTGATGAAAGACTTGGAGTTTTAGAATGATCAGCTAACCTTAGCTGGTCCTTTCCTCTCTGTGGTGGTGGAGAGAGGTACATAATCAGTGTGTTTTTACCCTCTGATTTTCTCTTTTTTTCTTGTGTCTAGAATTGCTGGCATCCAGCTCTCATAGGGATACCATGGGGAGAGGAGGGAGAAAAGTATAGCTCACTCACCTCACCCATTGCCACTCTATGATCATATTTAGCAGACTGAATTTAATGCTTTTTGCATAGGTGACCAAAGGGAAAATCACGAGAGGTGTCATGTTTGAGAATGGCTACTTTGGGAATCCCTGTGTTTCCTAGTTAGTGTTTTGTTTTGTTTTTTCCTCCTCCAAACAGCACTATGGTGGCTGTAAAGGACACTTCTCATAATACATACAGGCTGCACTTCCAGAGTTCCCAAAGTAGCCACTTCTGAAAAGTTCATTTCTCATGATGGCTATTTAGTTAATTACGATCAGGGCAAGAAACAGAATAGTTTTTCACATGTTTAAAAGTATTTAATATCCCTTTTTGTAATTCCTCTGAAACTTGAATTGCACTTATATTTTCATTTTTATCACTTGCTTCATTTTTTCACCCCAATTTTATAGTACTGGTGGCCAAGCCATATTTTTCCCCTCTGAGTCTCTACTTGCAGTTGTTAATTGAATTTATACCTTGAGCCTCTTTTAACATTACTCCTCTTTAATATATTCAGTGTTTTGTTCTACTTATTGATATTTTCAGTAATAGTTCTTGGATTTGGATTTTGTGCTCAGGCTAGTACCCTACAGCATCCTTGGATTAGGTTTCAGCCCATTGCCGTCATATTCAGGATGGTATTGTAGCTGCCAGTTTAGAAGAGGTGACTAGTAAAAGGCTCTACCTTCTTCCTCTGTCCCTGGCTTCTAAATCTTCTTGTGATACATGAAAGATTATATCCTCAGCTAATGATTGGGTTTTGGTTTTTGTTTTTTTGACTCTAATAATCCTAAATTCGAAATTTGTTCCATTCTCCTCTGTGGCACTTCCAGTCCCCACTGGGCTATTGGAGATCATTGTGGTCTCCAGCCCTCCTGTCCAATCTCTTTGGAGCTAGTGCCCAGATGCTCTATTGACACTCTTTCTCATTGTGGCTCCGATGAATTCATGGCCAGGCTATGTCTTCCTATGCAGTGTCCTGAGTCTCTTTATGTCCTCTGATTTTATTTTGACAGATCTGGGACAGCATTTTGTTTCAGGCCTTTAATTATTGGAGCTCTTGCTGGCTTTTGACTCCCTTTTTCAGAGTGCTGGCTAGCTTCAGGCCCATTTTGTGGTATGTAGGCAAGTTTCCCTGAAAGCCCCTCTCCCTTCCTCTACTGCTTCAGGTGAATTTCCCTGAATTCAGGATGGCTTGTACAGTTTCTGTCTGTGGCTCCACCAAATCTTGTTTTTACTGGAGCTCAAGTTGCCATAACCAGTGTCTTTCAGATTCTGCTGTGTGTGTTCGTGTGTTTGTGTATGTGTGTGTGGGGGGCAGGAGGTGTACTTCTGAATTTGATGAAGAGCTTGCTTCTATTTCTTTTTCAAATTATTGCTCTTTCTAAGATCCCTTTCAGATATTTGTAGGAATTTATATGAGAGAGATGGGATTCTCTACTACTTTCATGTTTCTATCTTAATGGGAAGTTTGTGATACATTTTTGAATGAAGCATTTTGTTTGGCCAATACACATGCTCCAGATGCCTTCCTTCTGCTCCTGGTCTAAATATAAAGGCAGAAATTCCTCAGCAAATTCTTTCTTTTCTTAGTCTTAATTTTAAATTGTATAAATCTTCTCTTTATTACTTTCTCTTCACTTCTATTAATCAAGGAAATGAATTTACTGGATAAGTTTCATTGTAATGGAAAAAAAATGTAGACTTTAAATTTAATTTCAAACTTTTTTTTTTGGATTTATATTCCTGTTAGGGACAGGCAAATACAACATCTTAATGAGGTAAGTTTAAAATAAATTTGGGTTTCAATTATGTGATGGTTGTCTTCAGAAGAGCTCAGGGTTTTAATAAACATTGCATTTTTCCAAGACAGATTATGTGTTTTCAACTACCTGTCTAAAGACTGGCAGAAAAAGGAAGTAGTCTCTCTGGCAAACATAGATCTTTCCAAGCTAAGGTTCGTTTGCTCTGCTTAGTATCACTGTTGGAAACGTGCCTTAGGCACCTCAGGGTAAATATGACTGAGCAGTTCTAAAATACACAGATGTTTTACCAATCAGTGTCATCCTGACCTCAGGTTATAATCAGCTATTTTTTGCTTTTCACAAAGGCTATTGTTGTCCTTACCTGGAGACATTGAACATAAATGTATCAGAAATATTACAGATTAGGTTACCTCTAAAATATAAATGATTTGAAAGTAAGGGAAGAAATATATTGGTTATAAATCTTTACATTTTTTTCCCAAATAAATATTAAAAGTTTTAGATGTATAACTGCTTTAAAACTCTATTTTACTTGCTGGGAACTGTTGCTATGTCTAAACATCAGAAAATGAAGTGGAATGTCAACAGTGTTCTGGTTAATTTGTCAGTGTAGCAAGCAGAAGAACTAGGAAGATCCTTACAAGTCACAGCCTACAGCTGCTCAGGTCAAGTGATTAGGGGTGGGAGCAAAAGAATCCAGCTAACAGAGTCTTGGCCAGAACCTTAACTAGTAATATTTTACCTGAGGAAGGTAGTGGGGAAAAGAATGAAGAGAAGATAGATGGAAAGTAGGAATGGCTCCCCTTTGGTGAGGAAGTGAGCTTTGGGACACATGTAAGTATTTATAGTGAAGAACTGGCTGTTGCTGGAAAAGGGCTGGGGAGAAGCAGAGCAGGAGTGTGTCCTCTCTAGGGAAAAAGTACAACTTAAAATACCTCAAGGTTTCTACATTGCATGAGGCATAAGTATGGAGAGGTGTGTTGGTGCCTGAATAGAGCTGAGCAGAGAGGAAGGTCACCCATGGATGAGACTGATAAAGTAGTCACCACTGGTGGAGGAGTGAATAGGCCTAGGAAAGACAACAATTGATCCCCATTATTCTTAGATTCTGTATCTGTGAATTCGCCTCCTCTTCAAAATTTATTTGTAACCGTAAAACTAACACTCTTGTCTCATGCTTATTTACAGACATAAGCAGAAGAGTGGGAAAAAACTTGGTTTCCTGACAGGTACATTTCCAGCAGAGGTTGAACCAGGTGACTTTTTGCCATCTTGTTTCAGTGCTCGTATTATGAAATAAATGACTTCAATGTTAATGAATTAACAACACAGTGCATCCAGAATAAGGGAAAGGAACTATGCTTATGTGTATTATGAGTACTGGAGACCACTCCAAAAAGTACTAAAATAAATGTTGTGACCAGAGGTTTACAGGAACTTGACCCCGTATTCCCCTCTAGGAGCAATGGTTCAGTATTCACTCATTCAGTGTTCAAAGCAACTTCATAAAACATAAGTACTAAAATAATTATAATCTACTATACTTCCAAATGCGTCCTACCCTTCAACTTTCCCACTCTGGGGCTAGACTCAGTTGTACCTCTCTATTAATAGCTTTATTTTTGCCAGTAAAGAGTGGAGGTCTCCCGTTAATAGGGAGGTGCCATTTCAGCGCACTTTACTCCCTTTGTATAAATTTAGAGTTTTAAAGGTGCTCTTTTTTTTTTAATCTTTGCTTGGAAACTCTGATGAATTTCTCTTCTTAGCTTCTAGGTTTGTCACTTCTTTGCTTGTGGATATACTACTGACATTGGACTTTAAGATGCTATTTGGACTTAGAAATGCTTCTGCTATAGTATTTACCAAAGCTCATTAATTCTCTTACACTAATGATTAAATTCAAACTGAAATACTCAACATCTTTCACCTTTCTTTCTTCTTGGGATGGGACCCTCGATTCACAGTTTTACTTAACCTAGACAGTTAAGTCTGTTCCTTCTGCAATTCCTCTACCTGACTGCATTTTGACCTCATCTCTTGTTTTTTTGTTTTGTTTTGTTTTTTTCCAATCACATATTGCATGGATAATATTCCTTAGGGTATTTATTGTGTACAAGTCATTATTAATACCTTGTGTTCGGCATCCTGACCTCTGGATATGTATCTAAGATGAGGCCAAATATCCCAACCTTGTCAAATTGGAAGATATCTATTCTCTTTTGATGATTCACGTGAGCATACATTACACTGTCAGAAGGAAATTGGAAAACATTGCTGATAAAAGAAAAGGGATTCAAGGGAGAAAGCCAAACTTGGGGAATCAACAGCTGGTTAATAAAGCGATATCTGAGAATGGAATTTGTATTTCTGGACCCTAGCTTAAAATAAAAGAAGGAATACTGGTCAAAGTTTGAGTGTGCCTAATATCTGTTGGAAATTTTGAAATCTAAACAAATTAATTTTGAACTAAAAATAGAAGAAGAGAATATGGGGGTGGGGACTGCCCATTTATAGCATCTAAGCTAATTGTCATAGACAACAGCCACATTGTAGAAAGGAAAATAGCAGTAAATATACTAAAACATTTGCAAAGGGACAAAAATCTGAAAACAGCAGAGCCCCAAACCTCAGAACATTATATGCCAATGCAAAATTCATAGTACCAAACAAAATGAAGTAGAAATTCTAATTCAAGGAATTAAATTTGTCAAGTACATCATTAATCCCACTTTTTTATGGTGAGAACCATACCTAGAATATGCTCTGCAAGGACATATTTTGTTCCAAAGAAATAGGAGGTATTAAGACATAGCAGTGATAATGATTTATGAAGGACATAATAGTTGCCTTTTTATATTTGAAGAATACAAACAAGGAAGAAAAGTTTACTTTCTTCAGCAAGAATGATTAGAAATAGTACTGTGTTCATGCTCTAGACCTTCCATCCCACTGACTTGAGTAGGAATGATAATGAGACTAAGAATTTAGAGCTGATTTACCAAATGGACCACTCCCTGGCTCTGAGGCCATTTCTAGATCCATCCACTAGGCCTTGGTTCCATATGAAATATACTAGCTATGTTACTATGGTCAAGTCAATGATCCTCTCATTGCTCTAAGTCAGTAGTGTAAAATTCAAATAAAAATGGAACCAATAAACCATATATATTTATTTTGTGGATCACACATTGACTTAGAAAATTGGATAGTAATATTATCTATGTTATATTGTATTTTTATTTAGTTTGCTAAATATTTCACAATCACATTTTAAACTGGTTCAGGCTATTACTTAGAGTGTTATGGGCCAGTGGCCTACAGGCAATGTGTTTGACACATCTTCTCTAGGCAATTCTCTAAGACAGTAGGTTGCAGAGAGGTGACATGTTGCACTGGTAGCAAGAGTTTCCACATAAGTGAGTTCCCTATACCGACAAAATCACAAGTGCAGTAACTCTTCCTATCTTTATCCTTCTGGACCACTTAGATTCCCACAAAACAAAACAGAAAAAAAAAACCACACACACACCTTTAATCCATCAGCATAGATTGCACTTTATAATCTCCAATAGTTCTGTCCCATATTCATGTCATTATCACAATGAGATCAGGCATGAGAATGACTCTGTGTTTTTATCTTCACTATTAGAAAAAAAAATTGTCAAATCACCTTCATATTCCACATACAACACATTATTATATTTTGGGCAGCCAAATTAGTAATGAGGAGGAAGAAGATTTAATCTGTCAGCAGCTGGAGAATCCTGAAGAGGAACCAAAACAAACAAACAAAAAAATCTAGGTACAGTAGTAAGGAGAATCTCTTTTTCATCTAAGGAATAGCTTTAAGTGACTTGCCCAGGGTCACACAGCTAGTAATCATCAAGTGCCTAGGGTTGCATTAGAACTCAGGTCCTCCTGACCCTAAGACTGGAGCTTTATCCACTCTGCCACCTAGCTTCTCTAGCATCATTTCTTTCTACTGAGGATCCATTTCACTCCTTTTTTTTTTCCTTTTTAAAAATCTACAGGTTTCTACAGCCATCATAGGTGTTCTTTTTCTGTTTCTGAGAAGGAAAGCAGCCTTTTCTAAAATATAACACTTTAATAATCACAAAGTTTTTTTTTTTTAAATCTCAGTTCATAGAAATACCTTCATTTTCCCCTTGGAGTTCCAGAATCGTACCATCACTTGCAGATCTCCTATTTTATTGCTTCCAAAGCCATTACAGAGGCCCCAGGGTCAGGTCATTATACTACATTTTGAACAGACATAATATGAATTTCCTAAGCTGCCAATAAGACTGGAAATATTGCAGCTGTGCATTCTTGGATGAATCTGTGATGTCTCCCATCTAGCAAACTGGGCAAAACCACCAAGGCCGCCTTTCAAAATGCTGGTGGAAAGTTACGTAGGTGGAAACTTGCACTGAACAAACACTAACAGAGTTCCTAGACTCTTGCCATTTCCACTTTGAGCAGTTATTTAAAGGTAAAAGTAGATGCTGCATTTAATTATCTTTAAAACCACATCTGGACATAGAAGACAAAATATTTTTCAGGGTGGTATTTGGGTGGAAAATATTTGAAGTTTATTGAATTGCTATTATAATCTTTGTTTTTGTTTGTTTGTTTTCTAATTTGGGTGTCTGGGAAAACCCAAAATGAATTTTGTCAACTAATTTATTCCACTACTAAGGGCTTGTTTATTTTCAGAACTATTGAACTGTCAGCCAAATTGATGTTCTTGCTATTTCTAACACATGACATTCTATCTTTGCACCTTTACATAGGCTAATTTGCTCCCTCCAGCCCCCATGCTTGAAATGGACTCCCTCCTCACTTCTTCTTTGTAAAGCCCCTAGCTTCTTTTAAAGATCATTTGCAAACACTAAATTTTACATAGGGTAGTATAATCTTCCATTTACAAGTGAAGAATTAAGGCCAGAGATATCAGAGGACTTGTCCAGAGTCAAAAGACCAATAAATTCATGTGTAAAAAGACCTGAGACTTTTGAGGGACAGCAGTGCAAGTTCAGTGTGAGTCAGCGACATAATTGACATTCCCCAAAATATTCTTACAAATTCAAATTGCTTGAATAGAGCTCTAAGAACAAGGGAAATGATAAACCCACTGTGTTCTGTCCTGATTTGACCCTATCTTAAGTATTTGAGCCAAGGCTGGGTGCCACATTTTAGGAAGTATGTTAACAAGCTAGAGTACCTCCAGAGGAAGGGGAACAGCATGACAGAATGACTCAAACCCATGCCATATGAGGATCTCAAAAAGGAAATAAGGAATTTGAAGCAGAGAAAGCTTTAGGAAGAGTGCCAAGCAATAGAGAAATTAAAAAGTTCCCTCTTGGTTTTTATCTGAGGATTTTTTAAATTCCCTCTAATCGCTATTTCTATGACTAAATAAGAAAAATGGCAACTATGTCATAAAGTGTGAATTTCCATAAAATGTCACCATCTCATTAAAGTTGTAGAACATGAAGGAATGACAGAATTATTATTCCATTCTATGACGAGAAAGAATTATGCTATAACATATATTTATGATGATCTTACTGATTGGTGGGTCAGTAGATAGAGTGCTGGGCCTGGAACAAGGGAGATGTGAGTTCAAATCCAGCCTCAGACATTTAAGAGCTAAGTGACCTAAGGAAAGTCACTTAACTTGTCTGCCTCAGTTTCCTCAGCTATAAAATGAGGATATTCATAGGACCTATCTCCCAGAGGTGTTAAGAAGATCAAGCAGTACTTTAATACATGGCTTTTTTTTCCCTTCTTAGTGTTATAGTATCTGTTCTCTCTAAATATTTCCTTATATATTCATGAAGCAAAATAATTTTCCATATAGAGGAGAATGACTGAAAGTTTATTTGGCACTAGCCAATTATTCCTATAAAATTTTAAAAATATTTTGAGTGTTGCTGAAAACCCATTGAAATGTTTTTGGACAGATTTGAAGATATGAAGACCAGTTGAAAGAATTGTTTATGTTCAGCCTGAAGAAGAAATTTAGGAGGCACACAATAGCTGTCTTTAGGAATTAGAAAGAATATTGCATTGAGGAGGGATTAAACTTGTCCTTTTTTGGCCCCAAATGATATAACTAGAATTCATAACTAATATGGATAACTAACTAATAACTAACAGATTTCATAAGTTGTATAGAAACAAATTTAGACTGGAGGTAAGGAAAAGATCATAATCAGAAACTGTCCAAGATTGGAATAAGTTGACCCAGAAGCTATTTGGCTCTTGTTAACTGTCATGGAGCACAGGATCATAGATTTAGAATTGGAAGGGATTTAAGAGGCTGAATATTCAAACATCTTCATTTTACAGAAAAGGAAACTGAGATACATGAAAAATAATTTTCCCAATGTCACACGGAGCTATCAAATAACAGAGGTAGGATTTGAATGCATATTCTCTGATATCACATCAAGCAATCTTTTCTCACTGTGGAAGCTAGTTGAACATTTCATAGCAGTATTGTAGAGATTCAAATATGTTGGACTAAATCATTTAGGTAGGAAGTTCCTTCTAATTTCAAGAGTTTGGGATTCTCTGAAGAAGAACATCTTTTAGTAAGTTTTTCCATGCCCCTAATTAATATAAATGAAAATAAATTCAAGAGTTTACCCTACATACTCACATAAGAATAAAATTATGAAATTTTAGCTTTCCTGTGATTGTGCATTCTCAGAAGTGTTAAAATTTCTGTTGACACAAAGGGCAATGTAGAATTTTTTTTTTGTAGACACCATCAGGATGTCAAACAATTGGTATTAAGAATGACCTGTACACAATAAACACTATATAGAATTTCATCCTGAAAATGTGTAATTGATTAGTTTCAATAGCATAATACAGGGCATCCCAAGAGTCTGAATTCAGTGTTAAACCCTTACAAACTTAAAAACTTCAAAGAGTTTAAAGCTTAGAATCCTTTAAGTCTTTAATGCTTAAAATTATACTCAGGTTTTTGGGACACTCTGTATAAGTTGTTAATTAAATATTCCCATAGTTCATTACCAGCTTCTTGTACCCCTGACAGAACACAAACCCCAATTTAGGAGCCTCTGTTATAGAGGACCTTCTGGTTTGGAGAGAAGAATAGACTCCCTCCTCACCTCTGCCTCTTAAAATTCCTTGCATCAGAATTCAGATTAAATGCCACCTTGTATATGAATATATTCTTAATCCTTTCAATGGCTGCTACTTCCCATCCTCATTGATATATATATATATATATATTTTTTAATATGTATTTTACGTTTGTTATCTTGGCATATCTCAATATATTATGTTTTATCTCAATATAATATAATCTCCCTCATGTTCTTACTCTGAAGCGTTGAGGCTATCCAACCTAGCCTACTTCCTTTTTCAATCATAGATTGACCCACTGACATCCTTTATGCCTCTTTAATTTAAGATTTCTTCAGGACAGGGGTTGCTATTATTTCTTGTATCCCAAGAAACAAGCACCTTGTCTGATGAAAAGTAGATTCTTAATATATGTTCATTGAAATACATGTAAAGCCATTATTATAAATGTGTTGCATTTTCACTGATTTCATCATAATTTTTGTCTCTTTAGGTAATGCACAACTATAATTCTTCATCTCTTAAATGGGGAGAAAAACACCTAGAAAACCAACTTCCCTGAACTTCTTTAATGTTATCAGATGCAGAACAGTTGGTGATCAGGATTGCTGGAGTTTGTTTCAAAACAAGAGAATTACCAACACAGAAGGAATTACAGATCCAGAAAAACAAAAATAAAATAACATATCTCCTGGTGTAGTAATTTCAAATTATGTGAGCTGTGTAAAATTCATTACAACTTTGAAGCACTATAAGCATTTCAATCATTGTCATGTAATTTTCCAAATGTTATTAATTCATCTTGCCCTCTTCTTACTATTTAATTCTGGACCCAATTTGTTGTTCATTTGCATTGATTGTCTGAAATAGGTTGTATTGGTTTAATACCAATTTATGAAATTAGCCATTCAAATATATTTTACAAACTGAATAAAAGTGAATTTTCATCCAATTGTTTTTTCTTATATGTACTGTTACTCTAATATCTCAAATAATAACAGGTTTCACTGAAAGGGCCCTTTTTAATTGTGGATCTGGACACAGTCCTTCATACATGCACAAACTGAAGCATCTAGAAGAGTAACTCACCATTAGTAAAGATTTTTTCTTACATTGGGAACTTCTTACCAGATCTCTGACTATATTAGAAAGCAGTAATCATCAAAACAATCTGGTATTGGATAAGAAACAGATTGGTAGATCAGTGGAATAGATTAGGTATGCAATATACATTAGGAAGTGACCACAGTAATCTAGTGTTTAATAAATTCAAAGATCCAAGCTTTGGGGAAAAGAACTCACTATTTTATTTTATTTTTAAGCAACTGGGATTAAGTGACTTGCCCAGGGTCACACAGCTAGTGAATGTCAAGTGTTTGGTCTGAGGCCAGATTTGAACTCAGGTCTTCCTTTCTTCAGGGCCATTGCTCTATTCACTGCACCACCTACCTGCCCCAAGAACTCACCATTTGACAAAAACTGCTGAGAAAAGTGGAAGGCAATTTGAAAGAAACTAGGTATAAACCTACATCTCACGTCACATATCAAGATAAGGTCAAATCAGATAAATGATTTAGATGTAATGGGTGATATCATAAGTAAATTAGGGGACCATCAAAAAAATGTACCTATAAGGTCTATGGATAAGGGAAGGACACTATGCTAAGCACTACGGGTACCAAAAGTTAATAAATAAAAGAGAACTCCTGCCCTCAAGGAGCTTACAATCTATTTGGAGAGACAATAAACAAATATATGCAAAATAGGTATATACAGGAAAAATAGGAAATCGTTACAAGAAGGAAGTTACCAGAATTAAGAGGGGTTGGGAAGAACTTCCTATAGAAAATGATATTTTAATTGAGACTTAAAGGAAGCCATGGAAGGCAGAAGGCAGAGTTGAAAAGGCAGAGTATATGTCTCTTGCCCTGAAAGACAGCCAGAGAAAATGCTCTGGAACCAAGAGAGGGAGTGTCTTATTCATTGAACAGCAAAGAGGACAGTGAGACTGGAAAATATAAAAAAAAAACCTATATATATATATATATATATATATATATATATATATATATATGTGTGTGTGTGTGTGTGTGTGTATATGTATACACACAGATATATGTGTGTGTGTGTGGTTAAGTGTAATGTATAAGAAGACTAAAAAAATTAGGAGAGGGTTAAATTAAGTCTTCTGAATGTCAGAGTATTTTGTATTTATCCTAGAGAAAGCAATGGAATTTATTGAGTAGGCTCATGACATGCTCAGACCTTCACTTTAGGAAAATCACTTCAGTGGCTAAATGGAAGATGAGATTGGAGGGGGAAGAGTCTTGTGTCAGGCAGACCCATAGGAAAGCTGTTGCAATAGTTCAAGTGTGAGATAATTAAGATCTGCAACACAGTGGTGGCAGTGTCAGAAGAGAGAAGGGGAATATTTGAGAGATGTTAGTGAATTTGACAGACATTAGTTATGGGGGCTGTGAAAGACAATGAGGACTCAAGGATGACCCCTAGGTAGTAAGTCTGTGGTATTGGAAGTTGGGGGGTGTTAGAAGGAATAATATTTTTTTTCTGTTTCAGTCATTTTAAATTTAAGTTGTCTGCTCTACAACAATGTCTAAAAGTTGTTTGTAGATGTGAGGTTGGAGGTCAGCAGAATGGTTGGGTTAGGGAAAGCAGACTTTAGAATCATCAGAAAAGAGATGGTAACTAAATCCGTGGGAGCTGATGAGATCACCAAGTAAATTAGTATAAGAGAAAGAGAAGAGATCCCAGGACACAAGCTCGTGGGATACCTGTGATTAGAGGAAATTATCTAGATGAGGATCAAGCAAAGGAAACCTAGAAAGAGCAGTGAGATAGGTAAAAAGGGAAACAAGAGAGAGTGATGTCCCAAGAGAATATCAAGAAGAGGGCAATCAACAGTGTCAAATGCTGCAAAGAAATCAAGGAGAATGAGTATTGATAAAAGAGAATTGGATTTGGTAACTGAAAGACCATCAATAACTTTGGAGAGAGCACTTTTGGTGGAATGATAAAGCTGGAAGCTAGACTGTATGGCATTAAAAACACAGTGAGATGAGAGAAAGTGGAAGCACCTATTGTAGATGGACCTTTCTAAGAGCTTAGTCACAAATGGTAGAAAATATATAAGATAATAGCTACTGGGGATGGAAGGATCAAGCAAATTTTTGTTTGTTTGTTTGTTTTTCAGGATAAGGGAGACATGGGCATGTTGCTAGGAAGTGATGTCATGGCTCTTTTCAAGAGGAAGGACAAACCACAACCTGTGAGTAATCTGAGTGACCCAGCTAGTGATCCAGCTGGCCATTTCCAGTTGGGCAAATAAGCTCATCTTCTCCTCTCCTCTTCTCTCCTCTCCTCTTCTGCCCTTACCTGAGGGTGTTTTGCCCAAATCAGGGTAAATATTGATTGCTGAAAGGTACCTAGTTAACTTGGGTTAACTGTCTAGGTTTCTTTTTCAAAGACAAAGTCTTAAACCCAATTCACTCTGGATCTCACGAATTGGACAACGATAGCTCCCTGCCCAAGCACTGCTTAATGGTCAATTTTGGGCCCTCCTTGCTCAGAATGAATGTAAGCAGTAACTGTTTCTCTTTTGCCCAGCAACTTCGAGGGTCCTCCTCTCCCAGTTTACTTTTTTTTTTTATTAAAGGGGCCATCCCTCTATTCACTTCTCAAAGAGGTCTATTCACTTAATGGGCATTTTCTCACTCAAAGTAAAAACCTGGAAAAACATTAGCTTTAAAAGGCCAAGGTCTCCCATTGCATCCTGGGTCATCTCCAGATCCTGATCGATATCTGGGCACTGGACCCAGATGGGTCTGGAGGAGAAAGTGGGACTGGTTACCTTGTACAGCCCTCCCTCACCCAAATCAAAGTCAATTGCAAGTCATGTCATCATGTCCCTGATATCATGATCCTCTTTGAAAATAAAGGACAAACCACAACCACAAGGAATAGCCCAGTAGATAGGGAAAGATTGAAAATAAGTAATAGAGTGGACCTCATAAAGGGGGAATCTGTTTGAAAAAATAGGAATGAATGGGGTTGTTGGAGCAGGTAGAGAGGTTAGCTTTGTAAGAAATATAGGCACCTCATCATGTGAAACAGGAGTGAAGCAAGATACAGTGGTAGAAGGCATATGAATAATATGAGATGAGAAGGAAGGGAGATGAGTGGGCTTGTGATGAATGGCTTCAATTTTTTTTCTCTAAAATATGAGACAAAGTTCTCAGCTGAAAAGATGGAGGTAAGGTAAGGTATGGGAGGTTTGAGGAGGGATGAAAAGGTTTAGAAGAGCTTCTGTGGAGAGTGGCACAGTGAGTTGATAAAGTAGGTATAGACCAGATTGTCTAGTACCAGGCAGAACTCAGTTGAGGTAGTCTAACATGTTTATAATGGACCCAGTCCATTCTAATTTTCTCCAACTTCATTCAGCAGTACATGTGTAGGAACAAAGACATCTAATGGTGGAGTGACACAAAACCAAGACTCATCAATAAAATGATAAGAAGGCTAGGGATTCAAAATAGAAAGACCATGTACAGTTGAATTGGTTCACTGTGGGGTCAAATGGGGAAAAGAAGAAAGTGACTAGTACAGGGGAGATAACATGGAAGAGAACGAGACATCAAGGGTGATGGTCTGGACAAAATGCAGAGTTTTGTATGGTGAGGTAGAGTAAGAAGTGAAGCCAATAGATCGTAGTCAGATAAGGGGATTTCTGAATTCTTTAATATGGAGGTAATACATTTGTGAGTGCTTGCAAAATCAAGGGTGGGACTATCTTTGTGTGTGGCTGAGGTTGGATGGAGGAGTAAGTCATGGAAAGTGAGTATGTTGTGAAACTGAGTGGTTTAATTGTTTGAGGGGGAGTAAAAATCTATGTTGAATTCTCCAAGTATAAGGGCAGGAGTTGAGGAAGAGAATGATATACTGAAATAACTGAGGAAGGAAGGAACTCATTATGAGTAATGTACTGAACTCATTGAAGAAGGAAGGAGTAATTTGAAGGTCTGTAAAAAGTAGATGAGAGGATTTCGATTGGGTGATAGATATGAATAGCATGGACCTAAGAAGAACAGAGATTACTGTGATTTAAATAGGGAAAAAACCTGGAAGTGGCATTGGGAAGCAAGGAGTATTCTAACTCCTCCACCTCTACCAAAGAGCTGAGGAGAATGAGTGAAGGAGGTAAGTGAGGGAAGCAGAGCAGGTTTCAGTAACATTGTTGTTTTTCCTTCATTTTCAAACAGGACCAATGACATCCCAGGTGATATACTGACTTGCATGTGGATTGAATTTAAGTAAGGTAAAGCTGCACAAAATCTTCAGTCTCACTCTCCCTTCCAGAGTCACTGAAGTCCAATGGCAAGATGAAAGTCAAGACAATTGGTGATGACCTGGGATACAGTGGATTACTTTGGTGTCTTCGAAGTCTGACCAAGCACCAAGTAACTCCACAGTACCTGCTTCATCCACCTTCATGGTCATTGAAACAAATTGTTCTCATCCATCTGTTCCACTGGGAGAAACAATATACACTTGTTACAAAAAGCCAGATTTAGGCTTCAATAAAAAAATTAAATTCCTTAAAAACAGCATTCTCCCAAAGAAGAATGGGTAAGGTTAGGGGGCAGTAGTTTCCCTCTCAATAGAAGTCTTCAACAAAGACGGCAAAATCAGATATTTGGTAGAAGGAATTCTTGTTCACGTACAGGCCAGATCAGATGACTTCTTTGATAATTTCCCACTCTGAAGTTCTGTTGTTCTTTGACTAGATACTCTCTTAAGGGCCCTTTCTAATTCTTAGAAAAACAGCTTCCTCAGTTATGGAGCTCTAAAGCTAATGGAACAAAATAATGACAGATATCATAGGTAAAGAGAATAAGGAAATTCAATATGAATTGCTTTCAAGGCTGAAAAATACTGAGATTTTTCATACATTATATGGTTCTATGTCTCCATAATTGCCCAAGGAAATATATTTTGTATTGAGTTTGTAACTCAGATTTATAATACATCAAAGGTTTCAAAGTATTTTCGTCACAACAACCCAGTAAGGTCAGTAGTGCAAGTACAGTATCCCCATTTTACAGATGAAGGGAAGAAAGAGAAGAAAAGGAAGGAAATAAGCATTTAAATAGTGCCTACTACATGCCAGAGTCTTTGGGAGGTGAAGAAAATGGAGAAAATTTCAGTAATAGTTAGTAGATGGAAGGAGGAGATGAAAAAAATTAGAATGATGGGAAGTTTGTTTCTTATGGCACAGGCATTCTGCAGGGCACAAAAGAAAGGCTGGGTGGCATTTGGTTGAAATTTTGGGTTAGTAGGGTTGAAAGTGTTTGGAATAAAAATCTGAGGCGGGGTGGGGGGAGTGGCATTTGAATGATTGCCTACAGGGGTCATCATCACCTCACCAAAATCACTGGAAAAACTGGTGTTCTTTTGGATGAAATTTCAATGATATGGATAAATAAAATTGTAAACCAATCCAAATTAAAAAAAAATAGATACTGTCATATTTTCATATAAATACTGTAGGCAACTAGACCAGAAGAGAAGCAGCTTATTTTTGTTAGAAGGTCAAAAATTGTTTTAAAGTGGCCCCATGGGCAACAGGCTACTAAAGTCTAGAGTACTAATATATGAGCTATAAAACAATTTCATTTTCCCAATAAATGTTATGCATAGAATTCTGCAAGCCAAAAACCTTTCATTTTGTCATAGTCAACTAAAATTGTAAAATATATGCATGAAGGAGAAAAACTAAGAGGTGTTTTCTTAAGAACCATTTGGTCTTTTAAGTGAGTGGCAGCTGTGATCACAGGAATATTTTGATTCATATTATATATGAAAACGCTGATTTACCACTGGGTTCTTACACTGCATGAAATCTACTTTCGATAATGAGCCAGCTTTGTTAAGTTTTGTGTAATGGCACAACTCCTGTTGCAATGGTAAACAAAAAAATTTGAAAAGCATTATCAATGTTATATTGTATTTTTATTATTTTTTTTAATATTTCCAATTAAATTTTAATCTGGTTCTGCCTGATAAACTTAAATTCAGTGTCTCCAGGTCTGGATTTCATTGTGTATAAAATGACAGGGTTCTATTATTTGATCCATTTGTTTTTGTTTGTTTGTTTGTTTTATTTTATTATTTGATTTGTAAGACCTTCTAGCCCTTGATATTTTGATGCTATAAAGAAATAAATACATGCATACATGCATACATACATACATACATACATATGTGTATGCATGCATACATAAAATAAATGGATCATCTATACCCAGAGAATACACAGAAGATAGAGGCCAAGATGGAACGTTGATTAAAGTCCAGACAAAGTAATTGAGTCAGAAATCAGTGCTGGTAAATGCTTGACACAATAGGGCAGCTAGGTAGCACAGTAGACAGAGTGCTGAGCTTGGATTCAGGAAGACCCATCTTTTTGAGTTCTAATCTGGCCTCAGATACTTATTATCTGTGTGACCCTAGTCAAGTCATGTAACCTTTTTTTCTTCAGTTTCCTTATCTGTAAAATGAACCAGAGAAGAAAATGGCAAACCACTTCAGTATCTTTGTTAAGAAAACCCCAAATGGAGTCATAACGAGTCAGACACAACTGAAAACAATAGAACACGTACACAGTTTTATATTTAATGTGTATTATTAACATTTTCTTCCATTTCTTTATTAAATCTATACAATCAATAGAATATTAAACCAAGCCCCTGATTTAAGGTGTTTGCTGATTTCTGAGGTATAAATCCTTACATTGAAAACTTAATCACTGGCTCTTCCAAGCTCCAGTGTCCCTCTGATTTGGGTTGCATGGAGATGATCATAACTGAAAAACATGGCCAAAGCTACCTTTATAAAGCAACTATAATAGACGAGTCTATGTTTTCCCTCTGCTGCTTATCTCCAATTAATGTTATATATAGCTTATTTTGTGCATAGTTGTTTCCACGTAGTCTCCCCAATAGAAAGCAGGCACTGTCTTTTGTTTCTTTTTGTAGGCCCAATGTTTAGCACATTTCTTGACACTTAGCAAGGTAGGCTAGGTACAGTCACTTTTCAGTCATATCCAGCTCTTTGAGACAATATTTTGGGGTTTCCTTAACAAAGATACTACAGTGGTTTGGCATTTCCTTCTTCAGCTTGTTTTACAGATGAGGAACTGAGGCAAACAGGATTAAGTGACTTGCCCATGTCATACAGCTAGTGCCTGAGGCCAAATTTGAACTCCTGAGGATGAGTCTGATTCTAAGGCCAGTTTTCTATCCGTTGCACCACCTAGCTGCACTTAGACACTTAGTAGGAACTTAATAAATATTTAGCAACTAACCTATGAGTGATGCACAAGTGACAACAGTACCATCAAACTAAGTTAAAAACCACTTCAGAGAGGAAATCTATATAGTTTTCATTGGAAGAACAAGCCAATCTTCAACCGCAAGTTGCAAGGCTCACAGACTGAAGCAGTGTACTAAGCAGCTGTATCTCCTGCTTTGAAGTTCCTATGTCTCAAAAGCAGGAGGAAGTTTTCATCTGTCTGTATTCTAAAACCTTTCCATTACACAGCAAGTCTCTTTCTTTCCTCCTACTCATTCAGTAGAGCTTCTACAGAGAGAACAGCTGCTGACCATCTTTCATCCTAAGAACACTCTTCATACACTTGTTGGAAGCTGAGTATTATGGTCTGTGGATGTAATTCCAGTTTTAGGATTCTCTTGATGAACGAGCATCATGCTTTCCCTTCATCCAGAGTAGGAAAGAAAGTCTCGGGAATCATAATCACTGACCTCCTTTCATCTGAATAGTGTACTTTTAACAACTCTCTTCCTTGTGGTCATTTCACATAACAAATATGTGAAACATTAATTGTAGTTCATGTAAGATTATAGAACTGGACATTTAGGCACAGCTTCCACAATTATATTTAAAAGTATGCATTAACTGGGATTAAAGTCAACATAAGCTTTCTGTGCTCATGTTTCAAAAAGCAAGCTGATTACCAGCTGGGTTCAAGAGAAATTGTTTTTTTTTTTTTTGAAAGGCTTCTTTTCTCATAGTCAAGCTCTGGTACTCGACTGTATTATTAACCAGGTACATTAAGGACTTGGTCTGTCTCTTAAATGTTGAGTTCAGGTCAAAAATAGAAGAAGGATATAAGGTATGAGTCCCAGAGTGGCTTAAAGGATCACAGAATTTTATCCCAGAACCAGAACAAAATTATCTGTAAGGTAAATGAGTGTGTGTTTAAGATTATTTATCTCTCTTCTGTAGCCCTCACCTCAGTAGTTATTGCAATGCTGAAAATAGAAATACCAAAATGTTAAACCAAAGCTAATTCAGCTAGGTGTCATCATTACATGGGGGGGAGAGAGATAACTTCTGAAGCCAGGAAGACAACATGCCCCATCTCTGATAGATTCTATCTATATGACTCTATTCAAGTCATTTGATCTACTAATGCCCTACTCAACTCTATGAATATAACTACAGAAACGGTGTTGAACTGCATTGGTAGGAAACTTCTCAGTGAACATTCCCTCTACCTATGAAATCACAACTCCAGAAAAAATCCTTCAATAAATAAAGTAAAACATATAGTTGAAACAAAGAAGAGTATTTTGGCTTGAATTACCTAGATCCAAGTTTAAAGATTAGTTTTGCTGCTATTAAACCAATATTTACATTAACACAGGTAGGCCAAGCTCTATTATATAATTAGTTAGATTCAGCACATTTCCCTGATACAGAGTTGTTCTATGAACCTTACCTAGTACCAATCACATTGCAAGATCACAGAATATAGTACCAAGATCATTTCATCAATTTTGTTGTTTTTATTTTGATTTTTAATTTGTGGAATATAATGAACATTTCCATAGCATAGTATAATAAAAAGAGATGCTTGCACATGAAACAGCCAATCTATTATATACAACTTTCTATTCCCTTTAAATATACGATAGTTATACAAATTTCTTTTTTTCTTTCTTTTTCTTTTTATGCTCCCTCCCCTCATAGAGGTAGATACCATTAGACACAAATATATGTGTTCACACATATGTAAAATAATTGTATACATATGTCTATTCATCAGTTATTTCTCTGGATGCACATAGAGACAATATTTTTTAAAAATGATGAATTCTTATTATGAAACTGAGGATCAAAGACTGTAAGTGAATAGACCAAAGCAACTATGAGAGTAAGAATTTGAAGACAGGTCCTTAAACTCCAAAGGCAGTGAATGTTCTTTCCACTAGACCCTACTGCACATTGATTACATTCAATTTATCAGTAATGAACTGGATTTCCTGAAGTTGGTACAAAATGTTGCAATTTCTAGGACTTTCTCAAATATGTCCCTGAAAAAATATTGCAGATCTTTAGATTACTTTGTCAAGTATTCAGCTGCTCTGAATCTGAATTCCCAAGTACTCATAGATTCAACCTTTCCAATGAAGTAAGCCCAGATCCCAAACCATGTACAAATTCAACCAAAATACACAAGATATCTAAGCCAAAGGGGAGATAGAAATACATCAAAAGTCACTCTTATTCCTGGCTACTGTCCCAAAAGGTCATCGTATAGACATCACATTCATAGAAAAGAAGGCACTGGATACTTCCCCAGGACAGCTATGAGGTGCAATTCTATATGGGTTTCTCTTTTGCTGCCAATGTAATTCTGCCTAAAGGCAACACTGTTGCAGTATGTCTTACCTAAACTAGTCATCCTAATCATCCATCTTTCTCCTTAAATAATCTACTAAATGATGCTTCTATATACCAAAAATGAAGGTACACTTACTGAAGACAAATGAAGTAGTTTCATCTACCATCTGTGCCCTCTTTTGTCTGACCATCTCCTATTTAATAAGCAAAGAGCTACTTTCTTTGAACTTCCCTTCTCTGAATACTATATTAGTATTGCATTAGGTCAGCCTAGGGGCTAGTTAATAGGATAATGGAAAATATACTCAAGCAAATGCACAGTTTTCATTTCTTTATTCACCTTACTACGGCATGGCAACTAAATGAAGCTATACAATTAACAATTAAGGCTAATTGGCCACAGGGATTTTATTTAACTGAGTTTTCCAGTTAACTGAGAGCTAAACTATTTTTTACTAAAATTTCCCAATCCACATCCAGAGAAAGAACTATGGAGTCTGAATGCAGATGCAAGCATATTATTTTCTCTCCTTTTCCTTTGTTGTTTTGTTTTATTGTCTCATTCTCGTGGTTCCTCCCATTAGTTCTAATTGTTCTTTACCTTATGATTGATGGGAAAATATACTTAATGTAAATGTATAAGTAGAGCCTATATCAGTCTTGTCACTGTCTTGGGAGGGAGGAGAAAAGTAGGAGGGAGAGAAAATTTAAAAATCAAAATCTTATGGAAGTAAATATTGATAACTAAAAATAAATTAATTAATTATTTAAAAATCAAAAATAAAATTTTCCTAGCAAGAACTATTTTCCCCCTTTCGGATACAAAGGACCCATGTATCCAAATTCTCGTGTGTGTATAAGTCTGTTAGTTAATATTTCAATTTTGTATTTTGTTAGCATTACACTTCACCAACCACTAAGCTTCAATCTAGTGATCAGTCCATTAAGCACAGCCTGTACACAGTTTGAAAGAGGCCTCATGAAAACACAAAGGTAAAGTTATTTTGGATGACTTTAGCTAAGGGGAATAAACCTACAGGAAGAAATAAAATATTTTTCAAACATGTAGAAAGCAGAAAGCTTCAAAAATCTATGAAAAGAAAGATAACAGGTATTTCAAAATAAAGTTTGATTATAAATATGAGAAGCTAGTGCTTAAAGTCTATTGAATCTATATAAGGTATTCATTAAAGCAATGAAATTTAAAGATTTAGTTTTGAAAAATGCAAAAATGGGTGCGGGCATATTAACTAAAAGGATATCCTCTACAGCAGTCAATAAACCCTTTTCTATTTTCCTCCTCATTTCAAACTAGTTTGTATAGGTTGGAAACAGAGAAAGCAGAAAGCATAAGTTTCGTGAGAAATGATAGTTGCTTATAACTCAATCAATTTAAGTACCTATATATTCTCTTTTATACCAATTACAAAATACCTCCTCAGCTATTTACTCTTTGTGTCTGTTGATGAATAAATTAACTCATGTAAAGTCTTTCAAACTGAGTTCTAGACATTTTGCATTTGTTTCAAGGTTTCAGACAGGGAGTTTCTGAGTACAGATATTGATTTGTTTGCCTGTTCTGGGCTTAAATAGGCCTTATCACAAGTGCCACTTGCTTGAAATTTCTAATTCTGATTCCTTAGGCTCCCAAGTCACTAGCTAACTTGTTAAATTAAAATTTGTTCTACAAAATTTTTAATACTCCTTTTGTCAAGCAGAAATTACCTAGTTGTTCAAGAGAGGGGAGACTCCTAATTTCTTGAATAAATTATATTGATTTATTAATTAATAATAGCTGGCATATGTACTTCATTATATACCACTTTATGTCATTTTAAAGCTTGGCAGATTCATCCCAGATATGAAAGTTTCAAGAATAGTACTAAGGGAGTTAACTATGAAGATGATCATCACAAGACATGTGGTTACTTGACAAGGAATTCCAAAAGGAAAGAAGAGAAAAAGTAAAAAATATCCCTTACAACTGCGGCCAGCTTCCACTTTCATAGTGGTGGAATGAATGGAGTCAAGAAAAGATGCTAAGAGACCCTTCACATTAAATCTTTTAAAGGATATAATTTTAGATTTGTTGTAGTAATTTTCTTTCATTCTCCTCTTAATCTAATTAAGCATTCATCAATCTCTTATTCTGCCCTATGAGTCTCATACATAATCTATATGAACCATGCATCAGTCCAGTGAGTGACTACCTAAGGATCTAGTCCTCTTTAAACAGAAAAAAATAGGTTAAATATAGATAACCTTCTTAATTTGTCATCTCTCCTGCCTTCACTCATTCATATTGTGTATATGCTTAAACCTGAGGACATATTAAAGATCTGATCTAGTGTATCAACCTCTCCAATAATAAAAATAATACCCTGGTGAGACTAGACAACAAAATTAATAATGTAGCCACTTAAGAGCAAATTAATTGGAAAATTAACTTCTGAGATACTCCTTAATTATTCAAGTAATCCTTTCTTCTTCTTCTTCTTCTTCTTCTTCTTCTTCTTCTTCTTCTTCTTCTTCTTCTTCTTCTTCTTCTCCTTTCTTCTTCTTCTTCCTCTCTCTCTCTCTCTCTCTCTGTCTCTCTCTCTCTCTGTGACCCTCAGGTTGAATACAATTAGAGTAACTGAAGCATATGAATATCAAGAGAATAGTAAAGCATAAAGTATGGGTCAATGTATTACCATTGACCCTTCCCTCTCCTTACCCCAGCCTATATGCATGCCTATGTTCAACATTCTTGGGATAAATAAAACTAGAAGGCAAAGGTACATTGTAAATACATGATAAATGGCTCACACGTTCTCCTTAGCAAGATAAATAATTAAATAATTAATTGAATGAAGGGTTTGCGGAGTCAATTTCATTGGGAGTTCATAGGAAAAAAGGAAGCATAATTTTCTTGGATAATTGGTCATTGCATTTTTCAGTATTTCTGAAGAAGATAATAAACATAAAGATCGCCATAATTTGCATTTATATGATATAATCCATTTGAGAAGATAAAAAATAGGCACTTAATAAGTGTATGCTGATTGATTGATTATATAGAACTTGACAAACGTCACTAAACCCAGTCACAATAGACTATGTTTCTTGGTAAATTCAAGAAAAAGGTAGGCTCAGAGTAAGGTGACCAAAATAATGTAAAATGTGTTTAAAGATTGGAAAATTAAAAAGGATGAAGGTTTGAAAACAAATCATAAGCTTCATAGCTGTATGTAATAATGGCAATAAAGAAAGTAACAGTGTCGTAGATGTAGCTAATATAGAAGATCACAGAAATGAAACTGATTATATATTAACCAGTATGAAATTCCTAGGTTTAGATGCTGGCATAATTTTTGGATCTGATACATAAATTGGTGACTTATTAGAATGAAGATAAAAATCAGCACCAAATTAGAAAGGCTAAAAATGAGAAGACTTGAATAAAATTATTATATCTGCAATCTATTCAAAGAAGCCATTGATTTTAAAGTATCGGAGGAGATGAAGATATTGAGTGCAATTGCCATCATTTCTTTCAGAAATTGAACTACTGTGAGCCAGTATCCAAAACTAACAGACTAAAAATCCTCAGAACCACCTCGTTCAGCAAAGAATGGATCTCCTCGTCAAGGAGAAAGACACAGTAACCAAAGACAAACGTCTTTTTGGAACATAAAGTCATTTACAAAATATTTTGTAGAAAGATTATGAAGAAGGCAGAATTCCAGCAAGAAGTTTGCTTTAAATGTTTCAACTAAACCAAATTCTCTTACCTTAAAAAGCAAAAAGTAATAACACAACATGAAATAGAAGAGCAATGATAGGAAGAACAAAAATAAAATAAATCCTTGTCAGATAATGACTCAAAAAATTTTAAATGAAAATAAAGTGAAACACGAAAAAAAAAACCTAGAAAAATGACTGATTAATCATTCTAAACAAATGTGAGGGACAGTATGACATAATAGATTTATAGCTGGCTTCAAAGTTAACGGAGGCCTAGTTTTAAATCTTGTCTCTAATATATATATTGCCTGAATGACTTTGGCCATGTCACTCAAACTTCCACTGACCTAGACATCTCTGTAAGACTACAAGACACAAATCAGGTATTGATCTACCTTTTTTTAGGAAGTTTTGTTTTGCTGTTTTGTTTTGTTTTGTTTTTGCTGAGAGTATTTTTGTTCCCCTTGGTACTTGTTTGTTTTGTTATATTTCATTTTTGTTTATGATAAACACATGTAGACAGAAATCATGAGAAGAAAAGGATATTCCTTAACATGATGACTGAAAAATCTATCTAAAATAAGATGTGACAGTATTTATAATGAAGACTAAAATCTTCCACATAACAAGAAGATTGAAGCAAAAGTTCCTGTTTTCTCCACTATTATTCAATATAATGTAGAGAATGAATTGCAACATACCAAAAAATAGCAAAAGTAATATCACAAAAAGAAAAGAAAAGTGGAGAGGCAGTAAGCGTAGGCAATAAGAAGGTAATAATGCCTCTTATTTCAAATAAATTGATTTTAATTAGAGAATTATATTTGATGAAAAATTTAGTTGAAATAATTATGTTTCAATTAAGTAGCTATATAGAAAATAACCTCACAAACATGAATTGGTTTTGCTGAAATTGTTTTTCTTCTCTTTCTTTCAAATTTTTGTTATGAAGTTGGTTGGAAGGTGGATTAGAATATTTTAAAATGTTTATGAAAATATCAATAAAATGTTTTAAAATGTATATATTACACATTTATATACTATATATTTATTAGCTTATACATATATTTCCAAAATTTAAATTTCACACATATGTTTGCACTGCTGTACTTGCATAATGGGTTATGAGTCCCATTTCATGAATAAATGAAAAATTCCCACAGAAATCAACTTTAAAAAAAAATTACTAACAAGACCCAAGAGGAAAGGACAGAAATAGAGACTGCATTCAGAATAACTCTGATGTTTATAAAATATTTGGACGTTAATTTATGAAGATACATGAAGATACATAAATACATCCACAAAACACTTTTCACAGAAATGAAATCATACTCGTGAAATGGTAAGACATTCATTGTTCATATCTTGGGTGTGACAATATAATAAAAACGATGGTGCTACCTAAGTCGTTTTTACGGATTTAATGCAGTGCCACAATTTCATGAATTATAATGGTCATTCAAGTGTGCTTCACTTACAGTTCTCCTCCAGACCCTCCAGGCTTTTCTAATTCCTCTAGGACCTTCCCCTCTTCCCGTTTTCAGATCCTCTTGCACGTGTTTTCTTTTTCCATTACAATGTTACTGCTTTGAGATTAGAAACATCTTGCTTACCACTGTTTATCACTGGCGCATAGTAAATGATTAATAAATGGCTGCCTTCTTTTTTCTTCTTATTTATCTATCTTTCTATCTCAATCAAACAACCTAGAAGTGTTTTTTTTAACTGGGTTTTAGAGAGCTAGAACAAAAAAAAAAAAGATTCCTTTAAAGGAATAAAAGGTTTTGAACTTAAAGAGAAATAATGGGGGGTAGGGAAGGGAAGTAGGAATGAAAAGAATGGAGTAGTACAAAATCTCCAAATGTATTATAAAACCATATTTACGAAGCTGTTAGAAATAAATGAACTATTTTTAAATAAAAAAGTATATTAATGGAAGAGACTAAATAAGAAGCATCAACAGCAACTGAACAAAGCAGGTCATTGTTTGATAAACTCAAGAACACAGAGAAGTAGGTTCAGGATAACCCGTTCAGTAAGAACTGATAGGAAAATAGGAAAGGAGTTTGGAAGAAATTATTTAACACTAGAAAATTACACTTTATATCTCAATATATTTCAAAAGTACGTGACTGGCCTATAAATGTTTCCATTTTTTTTTTCCTTTTAGAATGGAAGAAGGCATGCTTCAAATCTATACTTAAGCAAGCCCCATGTTTTCAGGGGTTTGGGCATCATATACCATGGACAAAAATTGATTAAATGTAGGTGTCCACTGATCAGTGAATGCCTGAACAAATTGTTATATGAATATAATGCAATACTATTGCATCTTAAGAAACAACACATAAGGAAATAACAGAAACATGAGAAGATTTTATTAACTGATTCATTTAACATTTAGCATTCTGGGTAGATTCTTCTTGTAAGATTTATGGGAAGACACAGACAAGAATAATGCAAGATCAGAAGATATGGATGAATGGTGTTCTAGAACTTAAAGACAGTCACAACATTAAAGAGAGCACACATTTGTTGAAGTATCAAAGTATAGTTTTCCATCTTCTGGTTCTCACCAAAACCTCATAAGGTACATTATTATTCCTATCTTACACATGAGGAAAATGTGGTTGAGAGAAATGAAATGACTTGCCTGTATTTATTTTGTCTGTTTGTCTTTTGCAGTAAGTGATAAACTGAGGACTTTAATCCAGATTCACTACCTCCAAATCAAGTTTTCTTTCCATGAAACCACATTACTTCCCACAATTTGCTCACCTTTCCAAAATTTCATATCAACAAAGGAGAAACAACCTTGAGCAAAAAATCTTAATATCAAGGTCTCTAAATGTTCTCTAAAGTCTTATCCAACTCTAAAGAATACAGCACATTCAACAACTTACAAATTTACAGCTGAGCATTATTGGAATCTGAATGGGCACATTTTGCCTTAAAGCAAGGAAATATTCCCTAATATCCAGAGCTCCAACCTACATAGTCCATAGAGAATGAATGAGAGGGAATTTCTCATCAAAGTGGCCTTCAGTTAGAATCAGATTGCCATTTGTTATAGATATTGTGGAGATCATTCCTACTCAGCTAGCAGTAGAACCTATGGCCTCTGGACCTATGGACCTATGGCCTCTAAGGGTCCTGCCACTGATAAGCTGTGTTACTTTTGGCAAATCATTTAACTTTGTTCAGCTTCAAAAAGTAAGAGGGTTGGATTCAATGATCATCAACATCCATTCTAGCTCTTATTCTATGATCCTAGGAGTTTCTGTGATTCTTAAGAGTTACATAACTCAAACACCAAAGTTGTTTGGTAGATTTGTGTCTCCTAAATTTGAGTACCCAACTCATCTATGTTTTTTTTTTAATCTCATTGAACTTTTGTCCATCCATGACTTCTTATAAATCTGCAACAGGGGATCCAATTTTATGTTCTTGAAATAAAATTTCTATTATTGTGTGGCTACTAATGGAGTTCATAGGCTGTTATTTATTCCTCATTGCCTGATTGGCCCATGTCTTGTATCTCTCTGATGGCACCCATCATGCTTTAATTCCTTTGAATTTTATTGTTGGCAATATCTTGCAACATATTTATAGATGCCTGATGCTCTCTATTGTCCTTTGGTTGACTGTACTCAAATACACAAACTGATAATCTCTTCAATTATGCAGATCACAATTCACCTATGCTTACCAATTTTATGCAACTTGTGTCCATGTCCTGTCACAGGTTCAGCGCAGAGGACTATTCCATCATGCTGGAAAACACCTTTCTTACTACAGCTATTATGAGGTATCAATGGAGCCTTGTATTATTTACCTATGATTCCCTCACTTTTGCCATCTTGGGGACATGATCCAGATGAAAATAATTAGCATCCATGTATTTTATTTCATTTGAACTTTATAGTAAATGAGTCAATAGATACTATGTTCTGTATTATATAGATGAGGAGAGTATAGCTCAGAAACTTTAACTAAATTTCCCGTGGTCAAGCAGTCAAGTGTCAGAAGTAAGATTTGAAGTCAGGTCTTCCTGACTCTAACTCCAGCCTTCTATCCGCTATGTAACACTGCCTCTCATAATGGTTGTAAGCAAAATTGGGATTCCCTTATCTCCCACCGATAAATGCATCCTAATTAACATATGTTCTAAACAAAGTAAACAAACATATAAATAAAATACACACACACACACACACACATACACACACACTGCATCTTACTAAGCAATAGCACTTTGCTCAAAACAAAATTCAGGATTCCTACAGCTTTTCCCCAATTTGTTGCCAGCATATGAGTCAATCATCACCTAAGAACAAGGAGAGACATTTGTCAAGGTCCCTGACTCTGTTGACCTCCATTCTTCTTATTTCTCCCATGCTACAAAAAATGCAAGATGGATTTGTGAAACTCATATTTTAGTCTACTTTCCTTCATTCTGGGGGGAAGTAGTCATTCTGAGCTAAGTGCACATTTCCAACACCAATCCTTCAGGGCATGTTTTATTACGGGGAAGTATAAACCTCTACATTTAATTAAAATAAAAGTAAAACATGGTAGTGTAATTTATTTCAAACTCCAAGCAAGATTCACAGGAGCCATAGCGAGTCTGTAAAGGTGATCTTTATAACAGGCATAATTCTTGCCTCTACTCTCAACTCATCTCTTGTGCATATGGATAATTTGTACAGATATTATATACAGACATATATGCATATATTTGCATATATGTGTGTGCGCACATATATAAATGTGCATAGCAGGAAAACCTCTAAGTTGTTCAGTTGTAATTTTTTAATCCCCTGTATCCTATATTTCCTTATTTCTTTTGCCTTTGATCTGGCATTCAGCTCCTTGGGACTATTACTTAAAAAAATTCTTAGCAGGAGGAATAGAAAGCACATCATTCAGGAGGGCACATGGCTGCTTAATGGTGCAAGATCACTCTAATTCCCTCTTCCCTGATTTTATTTTCCTTTAGGGGACAGCAGTTCTAAAGACCTAACTCTGTCCAAGCTGTTGAAAGTTTCATTGTCCTGCTGGCAGGTATATTCTTTTTTTCTTTCTTGAGGAATAAAAATTACATTTTTTCTACAGTCAATCAACCTATCAATTGGCATTTATTGATTGCCTACCTTATGTCAGGCATTATATTAAATGCTAGAGATATATATATTCAACAACAAAACTTTCCCTGCCCTCAAGAAACTTACATTCCAGAAGATGGGCAACAATAAATACAGATATAAGAATATGCAAAATAAAAACAAAGCATTTTGAGGGGAAGAGGTGGCACTAGCATCTGGAGAAATCAGAAAAGCCTTCATATAGAAGATGCCACTTGAGATCAGTTTTACGGGAAGTAGGATTTAAAGAGACAGAGTTGAGGAGGGAGGGAATTCTAGGCCTAGGAAAGTGTATATAATGAGACTGGAAAGTAAGACCTGGGAGACTGAATAGGAAATTGAGGGGAGTCCCAAACATAGGGAAAGATTCAAATCAGAGGAATCAGAAAGAATCATGGCCTCACGTCTTATGTCAAGTATTTCAGAAGTGATGTTCTCTATCTGCTTAGATTTTTCTCACCTGTGCCATGTCTATCTATACATTGTGGTCATAATGTCTGCAAAGACTGTATCTTCCAGCACATTCATTTGACTTGTGGGGACAGTTTTAAATGTCCTGAGTGTTGGAAAATTTCTGTTGTGATGAACCTCTAGCCCCATAAACAATTGTGTAAGGTCCTTCATATTGCTCCAACCTCATTTAAGGAGGAGCCTGAATCACAGAAAAATAATCAAGATAAAATCCCATGAGGAAATCAGTCTGGATCCTGAAACTGGAATCACCATATCCATAGAAATGAAAATAATGAGAGAAAGACATTTATGGGAGAAATTGAATTGTACTGTGGAGAGATCCAATCTAAGTGGTTCTATTCTAGCAACTCAGAGCTTCATGTCTGGAAGACATTATTGGGATGTGACAGCGGGAAGCAGTTCTGCTTGGGATGTTGGTCTTTGTAAGAACTCTGTAAAAATAATTGGAAAGTTTTCACCATCTTTTTCTATTGGATACTGGCTTTTGAGTCTAAGACAAAATAAGTATATGGTCTGTACCATACCTAGGACCAGAATTCCCTTAAGGGGAAAACTCCAGAAAGTAAGGATCTTTTTCGATTATGAGGTAGGAGACACAGTTTTATGCTGTAGACAGCAGATGCCATATCTATACATTTACCAGCTCCTTTTTTAGAGTCTTTCTGACCTATATCTTCCATAGGATTCTACTCCAAGAATGAAAATATTCTGACCATTTATCCCATATCAGATGAAGCCGAAAAAACCCCAGAGCATGACCATGACCATGATACTTTCTTGGAAACTTCCTCCAGAGGGTAACCCTGTCCCTGATCCCCATATATGATCTTTTCCCCCCTGTATTGTGATGTGCTTCACTTTGGGAGTAGGGAGAAATTTGTCTTATTTTGTAATATTCAGGTATGAACTACGTACTAGGGGGAAGTCAACATAAGATATATTGATGATCCACAGAAGAGAGACAGCATATGTTCAATAAAGTATGTGAGGTTAGAAAAAAATTCAGGAATAAGGAAGTTGATTTCCAAAATGCTTGGATGGAAAGAACAATGACCTAGCAAATAATAAAAATAAACATAACAGAATTATATAGATGAAGTGGAACTCAAATGAAGAGATATGAGCAGACACCCTCAACCTCCAACTTGGTGGCAGTGGGAGATGTTACACACTGTACATATTTTGAGGTTTTCTCAACCTATCAATCAGTCATGCAGATTTTTCCCTCTCTAAAAAACAAACAAAAAAAACACCCCACTATTTGTTTTCTAGGATGGTTCTTAGGGAGAGGTAAAGTGGGAGGGCACTATATATGAGATACTATGGTCATGTAAGAAACAGAAAACATCAAAAAAATTATATTTTGTAAATGGACAGACTTGCTTGAATCATTAGAAGTAAGCAGAACCAATAAAGTTTGCTCCCTATCATCAATATTATAAAAATGAACAATTTTGGAGCAAAAGCAAATTTTTTTTTAAAGTTATCGCCTGTAAGAAAGTTTATAACTCCTTTCAAGCACTTATCTTGGTGCTACCTCTCCCTTAGGGTTAGGGTAGATAGTGCTAACCTACCCTGTGTCTAGACACTGGGGCTACAGAATCTGAGATTTCCCCATCCCACTACTTAAATCACCTCAAGGTAGATTTAAGGTCCATCATGTGCACCTGATGTAGGTGCTCCTTCACCTATGGAATTTTTTTTATCTACATCCAATCTTTCACAGAAGTCCAAAACTATTCTTATTTTTTTTAACAGTCATGATCTCTTTTAGAATTTCTTTTCCCCTGCACTAATTCACTGTTGATGGAGCAGTGAATTGGTCTGATTGTTATGGAAGGTAATTTGTAATTATGCTTTTTAAAAAGTGAATTGAATAATCATTCCTTCTTTCTGGAGATACCACTGCTATTATTTATCTCAAGAAGGCCAAAAATCGAAAGAAAGGTCCTATACACACCAAAATATTCATAGCAACTCTTTGTGGTAGCAAAGAACTGAAAGTAAAGTAGACGTCCATTGATTTAGAAATGGTTAAGCAAATTATGATTCATGAATACAGTGCTATAAAACATTCTTCAGAAATGTCAAATATGAAGAATTCAGAGAAAAGTAGAAAGATATAAATAAATAAATGCATAGTGCAGTGAGCAGGACTAGATAAAACAATATACATAATGATTACAATGGTATAAACAGAACAATATCAAATCTAAAACTAAATGCTGTATAATTAAAATGGTCAAATTTGACCCTAGAGTAGAGTTGTCAATAATTCAATAAGTATTTTTAAGCACCTACTATATGCCAGGCACTGTGCTAAACCACAGGAGATACAAAGAAAGACAAAATAGTTCCTGCCCTCAATAATCTCATATTTTAATAGGGGAGACAACATGTGTAAACAAGTATGTATATGCAAACTACATGCAAAATAAATTGGAGGTGATCTCAGAGGGAAGACATATCCTTGAGGAAGACTGGGAAAGCCTTTTTTTCCCAGAAGGTAAAGAAAATATATGAAGGGTGATTATGTATGTGAAGTATTACATATATGCTTTTTTTTTTCCTGAACTACTATGTCTTTATCTCTTTCAAATCTGTATTATAAGGGAAAGGCCACTAGGTTAGGGAGGAGGAGAAATACTTCAGAAATGCAGGAGATGTAAAAACATAAAACACCAACAATTTTTTTTTCTTGGAGTCAATTGGGGTTAAGTGACTTATCCAGGGTCACACAGCTAGTAAGTGAATGAGGCCAGGTTTGAACTCAGCTCCTCCTGACTTCAAGACCAGTGATCTATCTATTGTACCACCTAGCTGTCCCTAAAGAGGAGTTTTGATGCTGCCATCTTCTTTTAAGCAGGGGAATAATGTAGTTTAGGGCTGCACTTAAAGACTGGTTTTAAGTGTCTTTAAAAACAAACAAACAAACAAATAAACAAACAATCATCTGCTCTCCTCTGCTCTTGATCATGACAGCAGGAACTCATCATCCTGAAAGACTTCATCAGCCCTGCTACTCACACCTCATCAATAATAGCCCCTGCCCATCAGGATCTTCCTTCCCTCTAACTGGAAAGAAAGAAGAGGGCAGAGCTGAGTGGTCTTTCCAGATTCTCTGTTTGAGGATCATGGCAACTTTCTTATAATTTAACCAGCTCCATTCTTGACTTCATCATGTCTTCCAGTTAAGTACCCTCCTCCCCACCCTCGTTTCAATTTCATTTTATGCGCGTCTTCCCCTAATAGACTGTGAGGTCTTTGAGGGCAGGAGTTGTCTTTTGTCTTTCTTTGTATCCCTAGCACTTAGCACAATACCTGGACATAAAAGTTGCTTAATAAGTGTTTATTGATTGACTGACTGATATGCTTGAATAATATAGTAAACTAGAAATCAAGAGATTGTAGTTTCAACACTCTTCAGCTATGCTACCTTATAAATGTCACTTTGCTCCTCTCTAGGCTATTAACTCCTCTTAAAAAAAGAAGGGATTGGACAGGATGCTCTCTGAGGTGACTTGATCCTTTCATAATATAGGTACTTGATGGAAGAATTGGACTTGGTGTCTGGGGAATTGGGTTCCAACCCGGGCACTGGTACTTACTGGGTAGGGGCAAATCAGTTTGTCTCCCTGAGCATCAGTTTCCTCATCTGGAAAATTGTATTTGAACCTCCTCGTTTCCCAGGGTTATTGTGAGGAAATGTTCTGGAAACCTGGAAGGGCAATGGAAATAGGGGCTGTAAATCTGTGATTTTATCTGCATCATTGGCTTCTTCCCTTAGAGTGAGAAACCAAGACTACACTGTAATTGCAGACAATCTGACAATGGGCTGAATTCCCAAAGCAAGAAGAATGGTAAAGATGAATTGGTTTAATAATGATGCTTCTGGGGCCCCCTCTGAAAAGTGTCCTCTAATGAGATTGGCACTGACTCCTACCTTATGTTCCATTTAAGTTTGGCCATGCCTTAATTCTGCCTTGTTGGCAAGTCTTCCCAACCTTTTGGACTCATTGTTGAATTGACATTCTTCAAATGATCACCCTTAAAAGAAACATACTCCATATAAGCAAAGGGAAAAGTACTGAGAGGTAGTGCCAACTATGGGCTAACAGGCTTGGAATTAATGCTCAAAATAAAATAATAATAATAATAATAAATTGATTCGAATAAATGGTCTGGCCATTTCTTAACTTAATAATGAATGAATTGAATTCCTAGATAAGTTCATGCAAAGCACAGTAATTATTTTTAGTAGAAAATATAAAATTTGAATTAAAGTCTTCAGCTTTGAAAAATACAGTTCATGAAAGGATATTTTTCCTTTTCTCTCACAGAGAGTTTAATCATTTATTTTATCCCCACCTCTTTATTTGTGAAAGTTTTATGTTTCTAATAGGAAAATATTAATGAGATAAGTATTTGAGGGCAAAGAAAATAGACCTCTTTCATCAGTACAAAACTACAAAATAAATTAAATAAACAGAACAATTTATATATCTTGGGATTTAATAAAGAAGCAAATATTTGGGGTCTGAAATACTTGGATGATGGTTCAGCTCAGCTTAGATCAATGCCTACCCCTCCCCCAAATCTGGGCTCTGTAGGCTGTATGTAAGCATCTATAACCATGTTACAGATAGGCAGCTAGTTGGCATAGTAAATAGAGTGCAAGGCCTAGAGTCAGAAAGACTCGAATTCAAATACAGCCTTAGACACTTACTAGGTATTGTATGACCCTGAGCAAGTCACTTCACCTCTGTTTGCATCAGTTTTCTCATCTGTAAAATAGGGATAATACCCATTTCATACACATACACACATACGCATGCACATATATATACATATACACACATATATACGTATATGTGTATCTGTGTATATATACTGTGTATATATGTTTTACAACTGGACACAGACAAGAGTCTTGAAGGTCTAACTCATCACAGCCTTCTAAGTACTGGGTAACTGAGAGTGTTACACTGAATACCTGGATGGACAGTTTAATTATCTACAATCTATCTGATTGGTTATCTCATTCTATTTCATCTAATGTAGGGTTCTGATCATTTTCCCCACTCAAAAACCTTCAATATTTCTCACTCCTACTGAATAAATTCCAAACTCCTTATTCTCATTTCCAAGGTCCTCCTAAAGCTAGCTCTAGCCACACTGTTCCCATGCTTTCCCCTATCACATGTTCTACGCTCCTGAAAAGCTGTTTTTATGGGAATTTTTTTTATTTACTTTTATTACTTGGAACTCAGGGCTGTTCCTCCTACAAATTTTGGTTAATATTAATCTCACCTGACTAAAGCCTGTCCCATGGGATGTGAAAATTTACTTAAGAGCCTTAAGCATTCCTTAGATAAGAAGCCAGAGAAAGAATCTCAATCATCCCTGACTTCTTGGAAACATGTAAATCTTCCTCCTCCTCAGTCTATTTATGAGTCCTCTAAATGTAGCTTAATCTGTAACCTGACTTAGTCTACCTATAGAGCTGGTTTCATGAGGTTAGTTTCCTTAAGGGATATATGTGATTATGACTCTGTTTAACTAAGTGTGTTCAACTTTTTATGACACTGAAGGAAGGATGGGATTACAGACCTATGTTATCTAACATTTATAGCCTAAGAGGAATGTAAAAGATTGTAATATATAAATGAATCATCCTTCTTTCACTCTGACCCAATCTGAGTTTAAGAAGTCTGAATCCTCATAATTGTTCAGGTTTTCTTTGAGGCCTGAAAGTACGCTTCAGCATAACAATAAAACCCAGGTTTTTACCTCCGTAATTTCTGCATTGTGGTAAATATGTATTTGGTAGCATTTATTCACCACATGGACTCAGAGAAGAGATATTTCTCCCATGACACTGTACTTATCCTGTACTTTTTTGATGATTCATTGACTCAATTTATCCCCTTTAATTGAACATTACTCCCTCCCCTTAAACACTTCACTTTCTGACGTCAAGATCCAGCCCTAACCTTACACTCTGCGTAAAGCTGCCCTGTGGTACCAGTAAACCAAATCTATACTGCCTTTAAAAAACAAAACAAAACAAAACAAAACAAAAACTAGACCTTTATTTGTACTCCTTCTATACTTACAGATCATAGCTATACAACCTGAAGGTTTCTTGAAGGTTCTTTTCTTACAGATGAAAAAAATTAAGGCTGAGAAAAATAATCACATTCATACAGGTAATAAGGAGCAGAAATGGGAATTGAATTCAGTTGTTTTGCCTCCAAATGCTATGGTCTTTCTACGGTTACTATTAAATTTTATAGGAGCAGCTAGGTGTCTCTATGGCTAGAGCAATGCCCCGAAGTCAGGAGACTTGAGTTTAAATTCAGCCTCAGACACTTACTAGTGTTGTGACCCTGTGCAAGTCACTTAACCCCTACTGTCTCCCTCAAACAATTAGAAAATACTATATTATGTGGAATAGTGAATAGAGAGCTGTACTTGGTGCCAAGAAGATCTAAATTCAAGGCCAGCTTCTGACATGTACTGGCTGTGTGACCTCTGAGAAGTCACTTAACCTCTCAGCGCTGCTCTAAGCAATTCTGATATTCCACCCTTTAAAGACCACACGCCAAAGATCATGCTTAGGAAGAGCTAAGCTGCTTAGTTCTTTTATACTGTCTGGGAATACATTTATTTTAACTCTAGCTATTTTCTACCCTACTTATCCATTTTCAAATTCTTGCTCTGAGAACTGTTTAAAAAAAAATCAACATTAACATTGTCTCTGGAATGCTTATTTTGATGGTCAGTGCTGGGGAGCCTGTGGCCTCGACACCACTTTACAAGTGTTTTATCTCATTTGATTCTAACAACAACCCTGTGAGGTAGGTGCTATTATTATTCCCATTTTACAGTTGAAGAAATTAAGGCAGACAGAGATTAAATGACTTGCCCAGGGTCTCACAGGTAGTAAATGTCTGAGGCCAGATTTGAACTCACGACTTTCTGACTCCAGGCCCTGTATTCTTTCCACTCTATTACAGGCTCCTAGAGATGTAAATTTCAGAGCAATCAGCAAAGATTTAACAAAGGAAACTATAAGCAAGGAGTTCATCAAGGAAATGCTTGTGCTTTTATGGATGTGTAATAACTTTATTGAGGATACTTCCTCCAATCACAATCCACTCATTCACACCCCTCATCCCAGAATAGCTTCCATCTATGACATCTTGTGCCACCAACAAATTTTTTAAAGGAACTAGTTTAATCCATAAAACTAAAGATACTATACAAAGAACTAGACTAATTCTTTAGAACATTAAAAGAAGGCAAAAGTAAAGTGTGGACAGTTTCACTGTGCTCAGAGGTGTCTTTATCAATTCACCCTCATTAAAATATTGTATCTTTGGTGATTTTGAGTTCAATCTATATTATTCTGTGAATAAAATAATGTTAGCAAATCTATTTTGTTAAATAGCAAAGTTTTTTTTAATTGCTGATTACCTTAAGAAAAAAAATAAAACCTTATTATTTTTATCTAACTTTTAACAAACTCTTGGTAGCTACAAAACTTAATATGGAATTGGAAGAGAACTATGTAGAGGCACGATATTAAAATGGAACAGAATATGACACTAATTGATAAACTGTGAGATAGCTCAAGGAAAAAAAATAATTTTGTGAACCTAGAAAAACCTCATATATCTACCATCACTAAAGCTTTCTATATCAGGATCCTGGACTCACTCTCCTAAAGAAAGGTGGCTATATTTCACTTACTGTTAACCACAAGTGATTAACATACCAGTTCCTTTTTTAACAAATGAACATCAGTTTGTTTTTACAAAATGACTGAAGATATAGCAAAGACAGAATTGTAAATATTCTTCATAAAACATGTGGAATTGCACTTTCCTTTATGTCACCTTGGATCCTAGGGAGAATGGCCTCAGATATAAAACAGTTTTATACCCAGTGTTCCCTCCCACCAAGCTGACTTCTAAATATGTTATTTTCCATCAATGAGTAGGTCTGCACGTCTGCTCCTCCTGGGCTGCATCAAGCAGGGCAGGAGTTCTGCTCCTTACCATCTGGCGTTGAGCAAATTCCATTCTGAACTTCTTTTGGTGGCTCATTGTCTCAAGTGTTTGAAGCCCACAAGGTCAGGATTATATCCAATCTCATTCACTTAAGACAGGAAAGAATATATACAAAGAAGCAAAGAACAGAGGCCTATATTCATGGGCTACGTGTTGAACTTGGATGGAGGCCCTAGGCCTTTTTCCATCTAAAAGTTTATAGTAAAGGCTTCTATAGAGGAAAGAACAAGAGACAGATGATCATTTTTGGTTGGTTAGTGCTCTTTGATTGTCCCCAGTTTTGGCTCCACAGAAAATCTAAAAGAGCCCTTCTCTTACTCATATTATTAGAGAGCTTGAAGTAGTTATAGAATGTCTGTACTTATGGCAGCTAGGTGGTGTAGTGGACAGACCACCAGCCCTGGAGTCAGGAAGACCTGAGTTTAAATCTGGCCTCAGACACTTGACACTTAGTAGCTGTGTGACCCTGGTCAAGTCACTTAACCCCATTGCCTACCAAACAGAAAAAAAAAAATCTGTACTTCTTCTGAAGTCCATATATGGACTTTATCAGCTGAATATGTTGTACATGATCATAAAGACCACGCTTACTGGTCAGTCCTACTCTTTGTCCCTCACGAGAATTTATTTTAAGAAATCATTTTCCAGTTTTCTTATGTGATTATTTGTTTGAAGTTGGATCAAAACAAAACAAAACGCTTCAGATGTCTCCAGGTTGACTGGAGTGACCTATTATGCTCCTATTATGCTCATTCTTTCTAAGTGTTGCAACGTTGGTTGCTTTAATAACATATTGTTTTAGAGGAATTACAACAGAAAATGAGGTCCAGAGTGTTAGGGACACAATATATATCACAAAATCTAGCAGTGTCATTTTAAAAGATTTCTATAAACAGACCTAGCAAAACAACAATTGAATTTATAGTAAACCTAGAGTTCTTGTAGCAAGAAAACAAAATGGTCTTAGGAAATAAAGCTCTAAGGGAAGTCAAAGTTCACTTAGCCATTCTATTATTTTACAGATAAAGAAAGGGAAACCTAGAGATGTTACATGAGTTTTCTAAGGTCACCTGATTAATAAGTTGAGATTTGAACCTAGGCCTTTCAAGTCTAATGCTAGCACTCCTTCTACCATATTCATTTTCCTTACTCCTTAAGGTCAGAGAAGTCACTAGTTTTAAGTCTTTCTACTTTTCTCTACTCTCCAAACCCCATTTTTGTTTTTGTTTTTCATTTAGAGGATCAAGTGTTATTGCCGTTTTTATTTGCTAATTAGTTGATTGCATTTTAAAAGTTTCTAAGTCATTGCTTTGGAAGGAAGTGGTAAGGTTTATACAAAGCCATTCAAAGCAACTGATTGCAAAGAAAAAAAATCCAACAAATCATCCTTTTTTTTGCCCCCTATCTGTAACTAAGTAAAGAAATTGATTTACATGATCTATCCTCAGTAACTCAACTTTTTTTTCTTTTTTGGCATTGTACAAAACCATAGAGAAAGAGAGAAATAAATTAGACAAATGGCAGCAGTGAAAAGAGAGAGAGAAGGAGGAGGAGGAAAAAGAGAAGAAAAAAAAAGGAGGAGAAGGAGAAAAAGGAGTGGGAGGAGAGGAAGGGAGGGAGACCCTGAAACAGAGAAAGAGAGAGATATGATACAATGAGAAATAGCATCAACTTAGGAGCAAGGGAGTATGGGTTCAAATCCTGATGATTCTCTCTGTGTGACCCTAGGCAAGTGACTTATGCTGCTATGCCCTCAGTTATCTCATCTGCAAAATAAGAGACTGGACTAGACAGTTTGTGGGGTCTCTTCCAGTTCAACATCTATATCCATTTAATCATTTAGGTTTGAATACCGGCTCTGGTGCTGTATCACTTTGGGCTAGTCACATAAGCTCCTTGGGCTCCGTTTTCTTCATCTAAAATAAAGATGGAGTAAATAATATGTAAAATTCTGCCCACCATTAAATAATAATAGCTGGCATTTTTATATAGACCTTTATTGTCTGTAAATCACATTTCATTCTGTACATGATTTCATTTGAGTCTTATATCATCGCTGTGAATTAAATATTATAATTAACTCCATTTGTAGATGAAAAAAAAAGTCAGGGAGGTAAAGTTACTTATTCAGAGTCAGACACCTGATTAGCATATGAAGCAAAATATAAACCCAGATCTTCATGAAATCTTTTAAGATCAAACATCAGAAACAGGAAAGAGGAATGGCAGAAAGAATGTGTAGAAAAGACAAGGGGAGTAGAAGGGAAATGCAATAAGAGTGAGAAAAGAAAGATTAAAAATCCTTATAGCTACCAAGAGTCAGCATGAGAGGTGTCATATATCTTAATGTATTTATAATGTATAGTTCTCAGTTCCCTAAGGTGAATTATTAACTAATATTGACAACTTTGAACCTGTTGTGGATAGAGTTACTATGACTGTCAAATGGGATGATTTACTGCAGAACCTAAGTCGTGCTTGGTGGAAGGGAAAGGAAGCATAAGGTTTAAAAGAGGATCCCCGTAAAAGAAGAGGGTGACATATAGAGTGCCTAGAAAATGAGGCTATGTGAAGATTAATGGTCGGTGGCTACTTTACCAATGAATTTCACGATATAGTTTTGCTCAATTTATCTTAGCTACTTCAGTCAAGGTAAGGCTAAAGTAGATACAGACTCATCACAGGTGGTAGCAGAAGGCATCTGCTTTCAGAAATTTCCCTGGACCCACATCTGAGAGGCCTGTTAGCTAGTATATTTGCATAAATGCTAAGATAATTAGACATCGCATGTTAAGCTGGGATTGTGGTTTTGTGCTTTCATTTTGGGGAGGGGGTAAATCTTTACTTATGATTAATTTTAAAAGTTTAAAATATTGCTGTTTGTAAAATGTATTTGAAGGGGATCTTTGATGAATGAATAAATAAATGAGTCAAGAATTTAATAAGCACTTATTATATGTAAAGCACTGGAGATACAAACAGAAAATTGAGATAACCCCTGCTCTATAAGACACCCCTCCTAATGGGAGACTATACATTCTAATATGAGAGACAATACTCATAGAAGCTAACAGCCACAAATCAGATGAAAAGATTCCATGATCATTTGAGTGTAGTAGTAAAGCAGATCAATATGTTTCTTATTTAATGTTATTTCCATTGATATAATAATACCAATTTCTGATGTTCGACCATTTAACAATACCAAGGACTTGGACGAAAAGAATCTCCTCTTCTTTTCTGGGTCTTCAGTAGCTACGGCTGCTGTACCTGCAGGAATAATTGCCAGTCTGTGTCTCCACAGAGAATATTTGCTAGGATGAGGGCTTCAGTTAATGGTTGTGAGGGATGAGCTGGATTAATATATTCTAAAATGATTACTCCTGGAAAGAAGAAATCCATCCAAAAGGGTAATAGGAAACAACTTTCCTATTTGTGATTCCAAAGGTTTTTGGATTCATGGTCCTGGGCCGTCACTATCTGGGTCCAAGGGAATAAGATTGTTCAAGTGATTATGAAAGTTTTATTTTCTTGGCAATGCTGCCTCCTATATCTGTCCCAGTGCCTCATGACTTCAGTTAGGGTGGCCCACCTACCTTATGAGTTGAAGTTGGTTGTCATTTGCTGGGGATGGCTGGACCCCTTTATATAGGATTCACTTTCCTGGATGATATGCATAAAGGCTGGATTAGACGTAGGAAAAGTGGTCCTGGGGGTACTGCTACTCTCAAGGCTCCTGTGTTCATCTACCTATTGGTGGCAGGTAATAGGAAGATGTTGCTAGTGATGAGGAGGAATCTTCACAATTATTTCTCCTCCCAATGATAACTGTAGGAGGTAGTCTGGAAACAGGTCAGGTAGCGTAAGGGAGACTTGATGCTCCCAAGGCCCTTGGGTTCAGAGTCATGGGCAGTCTCCATCAGAGTCTTAGGGGAGATGATGACCAAGAGGTAATGGTGGTTTGATTTGTCTGGCATATTCTGCCTCCTCTCTCTCTCGTGGTGCCTTAATTCTTTAGCTAAGCTTGACAACCTGCCCTGTGAGTGCAATTGGTTGGCAGTTTTGGGGATAGTTGGCCCCTTCTCCATACAATTTGCTTCTCTAGGTAATGGCTGTAAGGGCTGAGTTGGATTAACAGATTCTAAAATGATCACTCCATTGAAAGGAGAAATCCATCCAAAAAAAGGCACTAGGTAACAATTTTCTTAAATCTATAGTATGTCGATCAGCAAGAGTACACAGAGGACAAATAATTAGGAAAGCAGGCAGGACCACAAAGTCAATGTAGGAATAAAAATTCCTTAGGTAATGATGCAGTTCCCATAGAGGCTGTGCCCTGGAAAAAGATGCCCTTTGAATTATAAAATTATACACAGAGAATAAAAATAATGACCTTGGATATGCTCTATAATGCAAGGCCATTAATTGTACCATTGTGACTGGCCTATTGATTAAATAAAACCCTGTATTTAATAAAATACTGTGGCTGTAAGGGTGAACTACAAAAAAAATTGAATTAACTATAAGTATTCCTTTTTGTTTGTTTGTTTTTAAAGAATGAATATGTTTCATGGAGCTCCACAAAAGATTTAAAGGATAAGGAAATGTGGAACTGAGGCAGTTTAGTGCAGCACATAGAAAACTGTCTTGCAATGAGGGTGACAGTTTGAAATCCTGTCTTGAACACATATTGTTGATATGATAATGGGCAGGCCACTTAACTCTTTAGTGCCCCTCCCCAGGAACTCTCTAAGATTCTAAGTTACAGAGGAAATGCCAATAGGAATTTGGTAGAGGGAGTTTATACACTGGGAGTTCCTTACACGGAGGAAATTAAAGATCCAGACCAAAAAAGAAAAGAAAAATAGAACAATTCTCAAAATGAAATTGTCCTGAAACTACCGACCTCAAAGCACCCAGAATAGTATATAAGAAATGTCACATTAGGCAGAATTATAATTGACCTACCACTGAATTGTGTCTCTAACAATAACAAGAAAGGATATGTTAGTGCAAGTGTATAATAGGTTCTCCCTATCCTTACTAATTTTAAGGGTTGGGAATAGAATCCCTCAAACCTAACCTCTTGTTACTAATCTATTGCCTATGAATTTATCCAAACTCTTCATCCTTGTACTTCCTGAAATCCTTCATGGATATATGATTTCATATGTCAAGGTATTTAGCCCACCAGCAGGGAGTCCGAAAAATTGGCATAACTGTGCTTGTAGGCTACACCTTTCAGGGGTCTTATGAGAAGCAGATAATGTAGAGAAAACACTTTGTGACTCTTAAAGTGCTATACAAATGTCAGTTCCTGTCTTATTGTAATAATTATTATCAGAATCATATAATTATACCATCACATGTAAATTATATTTGTGATTTGCTATAATCAAAACGTTATCACCTAAGGACCAGATTTCATATATGCATATATAGATATACATGTATACAGATACATTTCTATACACACATACACATGTACACATATGTATATGTATACATATGCCATATAATATACATATACATATATGTATTTTTTCACCTTATATCAGCTTTTAAAGGAATGAATACCATGAAGCCTCATGCTTTTAAAAGGGTCCTTAGACATTTGGTCCATCGCCTTCATTTTACTGAGAAGGAAAGTAAGGTACAGAAAATTGACATGTTCAAGTTCACATTGCTAATTGAGGTCAACACTGAAACTAGAATCCATACCACTGGATTTTTTCTGCTTCTTTTCCATGTAGAGAAACTTGAAAAGGTCAATAAAATCTCATTTCCTCTCTCAACTTGACAATGCAGTATGGAGGGCAGCTAGTAGCGCACTGGATAGAGCACCAGCCCTGGATTCGAGAGGACCTGAGTTCAAATCTGGCCTCAGACACATGACACTTACTAGCTGTGTGACCCTGGGCAAGTCACTTTACTCCATTGCCTAGCTAAAACAAAATAAAACTAAACAAAACAAAACAAAAAAAAAAACAATGCAGTATGGTACCCCGGACTTGAGGTTAAAAGGGCTGGGTTAGCATCTCTGTGGTGGCCCTTTCTACTACTGAAATGACTTACTTTACACACTTCGGAACCTCAGATTCCTCATCTGGAAAATGGGAGTAATAATTCTTTCTCACATATGGTTGTTGCCAAGATTAAATGAAATAGTATGTAAAAGTATTTTATTAAGTGCAATGGCAATTCATAAGTTAAAGGACACAGGTCTCAGAAGAATAAATAGTGCAAGCAATAATGAACCCTTGGCAACTAGATTTGAAATTTGAAGAACCACACACAATAGTCTCTACTTCTTCTCTATCCCCCACAATACTTAGCATAACAATGGGTATGTGGTTAGCCCTGAATTAGTACTTGCTGATGTCACTCAACCCTGAACCAAAAACAGAAGGCAGTGCTCTACCGGCATGACTAGATTTCCTTCTTGCATATTTTGCAGCAACCATTTACAGATGAAATGAAATGTTACTACCGCTGTGTGCTAAGAGCTTTCACTGAGCTACTTAGCTGTTACGATTATTTATCATTTATATAGCACTTTATCATTAAGGATTTAAACTGAATAACACCCTGATGTCCTAACCGTTATCAAATGGGTGGCTCTAGCATTGAATACTTTGCAATCTGTAATAATCCAATCCAAGATAAGTGTCACATCATAAAACTGATAAATGCCCCTGTTACTGGTTATATTAATGTTGTCTGGGATATAGCAGAGAGATGAATTACTTTACACTAAAAGAAGATAACATAGTTGTAAGGACCAAAAGGATGGAAGACCCAAATATAGATAGATAGATAGATAGATAGATAGATAGATAGATAGATAGATAGATAGATAGATTATAGATATAGATATAGATATAGATACAGATATAGATATAGATATAGATATAGATATAGATATAGATATAGATATAGATATAGATATAGATATAGATATAGATATAGATATAGATATAGATATAGATATAGATATAGACATAGATATAGATATAGATATAGATATAGATATCTTTTTTGGGTCCAAGTCCTTGGAAGGATAGTTCTTGCCTTTGGAGATAAAACTCTATTTAGCGTGAGTCTGTGCAGCAAAGTACACAAATGGAAACTAAAAATCCAGGAAACAAATTAATTATTTCCATGCCATTACTCACTTCCCCTCTTTTCAAATGATTATGCACATACTTATATATTTACATATTGCATATATGTCCCTAAAAAGAACATATACTCCTTGGGGGCAGGTAATTTTTGTTTGTTTTTCTCTCTCTTTCCCCAACACAGTGCCTTTTTACATACCAGACTTTTAATAAATGTTTGCTGGATCAGAATTGATTGGATTTATTGGATTAGATGCTTTCCTCCCAAGTAATTATGTGAAGAAACTTTCTAAACTAAATTTTATCGAACCAATTTTGGCATATAAAAGTGGCTGTTAAAGGATCATAGAATTAAAGTTGAAAGGAATCCTAGAGGTCAGCTAATCAAACTTCCTTATTTTACAGCTGAGGAAACTGAGGCTCAGAGAGATATCCAACATTAAATAGGTATGAAGTGTAGAGCCAAAATTTCCAGCTCCAAATTGAATAAGCCTTCTGCTGAACCATCAGCTATTTTAAAATGGTATTATTGACTGTGGTCATTTCTCCTTTGATAGAAGTTATTTCCAGTGAAAGACAGTGTGGTACAGTTTAAAAGCAGGCTAAATTTGGAGTCAGAGGACCAACCTTCAAAATCTAGCCTTTCTACTTCTTCCCTGTACGGCATTAGGCCACTTAACTTTGATTGGCCTCAGTTTCTTCAACTGTTAAAATGGAGTTTGAAAGACGAAACGATGTCCAAGGTCCCTTCCCACTCCAACTCTATATCTAAATGTTTGATCAAATACATTCTTGAAAGCTTTTTGGTGCATGTGTGTGTTAATAAGAGAGTGTTATAAAACATACCTCCCCACAAACATAGTGTTCTTATCTGTCAACATGGTCTATTGGCCCTTTCTCTATAAAAACTCAGATTATGCCTACATTTAACAAATCACTTGAGAGGAAAGTTAAAGAAGTTAAACCAATTTGTTGTACCTCAGGCTTAGAGAAATAACACATAAATCATTAAAGAGGGAAAGAAAAAAAGGAATGGAAGCCTTGAGCAAACTCAAATGCCATGGGACTCACTGTCCCCTACCCCAAGGAATTATGAAAAGGAATTCCATTTTTTTAATGAGAAGTCTAAGACTGGGAATTGATAGATGGGCATAAATATCAGTAGCTGAGGAGATCCAGTTTGATCTATTAGACGAAAGGGATGGGTACTCAGTATTAAAAAAATCTGTAAAATTATTAACTCTAAAATCTATTTTAAAAACTGAGGGAAGTAAAGGATAATGCAGCTTTAGCCTTAATTTTGTTCAGATTGGCCCAGGGAATAATTCAGTTATTTCAATTCAAAATTGGCTTAAACATCATAAGCATAAGAGCAACGATTAATAGGCAGGGCAGCCTTCTGGGGGAGATGTCTTGTGGGATACTTGAGTATTGGTGCTAATGATCTGTAAGAGGGAATAGACAGCATGTTAATGAAATTTTCAGATGATGCTAAATTGAGAGAGGCTGGAAACATCAGTCACAGCAGAAAGAAAAAAAATGTAATAAAAATAGATAGAAAGTGGTTAGAAACATAAGACAATTGACCAAATGAGATCCTGGTTCCCCCAAATGCTAAAAAGTATATTAAGAAGATGATCTTGAACTACTCAAATGTGAGACACATGAGAACCCAATTGATCAATAAATTTGTCTCTTCAATATCTCAGCATCTCTCACATGAATAAATGAGTGAATGAATGAAAAAATAATTTATTAAGCACTTATTCATATCTGTCTCTTCATTATTTCCATGACCAAAACCTTTGTACTGGGCCACTATATGTCTTCAATATAGAATATAGTCTCTTCCTGCTCCAGCCTACCATTTACATACACACTGTTACCAGAATAATCCTATTATATAACACTAATTACATAACTCCGTCAGCTAAGTCTCAACTGACTATCTTCTAAATATATCTGCAATCCTTAACCTGGCATTCAAGGTCCTTCTTTAACAGATTACAATTAGAAATTCAAGCCTTATCTCAAGTAACCCTACTTTACAGATTCTATTCTCAGGCTAGATTTGGGTACTTAACAGTAAATGCTGTAGGGTGCCATTCTCCCTCACCATTTTCACTTCCCCTCTCACCTCATTTCCTGTCCTTGACATAGTCCCTCTTCTTTTTTCCACGCTGCTAGAATGGAAGCCAGAACCAATTTTCAACCCAGGCCTCACAGTCTTTTACCAATGATAATAGCTGGGACTTTACCTGTTCTGTTTCTTCCCAGCATGGTGTAGTCATGGCTGCTGAGGTGAGCAGAAAGTCGCCAAATATAATTCTTTTGGTAAATTACAGGGTACCCAGATCTTATTATCTGCCTTTATCATGCTGTTACTCTGATCCTTATCGTCTCCCCTAATTCCACTTTTTCCTTACCCCCAAGCATGGCATCTGACCTGTACCCTGAGGATACCTGGTCCTTGATATCCATCCAATTTCTTCATCCTCGGGATTTCCAAACTTTTCTATCTGCTTTGCAGCTGAACATTCTTACCTAATTAGGAGCATGACTCCCTAAGAGCAACCACTGTCTCATTAGCACAATACTTTTTTTAAAAATTATGTTTTCATTATTAATTCATTTGTACTATAATTTTTTTCATGATAGACTATAAGTTACTTACACACAAGAAACATGTTCAATTTCTTTGTATCCCCCCCAAAGGGGGGAGGGAGAATCAGTGCTTGAACATAGTTGGTTTTTAAGAAATATCATTTATAAATAAATTCAACAAATTCAATTAAATATATTACCTACTACATGTAAGGCACTATGCAAAGCACCGGGAATCATTCAAGAATAAAAATAAAACAGTTTCTTCATATCTTCTTCCCCTTTATGATTCTAGCTCATGTCCTTCTATGAATGCAGAAAGCATTTTTTCTCCATTTTTTCATTATTAGTATCACTTTTAATAACTTCAGAGAAGCAAAATGCTACTTAATGCCATCTGGATAAAAATTAAAAGCAAACAAAAAAAATCGATTTTTCTGGTTGTTTCCAAATATTGACATCTTAAAAACAAAATATTCATATTATCATCATCTTGGGTGGAAGAGAGAAGGAAAGGAGTTATTCTGATATTCATAAAATTCACCTTAGGTTGCCAAAAGGCAAAGCCTTCCAAAACATGTCCCAAACTACTTCACCCATCAAGAGATCACAAGGACAACCAGAGGATAGATTTCACCTTATTACACAAGATCTTCTTTGGATATTTCCTCAAACACCCTGTCCACCCAGATCTTACCAACATCTCTATTTTCCAATGATGAAACCTTACGATCCTTCCTTAAACCTTGATATTGACTCTGCCATTAAATTGTAAGGACAGTCAAGCCCTTAAATCTAGTCTGCAACTGAAATCTCCTTTCTTGTCTCCTCAAATAACAAAGTGATCTCTTTGAGAGTAGGGAATGTCTAGTTTTCTATCTGTATTCCCAGTGATTAGAACAGCTGTTAGCTTACAGTAACGACAATAACACTCAATAATTAACACTTAATAAATGCTTTTTTAATCTGCCACCTAGATAAACCGTTTTTGGCGAATTTTGTAAAGGAAGTCTACATCTATAAAGAATATAGTTTTTTAACCTCAGACATGGAAAAACCAGTCCAATGCTCTATACCACAGAAAATTCACTCTGCAGCATCTCTGACAGAAGAACACACAGTCTTTGCTTTAACACTTCTGGGTCTGCTTATCTGGTAGTTAAACCTATCTTTGGCAAGTTCCCAGCAATCAATGAAGCTCTGAAGAGAACCACTGGATTTTTGGAGGTTTGCCCACTATCTTCTGTAAGTAAATATTTGTAATGTCACTGATTATGGCTCACTTATGAAGTAATCGTCACTTTGAAATTACAACAGAACTTCACTGATGTCTTCCAATAAAGGAAAAGAATAATAGAATGAAACAATTCATTGAAATTTCTTAAGGGATGAACATTATTCCAGAGATTCATAGTCATTATTCAGAAACAGAAGCAGAGGAATGTTGATTGTAATAAAGCTTTGTTAAATTTCTATATTGTTATATTTTCTCATTTAAATCTAGAGCAATCTAAAAATGCACATCTTTTTCAATGGCTACCCACTGATTACTAGTCACTAATCAGCACAATTAACAGATATTGATTGATAACCTAAATGTAAATCCAAGAGCTAGACCCCATGAGGGATAGAAAGAAGTGGGGATTACCATCTATGGATTCAACACGGAATTTTCCATTCCAGAACCAGATTGAAATGATGATGATGATGATGATGATGATGATGATGATGATGATGACAAGAACAATGAGAGTTTAGTGGTGGTGATGATAATGGTTCATATTTACATACTGCTTTAAGGTATCTTACATCATTTCATTTTATTCTCATGACATTTCTGTTCTATCTTAGCTATGTATGCTATATGTTTATTTTGACTATACCTATGATGTCACTGGTATCAGGAACACTTAGTAAGGGACTTCTTCTTCAAATGCAAATAATCACCTCTGAAACGTATAGCCTTAGAGAATTAACACATTTAATATGTGATTCAAGTAATATCCAAACTCAGGTCTTCTGGGTTTTGAAACAATGTCTCCTAACACTGTGCCATGATGCTTCTATGTTTGATTTTAGTCATCTCGGTGAGGATTTCATACCTATTTCAGAGTGAACTGTACAAACACCAAAGTGGAAAATCACAAAATGACAATACCACCTTGTTTTCCTTATTATCAAACCATCCTAGGGAATCATGTGCATGTGCAAGGTCTTTACATCAGGGGATTTACTGTGAAAAGAGGTGATTTTAACATAATGTCTTCTGGACGTACATTTTCATGTGATTAAAAAAAAGGCTAGTGTTTATACGCAGGTGACTACCTTATAATGTAAGAAAATCAGATTTGGGAGTGACTTCTGTTACCAGGCCACTTGTAGATAAATAAGAGTGAGGTAGCCTCTCTTCCTTACTAGCAGAGTGCATATCATGTTGGTGAAGATCAAAAGAGGCCATTTATTGCTAGCAGGACACAAAATCTTATCAGAGTTTTGATTAATTTTCTTTGCTGATTATTCATTTATTCCCTAGAAATTAAAATACACACATTCATTTCTGTGTGGATAAAGCAAAGAAAATGAAGTAACTATTTTAGCTCAATATCTACTCTGAAAATTCCTTAATCCTTTGCTAGTTTGTATAGAGATCATGGACATCAGAAAAGGAAGAGATACTTTAGATCTCATATATGGCATCCTCCTACTAAAATATGAATATTTCCCCAAAATACTTTTTTCCTTATCTAAGCAGTTATAGAATCAGAATAAGTTATAGATGGGGAAAAAAAAAACAGAATGTTTCTAATTACAGGATCCTAGAATTTAAAATGGGAAGGAACCTTGCTGTTAGTCACTTCCATCAAGTCTGACTCTCCGTGACCCTATTTGGGGTTTGCCTGGCAAAGATAGTAGAGTGGTTGGCCATTTCCTTCTCCAGCTCATTTTACAGGTAAGGAAACCAAGACAAACTAGGTTAAGTGACTTGCCCAGCCGGATTTGAGCTCAGGCAGATGAATCTTCATTCCAGGTATGACTCTCTCTCTACTATACCACTAAGCTGCCCGGAAAGAGACCTTAGAGATCATTTAATATAATTCCCTCACAGGAAAACAGAATCAGAGGATCTCAGGTCTAAAGTAGGAAGGGGACTCAGAGTCATTCCTCATTCAGTCTAATCCCCTCATTTTATAAATGAGGAAACTGAGTTTCAAGGAGTTTAAGTGACTTTCCCAAGGCCACAGAGTCAGTACACATCAGAAGTGGGCTATAAACGCAGGTCCTCAGTTTCCCAAGCCAGTTTCCACTGGCCCCATTGTCCCTCATTTTGAAAACGAGAAAACTGAGGCCCAGGGAAATGATGAGACTTGCCCAAGATTGCACAAATAATAAGTGGCAGATCATGAACCCTAATTTTATGTCTTCTGATTACAAATTCCATGTTCTTTCCTCTATGTCATACTTAACTAACAACTGAGGCACAGAAAGGCTAGGTAAGTTTTTAAACAGCTAATTGCTGATAGAATTGAGACTAGAATTCAGGTCTTCCAACTCCTGGTTTGGTACTCTTTCCATTATGCTTTCACTGTGTTTAATGGATCTTTAACAACTTCCCCTCCCCATGGGGTTACATTATAATTCAATTGGGTTCTTTAATGTAATTTCCTGTAATTTTTCCTGACTGGATTTTGATTTCCTAATTTGAGTCCATCATTCCTATTCAGTGTTCTCTAACATGCCTGGTAGTACACAATTGGACATTTCCTCCCCTTTCTTGCTGGTTACACAATATAAATACTGTACTCACAATTTTTACTTTCATGAATCATTCTTCTGGAGTGAAATTGCTCCAGGTACTAATTACATTTACAGGATTTGAAGGAAAAAAAAACTACCTGGGAAACATAGTGATAATTAAAATTGACTGAGGTCCATTGAGCAGCTAAGAGCTTAATGAAACAGTGGGAAAGAAAGAATGTATGCTCTATAGTGAATGTCATTTATGGTGTACTTTTACTACTTAACATAAGAGTCATGATGTAGATAAAAGTGATGTACAATCATTGGCACACACCCTCTTGAAAATGTGTAGCCTGTTACATCACCATGTTAGCATCAACAACCTCTAAACCACTGCTGGCTATTGACAGCCTACATAGCCTTTAAAGACTATCTCCATGCACATCTTCCACTAAGAGCTCCCTGATTCACTCTAGCTGAATGAGTTCTTCCTCATCTGATAGCATCACACTTTCTATTCCTCTTATCATTTGAATTTACCTACATACTTAACTTAACACATTCTCAATGAGATTATGAAATCTTCCAGGGCACAGACTGTAACTGCTATCTAGTTTAACTCCTTCTCATCAAATTCTGTTTAAACATACACATACACATGCACGCACGTGGGTGCTCGGCCACACACACACACACACACACACAAATCTAGCAAACACATTTATCCAAGCAAATAGTAAGCATAAATCAAGGAGATAGAATGCAGAAGCATATATGAGTTCTTCAGCTCAGGAGCAAGACAAAATCTCAGCTTAACCAAGGAGAGAATGATCTCACCGAGGAAGTCTTCTTTTATTAGTCTATGTGGTGAGAATCAAGGGATATGTTGGAGTCCTAACTACCCTCATTTCCAGAACTCCCAACTCCAGAAATGCTCTCTGACTTTTCAAAAGTTTGTACCTTTTCTCCTGCCCATCTCTCTTGAACAAATTCCTTCTCTGTTTTTCTCTCTCTTTCTCTGGTGCCTCTCTATGTTAATGCTAGCCAGGAGTCAGCAGTCCATTTGAGGGACTGCTGAGTCCTGGCTAGCATTAACATAGAGAGGCACCAGAGAAAGAAGGAGAAATGTACCATGTATCATTTCCAGTGTACAGCACTGGGAATGTAGATTCCAGCAAAGCAAGAACAATTAACATTTTTGTGTTACTATGTGATTTCTAAATAATTTTGCATACATTGTCTTACCTGAGCACACAATAACTAACTCTTTAACATGGAAAGTATAATTATTATTACCAATTTATTGCTTAGGAAACTGAGTCTCAGAGAGATAGGTTTGCCAATGTCACAAAGCTAGAAAGTGATGTAACCTAATTTCAAACTCAGGCCATCTGAATTTAAGCCCTTCCTCCTCTACCATGGATGCATCTAGTTGTGGCCATGATAAGATGAAAACTAAGAAATATAAAAAGAAGTAATTCTAGCCCCACAGTCGTCAAGGTGGATTTGGAAAGCAAGTCAGTAGTGTACAGTGATTGGGTATTTAAGTACTAAAGGTCAGAAGGATACTGAAAGTCATAACTAAGAGTACAAATCCAAGGCAAGGAGATCTCAGCATGGGGATTAGAATCAGAAAGCATTCAGAAGCCAGGTAGACAAAGAATTCCACTAAATTCAATTCATCAAGCATTTATTATGTGTAAGACACTGTGCTATCCACTGGGAACACAAAGACAAAAATGAAACACAGAATCGTGGATTTAGAGCTGCCCCTAGGGTTAGGATCTTGACAAGTAAAGTAACTTTTTCTGAAGTTTGGGACATTTTCATAGCTCTTGTGGAAGCAAGAAACAATTGTTCTGAAGCCATCTCTGGCTTAGCAACAATCGGGAACATCTGGATGGATGGGAAGTGTGCAGGCCTGGGCAAGCAGAAGCTTCTGACAGGCAGATGCTAAAATGCACAAACTGGTATGAGGGAAGTCTTATAAGAGTTACATTCAATCAACAACTATAAACTGTGACTATGTTGTCTAAACCCCTGCCTGCTGACTGAATCATTTGATTTTCAACTGGTTGTTTCAGTGATGTACATCCTCAACTTGAAGCATGTCTTTCTTCTTCTGAGGCAGCTCCCAGGGGTGACCTAAGGCTGATTCTGTTCCAATATTTGTGGATTCTGACAAGGCTGACAGTAAGCAGGTGCAGCCATATCTATTTGTTGGGATCAAACTGTAGCCTCCTGAGAGTCCATTTTCTATGAAGAGCCCTCATCCCATTTGGAAACCTAAAGCATTTAGTATAAATTGTGGAACCTAGAGCCTACGGTTTAAGACAAGTGGGTTAGAATGGAGATAAGCACACACTTCTGAGAATAAGTGGTAATTAGCTCCCTGCCTCCTAACACATTCAACTCCCAATGATGAGTTTTAATTTTATTTGAGTCTTTTAAAGGGGAAGGTGTCAGAGCTTAGCACTTGCTACTGGATTTAGCACAAATGGCGACCTGCCAATTAAAACTTGTTTTCCACTCGTTTTCGATCTACTATATGAAAATGAATTATGTGGTCCAATATGAAGTGAAATCTATAATCCTCTGAGGAGTGTTGAAATATTATTTCACTTTCTGAGTATGGGCAGCAATGAAGAATAAGTTTGTTTGAAAATAAATATTAAATGTGTCACCCAGGCATATCTTTTCAGCCACAGTTAGCAAAGACTTTGTTTTTCTCTTGGAGTGGTGATAGATGCATTTTGAAAGTCATAAAATATAAAAGAAAAAAAGATATATACATTTAGAACTGGGGGAGACCTTAGAAGTCATCTAGTACATGTCCCTTATTTCATAGATAAAGGAACTGAGGGCCAGCAGGGCCAGGGAGAGTAAATTCTAGAACTAAGATTTGAATGAAGTTCCCAGCCACCAAATCCAGTTCACTTAAGTGAGGTCACTTTAATCACCTTTAGATGGATAAGTAGCCACATTTGAAATGCAACTGAGGAATACTGCCCTGGATCCATTTGGGAGAAGCATTCATTGTACCTGAACACAGACAGTTGGTTGTCTATGCCTGGATGTGAAGCCATGGTAAGAGGGGTTGCTCTTTTGTTCTATGTCCTGTTCACTGATAACTAACTTTGCTGCAGGGAGATTTTCCACTCAAACTGAAAGTAAAGTCATTTACAGGGAATAAGAAGGGTTTACTTATTTTCATGGTTTCAAAGGCTGCATTATTGAGTTATTTCTTGGACTCAAAAGAGAATCAAACAGATTGAAGCTTGACTACATCTCCTTTCTCAAAATCATGCTGCCCTAGGGGCAGAGCCAAGATGGTGGAGTGAAAGCAGTGACTTGCTTAAGCTCTCCCCCAAACCCCTCCAAATACCTATTAAAAATGGCTCTAAACAAATTCTAAAGCAGCAGAACCCACAAAAAGACAGAGTGAAACAAATTTCTAGCCCAAGATAACCTGGATGGTTGATCAGAAAGGTATATTACACCAGGCTGGGAGAGGAACACAGTTTGGCGTGGGTGCACAGGCTTCAGTGAACCTGGCACAGGCCTCTGAGGACTGATTCACAGGCAGCTGTGGTTTCCAGACTTCTCAACCCACAAACACCAAACACAACTTAGAAGGTCAGTGGGAAAAGTCTGTTTCTGCAGTGCTGAGAGAGAAGCTGTTGGTCTCAGTTCTATTCCCAAGCTTGGTCCCAGGGCGGCGGCTGCCTCCTAAGATTCAGGCCCACAGACTGAGGGGGGAGTCAAGTGGCTGACAGAGGGGGAGTGCAGGGATCTCTCTGCTGGTGCAAGATTCTCTTGCTTTGCCCGTGCTTGGATCAAGGTCACAGTTCTGGGTGCTGGTCCTTGGGTGAGGAAGAACACTGGCATGGTGGAACCTGCAGTGGCTGTGAAGAGGAAATCTTCTTTATAGTTCCAAGGCAGAAAAGTGTTGCTTGTGGTCACTCATAGACCAGAGCACAGGCCAGGAAATGAGTAAACACCTTGCCCTTGATCATAGCACCTCGGAAGAACTGAAAATTTACAGGTCCCTAGAAGTATCTCTGAAAACAGCTGCACAAAACCCCTGAAGCTTGGGGCAATACATTGTCCACAGACCCCTACCATAACAAAGAGTTTATAACTCAAGTAATTGGCCTGGATCGTGAGCAAATAGTGCAAAAAGAGTCACACTAAATTATCTTACTTTGGTGACAAAGAAGATCAAAACACAACCAGAAGAAGACAACGAAGCCAAAGCTCCTACATCCAAAGCCTTCAAGAAAAATATGAATTGGTCCCAGGCCATGGAAGAGCTCAAAAACAGATCTTGAGAAGCAAGTAGGGAGAAGTAGAGGAAAAACTGAGAATGATGCTAAAGGAGGCCTAAAACAATACTGAAGAAAATAACATCTTAAAAAATAGCCTAACCCAAATGGCAAAAGAGGTCCAAAAAGCCAATGAGGATAAGAATGCCCTAAAAAGAAAAACTGTCCAAATGGAAAAGGAAATCCAAAAGCTTACTGAAGAAAATACTTCCTTAAAAATTAGAATGGAGCAATTGGAAGCTAGTGACTTTGTGAGAAATCAAGACAGTGTAAAACAAATCCAAAAGAATGAAAAATTAGAAAACAATGTGAAATATGTCATTGGAAAAACAACTGACATGGACAATAGATCCAGGAGAGATAATTTAAAAATTATTGGACTATCTGAAAGCCATGATTAAAAAAAAAAAGAGCCTAGACATCATCTTTCAAGAAATTATCTGATATTTTAGAACCAGACGGCAAAATAGAAATGGAAAGAATCCACCGATCTCTTCCTGAAAGAGATACCCAAAGGAAAACTCCTAGGAATATTGTACCCAAATTCCAGAGATCCCAGGTCGAGGAGAAAATAATTACAAACAGTCAGAAAGAAACACAATCAGGATAACATAAGATTTAGCAGGTTCTGCATTAAGGGACTGCAGGGCAAAGGAGATAGGATTACAATCAAGAATCACCTACCCAGCAAAACTGAGTATAATCCTTCAGGGAGAAAAATGGTCATTCAGTGAAATAGAAGACTTTCAAGCATTCTTGATGAAAAGACCAGAAGTTAATAGAAAATTTGACTTTCAAATACAAGACTCAAGTGGAACACTAAGAGGTCAACAGGACAGAGAAATAATAAGAGACTTATTAAGGTTGAACTGTTTACATTCCTGCATGGAAAGATGATATTTATGACTCATGAGACCTTTGTCAGTATTAGGGTAGTTGGAGGGAAAAAAATATATATAGATAGATAGATAGATAGATAGATAGATAGATAGATAGATAAATATAGATTAGATAGATAGATAGATGGCACAGGGTTAGTTGAAGATGTAGGGGTCATATCTGGAGAATAAAAATAAGGGGTGAGAGAGGATTGTACTGGGAGAAGGAGAAAAGGAGAGGTAGAAGAGGGTAAATTATCTCACAAAAAAAACAGAAAAGAAAAGGCTCTTACAGTGGAGGGGAAACAGGGGAAGGTGAGAAGGAATGAGTCAATCTTATTCTCATAGGATTTGGCTTAAGGAGGGAATAACATACACATTCTATTGGGTATGGAAAGCTGTCTTACCCTACAGGAAAATAGGGGGAGAAGGGGGCAAGAGAGCAAGGGAATGATAGAGAGGAGGGCAGATTGGGAAAGGGGGTAATCAGAAGAAAACACTTCTGAGGAGGACAGGATCAAAAGAAAGAATAGAATAAATGTGGGGAGCGGGATAGGAGTAAGAGAAATGGAGTTAGTTTTTCACAACATGACTACTTTGGAAGTGTTTTGCATAACTGCATATATATAACCTATATTGAGTTGCTTGCCTTTTCAATGAAGGTGGGTGAGGAGGTAGGAAGGGAGAAAATTTGCAACCCAAAGTTTTAAAAACAGGGGTTTAAAAAAATGTTTTCACATGCAAATGGGAAATAAGAAATACAGGAAATGGGGTGCAGAAATCTATCCTGCCCTACAGGAAAGCAGAAGTGGAAGGGGATAGAAGGGAGGGGGAGATAGAAGTGAAGGCAGACTAGGGGAAGGGATATTCAGAATGCGTGCCAACTTGAGGTGGGGGAAGGTGCGAGATGGGATGAAAATTTGGAACTGAATATCTTGTGGAAGTAAATGTTGAAAACTAAAAATAAATAAATTTAAAAGAAAAAAAAAATAGTACATGTCCAAAAATTAAAAATAAAATAAAACATTTTAAAAAATAAAATGACCCTATGGAAAAAAAAAATCATGCTGCCCTGTTCAATTACTTGATGACTTTTTAAAAATATGACCAAAATAGCATCTCACAAGATTTGAGAGTGTCAATATTGGCCAGGAAGAACAAAGTCAGAGTCATATGTATATCAAATTTTAAAAAAGAAAGCTTAACACACAACTTTTAATAATGCATCTGAAATGAGTAACATTTAAAATTCATGAAGCCTACCACATGTGGTGTTCCGAGAAGTCAAAGGAGTTTCCAACTCTATCCATCTCATGAGAACCCTGCCATTCTGAGTTGAAATAATCAGTCATTTTTCTAGGTGAAGACTCACAGCTAACAATTACATGATATTACCATGTCAGTGGTAATCTAGGAAAAAATGGTTCAACTCACAGAACAAATACCACTTTTATTGGTTATATATTCCATTATATCAAAAACATACAAAAAAAAAAAGACATCACCTTCCCAACAAAGGTCCATATAGTCAGAGCTATGTTTTTTTTCCAGTAGCAATATAGGGAGGTGAGAGTTGGACTATAAGGAAAATTGGGTGCTGCAGAATCAATGCATTTGAATTGTGGTGCTGGAGATTTTTGAGTCCCTTGAATAGCAAGGAAATCAAATCAGTCAATATTTAAAGAAATTAATCCAGGCTAATCACTGGAAGGTCAAATAACAAAGCCGAAGCTTAAATACTTTTGCCAAATATTGAGACAACAGGACTCATTGGAAAAGACCCTGATGTAGGGAAAGTTTGAAGGCAAAAGGAAAAGGGGATGGCAGAGGATGAGATGGATTAATAGTAGCGTGGGAACAATGAACATGGACAGACTTTGAGAGATAGAGGAGGACAGAAGAGTTTGGTACGCTATGATCCATGGGGTTACAGTGAGTTGGACACAACTGAACAACAAAGTGCCATGATGATGAAATTTTAAATAACACGTACAGGCCATCATATGCAGACATGAGAGTGACCACACACCCCACATTAAATTTCGGTATTAAGTAATCTCCTTAAGGGCAGAGATTGTTTCTTTTCTGCCTCAGTATTTTCCTCTCTTCAATCCCCAATCCCAACAAACAGCCACAGTGTTTGGCACATAGTAGGGACTTAATGTTTGTTTAATTAAATTGAATTACATTACAAGAATGATCTCTGGGGTATTGCTTTTTTCAAAGTTTGACAAAATGGAAGGGAATTTTAAAAAATTCTTTATAATTTTTTAGAGGATTAGTTTCATTGATTAAGGAAAAGAATGAAATATCAATTTTTATATTAAAATGGTAGTAGTTCAAAGTAATTTGGTCAAAACATTCCTAACCCTCCCCATTGTGTGTTTTTGTTCTTGTTATTGTTACTAAAGATGATGTTGTTGTTAGACTAGCTATCAGCATTAGAACAACTATTAGCTCTTTTTAGCTGAAGTTTTAAAGTAATTTATTTTACAGAGGAGGAAACTCAGACCTGTGACCAAGGTCACAAAATAAGTAGCATTGTTAGCATTTCAGTTGGGGTCTTCTGAGTCAGTTAAAAAATAAAATAGGAATCATGTCTTGTCTTTTTTCCATTTGAAGTTGCTATGTGATTTGAAAGGAATAAATTGACATATATGTTTTAGCTCAAATCATTCAGTTTTGAGTACGATACTCTTCTTTGCCAACCATAAGTCAAATGAGTGATATTTAACTAGTCTAAAAACAGCAAAAGGATTAGTGTATATACCACCGAAGTATTAAGTCTATAAGGCATTCTATTATTATCATTACTGTTGTTATTATTATCGATAGTAATAATAGAATAAGAGCATTTATAGAGTACTCTAAGGTTTATAAGACATTTTACATATGCTTTCTCTTTGGGGCCACACAACAACCCTGTGTGATGGGTACTGTTTTTAGGGGAAGACATTGAGATTGAAGGAGATTAATTGACTTCTCATATTCACAAAGCTAGTGTCTGTGGCAGAATTTTTCTTTAGCCTTTCCTGGAAATGAGCATTCAGTTACTGCGCCACCAAGCTGCATGTAATACCTGATTTAATTTTATACTTAATATAAATGGAAAAGCAGCAGAGTACTCATTGGCACTAAATAATTAGAGAATAGGGGGGAAGCCAGGTGGTGCAGTGGATACAGCACCAGCCCTGGAGTCAGGAGGACCTGAGTTCAAACCCGGCCTCAGATCAGACATTTGACACTTACTAGCTGTGTGACCCTGAGCAAGTCACTTAACTCCAATTATCTAAAAATAAAAAAGATGATGATGATGATGATGATAATAATAATAATTACAGAATAGGCATGGAAATAATATTCAACAATTGAAAAGAATTAACCAGAGGACATACACAGATTATCCCTATTTTTTTTCTCTGACTTTGGAGAAAAGTATCAGTGCATATATTCTCACTGCACTGAGCACCCTCCAACACACATGCACATAAGTTTCAATATTCACATGGTACTCTACATTCTGCTAGAGCTTCTTCATCCACAACAAAACAGCTGCTTTTAGTCTGAGTTAGGTAAGCAGCAAGGACCAAAACAATTATAGATGGGGTGACTTTTCCCCCCATCTCTTAATTTTATTTTGTTTTCCTTGCCATTTTTCATATCCCTAGCACTTAAAATAGTGCAAGTCATATATTAGGCATCAATAAATGTTTATTGAATGACTGACTTTCCGATTATTATATTCATTCATTTACCTATTCTGCTACTATTCATTAAGAAAGCATCTTTGCCCAAAAGGCTAAGGTGTTAAATCTTTGGCAAGCTTTGCTACTAACTCCAAGTCACCTGTGCATAACTTTACGGGTGTTCATCCCTAAAGAGAGACAACAGTTTCAATCCTGGACATTTAATTCTCGTATGTGGGAGTATTTGACCTGTTGAATTTGTAAATTATTTATATAAAGCATATTGGCAACTGTTCTTATTTCTATTCATTATTTGGAGAAACAGCTATCAGTTTGTAATCTCTAATGGGAAGGAGGAGAAATTTTGGTGATATGTGTGTATGTATAAATAAGTGTGTGTGTGTGTGTGTGTGTGCGCAATACTTGTGTATATAGATAGAAAGGTAGATAGGTAGATAGATAGATAGATAGATAGATAGATAGATAGAGAGAGAGATAGATGATAGACAGAAAGATAGATAGATAGATATTCCTTCTGAAATGAATGTATTCACCCCGAATAAGGGAATGTCAAGGTACATGGAGTTTGCTAAGATTTCACTTATCAACATAGATAAGAAACTGATAAGAAAATATTCAAGAATTTTACACTAATGCTCATAAAAGCAATCCAATGAGTTTGAGGGTTCATCAATGATACGTCATCCTCTGCACCTGAAGATAATTCCTCATCCAAAGAGCTTCTACTCTGAGCAATAGACTAATCCAGTCACGGTGACAGCTTTTTAATGATTTCTAAGTTCTATGCCTTTATCCTTTTATAAGCAATACTCTGTATTTGCAACACAGCTTGAGGAGCAATCTATGGTCATCAAAGAAAGGAAAACTGATGGGCCCATAAAGGGATGAAATCCATGAGTTTGGCCTAATACGAACTAACCAGCCACAGATGTAGGTTTTGCTACATTGGTTGAAATTCTGCCACATACAAAAAACAAACGAACAAACAGAACAAAACAAAACAAACAGGGAATGCATTCAAATTTATGGAAAGATACAAGTCCTAATATTAAACTCATTGTGCTTGTAATGAAATCTTGTTGATTTTTTTTGTCCTGAGTAATTGAAAACATCAGAAATGAAACATCTTAAAACAAATTAACATTTTTATTCAAAGTTTTGATTTCCAAATTCTATTCCTCCCTCCTACCTTCCCTCCATCACTGAGATGGTAAGAAATCAAATATAGAATATACATATACAATTATGTAAAGCATTTCCATATTAGTCATTTTGTACAAGAAGATTCAAATAAAAGGAAAAAAGAAAGAAGGAAAGAAAGAAAGAAAGAAAGAAAGAAAGAAAGAAAGAAAGAAAGAAAGAAAGAAAGAAAGAAAGAAAGAAAGAATAGCATGCTTCAGTCTACTTAATCAATATAAGTTCTTTCTGTGGAAGTGGATAGTATGTTTCATCATTAGTCCTTCAGAATTGTCTTGGATCATTATATTGCTGAGAATAGCCAAGTCATTCACAATTCATCAAACAATATTACTATTATTGTGAACAGTATTCTCTAGTTTCTGCTCACTTCACTGTGCATCAGTTCATGGAAGTCTTTCCCATTTTTTTCTGAAATCATCCTGCTTGTCATTTCTTATGGCACAATAATATTCCATTACAATCATATGCCATAGCTTGTTTGGCCATTCCCCAATTGATAGGTATCCCTTTTATTTCCAATTCTTGGCCACCACAAAAAGTATCTATAGATATTTTTTGTTCAAATATATCCTCTTCACTTTTTCTGGCTGTCTTTGGAATATGAACCTAGCAGTGGTATTGCTGGATTAAAGGTTATGTAAGTTTCATAGCCCTTTGGGCATAGTTTTTAATTGCTTTCCAGAATGGTTGAATCAGTTCACAACTCTACCAGCAGTGCAGTAGTGTACCGGTTTTCGCACATCCCTTCCAACAGGCAACATTTTTCTTTTTGTCACATAAGCTACTTTGATAGGTGTGAGGTGGTACCTCAGAGTTGTTTGAATCTGAATTTCTTTGATCAATAGTGATTTGGATTTTTTTTTTCATATGACTAGAGATAGCTTTAATTTCTTCATCTGAAAATTGCCTGTTCGTATCATTTGACCACATATCAATTGGGAAATGACTTGTATTTTTATCAATTTGGCTCATTGATCTATATATTTGAGAAATTAGGTCTTTACGATAGATATTTGTTGCAATTGTTTCCACCAGTTTTCCACTTTCCTTAAAATTTTGGTTGCATTAGTTTTGTTTGCGCAAAACCTTTTTAATTTATATTTAATCAAAACTCTCTATTTTACATTTTTAATATCCTATATCTTCTATAGTCATGCTCTATTATTTTTTTTGCTAATTTTTTCTGCCTTTTTGTGACTTGGTGTTTTTGTATTGATGTTGGCCTCTGGTCCTACACTTTCCCAAGCTTTTTGTGCTGGCACTCTGGGTGTTACTGTGGGCTTTCACTGGGCTTCAAGGTTTAGCTGCTTGCTTTCTCTGGAGAGTAAGCTTCTGTTCTAACTTGTGCTGGGGGGTAGGTCCTCCCTGCTGGCCTCCCCTGAGTGTAAGGTTTAGCTGGTGGCCTGCACCAGCTGGGTTGCTATAGAAACACTGCTTCTCTGCTAGTAGGCCCCAGGGGCAGAGGTCTCACTCTTGGCTAGCCCCAGGCTGAGGCTTTGCTACTGGTCAATGAGGTCAAAGCCTAGCTGGTGACTTTCCTGGTGGGGGCGAGGGTGAAGGGGAAGGTACGGAGGTCACTGGGATGGGATCTTGCTCTGCTGCACTTACCTAAGGGGCTACTGCTGTGCAAGAGGGTGGAGCCTCATGGGTGCATTGTCCCAGGCTTGGAACCCTGCTTCAGGTCCCTTGCTGTGATGCTGGCTGTGGCTTTTGCTACTGCTCGTGGACCTCACTCCCCTCCCACCCCATTACTGCCAGGGTGGTAAGATGCTTTCCTGCTCCTACACCAATTCGGAGGTGGTTTTCTACTTGTTTGGAGAAGAATTGGGGATGGCTTCAGAGGGTTCCTTCCTTACTCCACCATCTTTGCACTGGAAGTGTGAAACAAATTAACTTCCAAGAAAAGTAGGTTCTACTATGCAATTTTAATATGTTGGGGAGGAGAGATCTCTAACAGGTCCAAGAGATGAATTTGTATGCTTTTTTCTGTAAGTGAAAGAAAGGGTGCTTTCAATACCTGCTGGCAGTGGAAACCTAGAAAATTTTAAACATCTTATCTCCTTCAACAATATGAAGAAAAAAATCCTCTGAGGTAAAGGAAAGAGGGAAGAAACTTTCAAACTATGTTCTGTTCTGAAATGAAAAAGAAAAATGGTATCAGTTGATACCATATCCCTTCCCTTTACACCATATAGTCTTAACTCTTTATCGTGATAAGAATCAAGGGTGATGTCTCCCCTCTGTCATTAGGTATTTTCCAATCAGCACCAACCTTTTGTAAGAATAGGGTAAAACACCAAATGTGATAGAGTTTACCTGTAATGCTAGCTAGTGGGAATACTGAGTTTGGCAATTCTTGAGTATGTGAGTAGACTGGTACTATCAAGTACCTACATTATCTGGCATCAATACAGTGAGGAGTGGAGGTGGGGGACCAGGTTGCTTAAGTAGGGTAAATTAGTTCATGTTGGAAACAGAGCAAGTCAAAATTCCTGTGCTAATCAGTAATAGAACAAAGACCATGAGTGGTGTCTACACTTCCAGCCTGGGTGAGGTAAGAAGACCTAGTCTTAAAAAAAAAAAAAGACTAATTTTAAACAATGTTGATTAGTCATTAAATTCTGGAAAACACAAATTGTCCTGGTATGTAGCAATTAAATACAATATTGCTTATTTTGAAAAAATGCCAAAGTTAGAAACAGGAAGAGTATGAAAAACAATGTATTTCTGAGACCTTTAACCCTTCCACTATGTAAGTCAATTGCATGAAGTTATATACATTTTGCATCTGTAGGAAATATTAAAGCTACCAGATGGTTATTCTTGATAAGAGACGCATAGACATGACACAGATTAATGACTTGGCCAATTGCTCTTCCTGTTGTATATATTAGTTGTCCAAGATACATACATGTGCATACATATATATATATATAACATATGTCTTGGGAGCTTCAAACTCTTGAGACATATGCAAATATATATGAGTATATATATTTAGATACCTCTCTCCTTTTTTCTTCTTTTTTTCCTCTCTCTATATAAGTATATACACATATATGCATAAATATATTCACAAAGACCTATATCTTTAATAAGACTAGAAAAATATAATTCCCAATAAATCCTTTTATCATTAAAATACAGATTTAAAGTATCTCAAACTTGGATTTTTTTTTAAATTTTTGAAAAATGGATATTTATCTAGTGGACAAAATATGACAGGAAAAATGGAAGAAGAAAGGAGATAAGAACTCCCCTTAATTATAATTCCATAAATAATAATATAATAACATTTGTCATTGATTTTATAGATCCCAGAATTGAAAGAAAGGAAGACAAGGATGCTTATACCAACTCATAGAACCAAGTGTTATATTTTCGATGAGAACATTTACAACTCAGAAATTGGGACTTTTAAGGCTCAATTATTATTATTATTATTATTATTATTATTATTATTATTATTAATGTTGTTGTTGCTGTTACTGTCTAGACTTATGAAAGTGATGGAGACATATTAATAAGGCAGATAAAACTTAAGAATGTGCCTTGTATTTTTTTTTTCTTCAAAAAGCCAGTTAGTCCACAGTGTGGAAATTTTCTGACTTTATAGAGAATTGACCTGACCTGTGAGGTAAAAAGAAATGGCTCTTTCCAGAGTTCATAGTGTGACAATGAATGATGGGAATACCATTCCAGTGCTGGGACTTGGCACTTATGGACCTAAAAGTGCTCCCAAAAATGAAAGTGAGATGCTAACAAAGGTGGCTGTGGAAGAAGGCTTCTGCCTTTTTGATGGAACTTTCCTATATGAAAATGAAAAAAGAAGTTGGACAGGCAATCTTCGCAAAGATTGCAGATGAAACCGTGACCAGAGAGGACATATTCTACACAAGGAAACTTTGGAGTATGCACCACCACCCCAAAATGGTCAGGATTGCCCTGGAAGTGATTCTGAAGAGCCTCCAGCTTGATTACCTTGATCTCTATATTATCCATTGGCCTGGCTCTCTTATGCCTGGCAAAGACAAGGTCCCAATGGATGAAAACCACAAAATTTTCAGTGACTCTGTGCATTTGTGAGATACTTGGGAGGCCATAGAGAAATGTAAGGATGCAGGCCTCAGGAAGTCCATTGAAGTGTCCAACTTCAAACACAGGAAATAGAAGGTGATCCTGAATAAAACTGGGCCTAAATATAAACCCATCTGCAGTCAGGTGGAATGCCATCCTTACCTGAAGCAGAGCAAATTGTTGGATTTTGCAAGTCGAATGATATCATATTGGTAGCATGCACTGCTTTGGGATTCCACAGAGAGGCTCCATGGGTAGATGAAAAAACTCCCATTCTCCTAGATGACCTGGTCCTGGAAGCCATTGTCAAGAAGCACTATTGGCCCCAGCCCAGGTTGTTGTCTGTTACCAGATTCATCAACGGGTAGTACTGTTGGCAAAGAGTTTCAGTGAAAAGGGGATCCAAGAGAACTTTCAGGTGTTTGATTTCCAGTTGACTCCAGAGGACATGGAAGTCACTGATAGGGTTAACAAAAACTTTCCCTACCTGACTCTTAATCAATTCAAGGAATATCCCAATCATCCTTTTAATGATGGGTATTATCAGAAGACTCAGTAGATTTGTGGCCCTTAGACAATGGAGTTCTCTCAAAAGAATAGATTACAATCTGTTGATTTTCATAGAAATTAAATCCAGCATTATGGTTAAGCCATGCACCATGGTGAAGCCTAGGCATAGTTCAAGGGCAGTTATTCTCTTATAAGATCTGCTTTTCCTGTGTCCAATAAGACAGACACAATGGTCCACATTTATGTAGCATTTCAAAGTTTATCAGGCACTTTTTATGCAGCAGTGCAAGTGTTATCTACTTTTTTTTCCAAGAAAAGTAACTTTAACTCAGAGTTAGTATTAGGCTCACAATCTTCCTCTTCCCTCCCATTTTACCTTTATATATACTAAGTACTTCAACATATATGTTGATATCCCCTCCAGTATCCTAACTACTCAATTCCTTAGTCTCCTCAACTTTCATGGATGACGTCTTCATTTCACCCTATATATAATAGCGTGGATGAGCTGTCATAGGAATGGCATTCCCCTTCAGTTCTCAACAATTTCAACCATCCTTTTTTAGTTCAAATCCATTCTGGAACAGAAATCAATCCTAAGAAATTTAGAAAGTAATCACATTCTGTGATTACAAGCAAACAATGAATATATGATAGTTTACTCAAAACCTTTAAGAACACTAGCCACTGTAAGCCTTGAGGCTGCCAAATACCCATATCTGAGGTAATCTCTATGACAAAAACAAAATCTTTAAATCTGGGATCTGTCTGTATTAAAGAAGATGAAACTTCAATGCGCTATTCCAGGTGCACTTTCAAAATTTTAATAATTAATGGTTAAGCAATTTGTCAAATAAAAATCTAACAAATCGAATCTATCAAATAAAAACTATTCTTCCTATGTTTAAAAGCCAGGTTTTAAACACTTACCAGAACAATCCTGGAGGGAAGGGAGGAATAGATAATCTTTAAAACCCTTCCAAAAATAAAATTCTACTATGTTGATTATTTTCCTTAAAATGAGGTGAGATTATTTCTCCAATATATTACTGAGCTACACTATAAAATGTACTAGTATTTGAATCCCACTGAACATATAGTATCATATACTACAAAGCACCATATAGTGCATTGTTTCTTGAAGGGAAAAATGACCACCAACAGGAAGATGAGCCTTAAGCCTGGTCTGGGTTGCCAGAATAGATGAACCTGGAGATCATCGTTTAGACGGTGCAGAGACAAGGTGCAATGTCAAATGTCTATTAAGCAAATCCCACAAATTGCATCGTGGCTTGATGTTTCAAGTATCACCCTTATGGGAGAACATAGAAGCAGGTATGTCATAGTCCATGCTTATTTCAATTTTTCTTTCAATGTTTGCTTGAGTATTAAGCTTTTTCTGCAGAAGTTAATTTTTTTTCTATCCCCTTCAGATTTGTTTATTAATGGTAAATCCATTATTTGTCTCATCATTGTAACAGCTCTGATAGTTATGCCGCCTGCTTTTTTTCTAACATTATTTTTTTTCATTCTTTTCTAGAAACTTCCAAAATCCATACCTGTATCCTTCTTACTTGGCTTGTTAGTCTTAACCATACCAGCAGCGGTCCGCTTATAATATCTGAAGTAGAAAACCAATCAGATGTATCTCAGTAAGAATCTATCCCTTCCCTATAAATCTCATAATCTTTTGTTCCATCAAAAAGATACTCAGATGTGAAGGAGATAATAAACCAGGACTAACCCATTTATACAAAGAGAAGTAATAGGTAGCTAGACAAACCTGGATGTGCTGAATCTAAGGACAGCTTCTTTATCCAAAGGGCCATTGCTAGGCTGCTGGACGTCCCAGCAAACACTTGTTGTCTTCCCTCATTGTCGCAGTTTTCCATCATGCTCCTGGATATTAGGTCTTGATCTCCTCCTCTTGTGTCTTCAAACATTTTCCGATAAAGACCTATTGACTATTTCATTGGTCTGATTATTTTGTAAAATCTTCCTTGTATCCCATAACTGATGGTTAAGACTGAAACATCAAGTAGACCTAACTGTACTTAGAGTACTAGATGCATTCACAATAGAAATGATTAAAGCTATGTAAAATGTTGGGGGGAGCAGGATTAGTGAGAACCACCAGATTAAATGAAAAGTTCCACAGGGACATTATGTATGCCCTGAGGATAACTTCCTTAAGGAAAATACATAACCCATCCCTAAAAAAAAAAAATACACTCAAATACCTTCAATATTCTCTTCTCACCCCAACTCCACCCCCAAAAAATGGAAAAATAAGTTAGTGTAGCAGAGTGTTTACTTTTGCATAAATAATGAAAGTTCCCATGCTGGAGATCAATATAAAGTCTCACATAAACTTCTAGACAAAGGTTCTGAAGATGGGGTCTGTGAACCTGTTTTCTAATGTTTTGATAACTATATTTAATAGACTTAGTTTCTTTGATAATCCTATCTATTTTGTTATATGCATTTAAAATATTATTTTGAGGTGTCCATTGGCTTTACCAGCCTGCGAAAGTTAAAACAAACAAAAAAGCAAATCCCTGTCCTGTACTAAATGAACTCTACTTTGCCTTGCAATTATTTGACTAGTTGAGTTACCTACTTTTCCTAGCATTTAAATATGATTCTTTGCAAATAGTGCTGCACTGCATTTTGCTCTCATGTAATTGTCATAATATTTGCAAAATGCTTCTGAGCCAGATTTCTCTCACGCAATTTCAAGCTTAATTTAACTCATCCTACAAATAGACATAATAGAATGATATATCAGATAGAAAAACACAGAAGTGAGTCAAACTCATGTTTTGAGACCCTCAATTTGTCTAAGCAAATTCACAGAGACTCTGTGGCCCAGCTATGAAGTTTTAATTATGAAGTGATAGAAGATACATATTCTCAGATCTCTCTCTTTCATGAATGATGTTACATCTTGCAGATGAAATACTACAGAAATCCTTTGAAAACTTTGGAATGTCCTCTTCATCAGACTCTGCTCTTTTATTTCCATGTCCAGTGTGTTTTCCTCCCCTCCAATCTAGAGCTCAATGCCAAGTGCCCTATAACTCAAATAATACAAAATTAAACTAACTGGTTTACTCAACTGATATCTGGACAAGTTTAATTTATGGCACCAACAGTGCTGACTTCAGCGACATAGTAGGCTAGTGTCCATTAAGTTAGGTAGCTAGGTGGTACAGTTGATAGAGTAGCAGGTCTGGATTCAGGAAGAATCTTCTTCCCGAGTTCAAATCTGATTTCATACACTTACTAGCTATGTGATTCTGGGCAAGTCATTTAATCCTGTTTGCCTTAGTTTCCTCATCTGTACAATGAGCTGGAGAAGACAACGGCAAACCACTTCGTGATCTTTGCCAAGAAAACCCCAAATGGGGACATGGAGAGTCAGACACAACTGAAAAAACATGACTCAACAAAAACAATATACATTGAATAAGTGGTGATTAATACCAACCATAATCCTTAAAAATAGATTATAGGCCACACAAGACCACACAAGAAATTCATTATTCAACCCAACTCTCTAATTGTTCAGGTGATAAAGCTGAAGCCCAGAGAGCTTAAATCATTTACCCAAGGTCACCCAGATAAAATAACAAGTCTTATATTAAAATAATGGCAGATGGGATTCAGCAAAGAATTGACGTATGGTGATAAAATAATGAGATTGATTTTATAGGTGTATAAACCAAAAGGAAGAATTTCACTATGGTCTTTCCTAAATGTAATGTTTGTGTGTGTACAAAGGCAGTTTCTACTATTTCACTCATTCACCATAATTAAGACCCATATGTCACTTTCTAAAGTCTTTTTTCTCCATTTATTCTTTATTTTCCACATAAGAAGGCAACTGAGTAAAGTGCTGCTTTCCAGCATCTGGAGTCATGGGATCTATATTTGAATCCAAACATTGCCACTGTATCAATTCACTAAACTTCTCTGGACCCCAGTTTCCTCGTCCTGTCCCTCCTTTCCAAACCTGATTTATATCTCTTCCAAAAAAAAAACTATATAAAAGCACAAATAGAATTATCTTCTAAAGCTATAATGCCTAAAAATAGCTAGTAACAGAATAATGGTAATTGACTCAGTACATCTATCGATATTTGAGATTTTGTTTATACACCTGCAGAACTCTCCATATTTCATTAAGAAAGCTAAAGAATTATACCGAATCATTAGCATTAAATTTTCAAATATTTCAAGTTATTTACTTATTATTTCTAGAATTAGATTTGACATACACACATACTTTCTGACTCCTTATCGCCTGATAATCAGTCATTGATTTCAAGCTAAAAGAGATCATCCAATTCATCCCCTTCACTTTAAAAATTAGTAAAATTAGGACTAGAGGATTTAAGGGACTTGTGCAAGGCCACATAAAGAGTAAGTGAGAAATCTTGGATTTCAGTGCAAGTCTTTTGATTCCAGAATCAGCACCCTTTCCATTTTACCCACTTTGGCTTGCTGCCTTCCTACATGAGAGCCAAAGAATATGTAGGTAAAAGGCTTCTGAATGTCTTAATTATGGCATACAGGCTTCCATCTTTAGACAATACATCATAATCTGCCCTAACCTTCTTCACCAAGCATTAAACTGAAGGAGAGCTGAAAATGGCTGAAGAGTGAGGGGGGGAAAAAAACTATCTTTAGACAGCTTTTATTTCTTGGTTAAAAGATAATATGTTGTTGGTAGAACTAGTATAAACCTTCTGGAAAGCTACTTGGAATTACGCAAATAAAGTAACTAAAATATCTGTAACTTTTGACCCAGAGAAGTCACTGCTAGATACAAAAAGCCATTAATGAAAATAAAGTTTCATAATTTCAAAAATGGTTTTAGCATATTTTTTGTAGTAGAAAATAACTGGATACAAAGTCATTGTTCATCAACAGGGAAACAGTTAAATTGCAGTACATGAATGTAATAGAATATAGTTGTGCTATAATAATAATCATAACTCACACTTATATAACACTTTTAAGATTTGCAAGATATTTTACATATGTTATCTTAATTGAATCTCAATACAATCCTTTGAAGTAAGTGCTACTATAATCACCATTTTGTTGATGAGGCTAAAAAATTGATTGCTTAGGATTACACAGTTGGTTAAGTATCTGAAGGAAGGTTTGAACTTTGAACCAAATAGACTCCAAGTCCAGTCCAAATTCCAAGTATAAAATACTGTGATCATGAAAAATACAGAGAAGCATGAAAGATTTACATTATCTGATGCAAAGATACAAAGCAGAACCAGGAAAATAATGTACTTGATTACTATATCAAAACAAATTAAAAGAACAACCACAAATAAATTTTAAAAAAAAATGAATGTCATGAAATTATCAAGGACAAAGTAGACCTGAAAGCAGATATAAGAAGATATCACTTCATGCTCTTTTGCAGAAGGGGCTCACAAATGTGGAACATTGCGTATAATATTATGCTGGGTTTTTTTCAATTTATTTATCAGTTTTACTGATTTTATTTTTTCTCTTTCTCCTTTTTTTCTTTCTGAGGGGGAAAGGGGAACTGATACAGGTGTACTTAGGTAATGTAAATCTGCAATTTGTCCACAAAAATCTATTTTAAATAATAGCAATTAAGAAGTCATAAGTTCATACATTAGGAAAGCTTGTTGGGTTTTTTTTGTTTGTTTCTTTTTAAGAGACTTGGCCCATTTAAATCATGCTCCCTATAAATTGTAAAAAAGAGAAATAAACAGATTACTAACTATATTTAATTTGTAGTTTCTGCAGCTATAAAGTTAGTTTTAACCTGAATTAAGAATATTATTATTTTATTTTGAATTTTCTTTGTACACACTTTATAGTACGTTCAGATGGAGCCAAAATTAGGTCAAGGCAACCAGATCGTTATTTTAGGACATCAAATTTAGAAGGCACTAAATTTAGAGAGCCTTAACATAATTTTTCATCCTCCAAGAAATTGGAAATAATAAAATCTCAATATCTACATGGAATTTTTTTTAATTACTAAAACTTTATGATATGCCAATCACTGGAGATACCAAAATACAAAACGAACAAAAAAACTGCTTTTAAAAAGCTTACTCATTAATGAGGGGTGGGAGATTAACATCTAAAGGTAGCAGTGTCCAATCAGGACTATTTTAATTTGGAAAGTTTCAGGTAGCTATAGGGTAATAGATTGTTTGACAAACTCTTTTGAGGAGCAATGATGGTATTGATTTGATTATGATTAATATATATATATATGTCAAACAAATGGTGGGCTAGGTGAGCTTCTCCTCTATGTCTTCTCCCTGTCTTCTCTCCCCCCTCCTTATTTAGCAGTCTCATTTGAGTGTCATATGATCACTTGCTCCTCCCAAAATGAATAATGACTGTCCTCTAACCACACTCATGGAAGTTAGTATTTCATAGTATCCTAGATTTAGAATGGGAGAGTATCTTAAAGGTCACATAGTCCAATTGCCTCATTTTGGAGGTGAAATATGCACAGATACCTTTGTACACATACTTGTGAAATATGTCAATATGTACAAATTAATATATTATCCTGAACATATTTCAAAATATTTTATTCACAATTTTAAACATATAGCTGAATTCATCCAAATCGTTTTTTATAAATGGACAACTTTTACCTTTGTAAGAAGAAACCAGTAAAAACTAGATTTCATTAATGTAGTGGGGCGAAAATTCAATTTAAAATGCACATTTTCCTGAAGCAGGAATTTGAAAATCAGAGTCTGCCAGTCATAACTGAAAATTATGTTTTTAATAAGCACACTTATGTTCTAATTATCTCTTTCAGATTAAAAAGAAATAATCCAGGTGTTTATGCTTGTGATTGCTCGCTTGGATCTGGGCCCGAAGGTGAACTAGGTGAGTTCCAAACCTCCCAATGGATGATACATTTGTCAGTGCTAAGTAGAACTGCTCCATTTTAGGTAATCTTGTTTGTTTTTCTTTTATCTAAACACAAAATCTTTTCAACTGCAGGGAAGCAACATGAGACTCCGAAGGACTAAGGTAGACACCATTTTTCTTCTCACTCCATCACCCCCTATCCCTAAACCCTCTACCATTAGAGGCCTCTTTGGTATTATTATGGGAACAATGGTGCTGTTCATACTGAGAGCTCACTGTAATAGCTCTGCTTTCTCCTTTATGGCTTGGATGTGAACTTGACTGATTACCCAGGGAGCCTATACTGTACCTTGTCAGAATGCTTATTAAGGAGGCTGGAACTTAGTTTTAAAAGACCTGAGAAGAATATTTCTGAGTTTCACCAGTTCCATAATGTAGTTCCTCTGGGCTCCCATTAAAAGAAGGCCCCAGGTGAACCAAGTACCAGGTTGCATTTGAGTTAGAGGGGGGAAAAGTGTACATTGTGATGAAGTGCTTTTAACATTTCACAGTTTAGCATAATTGGATTCTAACAGGAGCTTTCTGTCAAGAAATCTTTTCAGTCAAGAGTCCTATCGAAGAACTCGGTTTCATTTACATCTCTATTTAAAAGGCATATTTTATTCCAAATGCTATCCCTGGGGATAATTAAATAATACATTGACAATCTATGAACCCAACAAGGGGACTATGGTAACAACACTCACGCTTTTTTTTTTTTTTTGCAGACTACATACTTATTCCTTTGAAAATTATTTTTCCAATTATGTAACAGTTTGAGAGGTGGGGAGAATGCAAAAAAATAGGATAGAGTTATACTGGTAGGTTTTGTTCATCAAAAATATATTTTTATAACCAGCATAAGCTACCAGTTTGCTCACAGTAAATAATGCCAGAAGAGCTGGCTCCTGTGGGTCAGTACGCAGACCAAGTGCCCAGAAATTTGGGAACATTCTTCCTGACTTTGGCACTTAGGCATTGTGTGGCCTTGAACAAGTTCCAATAACCTCCTTGCATCTCCTCGTGTTTCCTCAACTGTAAAATGGGATCATAATATTGAATGGAAGTAGACAAGTTGTGCATGAGCCACTAAATATGGCTCCTATAAAAGTAGAGACTTTCACCCATAAAATTTCCTGCATGCTAGACTTAATAAAAAATCTATTTACTATTCCCTTTCTTCCAGGCAAATAAAGAGATATGAAGTAAATAGTCATTGGATAATGCCCACTATAAGCCTCTTTCCACTCATTTATAAAGTTATGTCATTTCTAGATTTATTTAGGGGAGAAAACAGTATTTCCAAATCTCAGCCCATTGCAAATATCTCATTTCATAGCTAGGGAAACTAAGGCTGCAAAGGAGTTCCTATAAATTTTTGTTATGCTGTTTAGCCCAGGAGATCTACATGTCATAATTGCAGACACTGTTATTAATGGGTCTCTGTTAGTGACCCAGTAGAGAGAATAGGGCTCATAAGTATAAGTGAAACTTGCAGTTAGATTTACTAAATAGTAGTTCTTCTCATTAAGTGGGTAGGCAGACTTCAGAGCTCAGAATTTTTTTTTAATATTTTCACTAAATATTTCTTTTCTGTATATTAAATGAAATAAAACCAAAAAAAGAATGCTCTCATTTCTTTATTAACCAATCCAGTTTTCATTTTAGAGTATGCCTAATAATCTATTTTGAAAAATCAGAACTTTTAAATTTTAGGAACTATCAAAAATATTTATTTAACAAAATATGCAGTACTCTGCTAGGCAATGTAGAATAGACCATAGAAAGGAGTAGATAGCACTATATATTCATAGCCTCAAGGACTTCATAAATTTAATTGGAAAGAAGACATGTAAACATATGGATAATAAGTGTGTGTGTGTGCATGCATAGATATATGTGCATACATATACATACATATCTACGTAGGTATGTGGTTATACACATGTTTACATTCAATGAAACAAAAACAATTAAAAGATCAGATTTTATCTATATTGAATTGACTTAAAACTTTAAACTTTACAAAACAGAAAACTTGGGACACAAATCCATCTTCTCAGACAAGAAGGGAGAAGAAAGGGGAATAATAACTTCAGCAGTTGTCTGGGTTATCAGTCAAGGCCAAGTTCATGATCAATTGAACATTCCCGTGATCTGTCACAGCTGTGCTATCTGCCCTATGGATGAGTGAACCAGTCACCCAGCTGTTACTTTTTCCTCATAATTCCTTTCTCTATATCATGTATCACTTCCAACACTCATCATTTTACTTTTTTTCATCTTTGCCAATCTGATGGGTATGAGTTGTTTTCCTTTCCACTTCTCTTATTAGTAGTGACTTGGAGCTATTCTTTCACAAGATTTTTGATTGCTTACTTTTCTTCTTTTGAGAACTTTCTGTTCATATCTTTAGGTACTTAGATAGGGAGGGTCAAAGGCAGAGACATAGAAAGGGAGAGAGAAAATTAAATGCTTACTATAGGGACATAAATGAATGCAAACAAGATAGTTCTTCTAGTCAAGAACCTTACTAATGGTGGGGACAACAAAAGAGCATACATATGGGAGGGGAGGAAGACTACCTAAAGAATATAGGGTCATGTAGCAAATGCAAAGAAAAATGATGTCCAGAGAAAGCTCAGGAAAGAAGGAGGTGAAGCATACCTTAAATACTCCCAAAAATGGTGGTCCAAATGGAGGGTGGGTGGGGCAGAATGGATATTTCCCAGGGAGCCAATGTGGCAGCAAAGAAAAAGAGGATTCCAGAGATAATGAAGAGATTCAGGTGAAGCCTAGCTAGGGTCCTTCTCAAAATTCCATCTTTACACCAATAATCTATTCCTTTGCCACAGTTTCAGCATATTCAGTTTAAAATACCCAAGCTGTACCTGAGTACTATATCCAGGATGGCAAGAGAAAACAACTCTGTCTCCTTTGAACTACATTTCTAAGGCACCTATGTAACAGTATCCATTTCAAAAATCAGCTATCTTTCCTAAAGACCAATTGAAATAATTTTGCCTTATATTCAATTGCCATCTCTAAATATCTCTTCATATAGCAGCAACACCTATAACTCAGAACTCAGAATGTATAAGAATACCAAAGATGTTTGTGTGATTAAATTCTCATAAGGCTGACCTCCAACAAGACCAAAAAGGTATTGCACATTTTTATTCACCCACGGCCACTCTGCTAAGCCACAATATAAGATTTGTAATCCTGATATATTTTGTTTTACCTGTTTGATGTTGCATATAATGACATAATTTCTTCAATTCATTCATCATCCCTGGGAAAGGGATTAAAGTTCTATCAACACCAATAGTAAATCTTTTTTAGCTTGGGGGCTTGTGATTTTTTTTTGGATGAGCTAGTACAATTCTCCAAAATGGATAGTAGGAAGAATAAAATATATGAACCATGCAAGGCCTCAGTCTGCCAATTTGTGAACTAAAGAATTGTATTTCCCCATATAATATAGCATAAATCACATTTTAATTTCCAAGGCAAGCTAGGATCATGGAATTTAGGGCTAGGAAGCATCTTAGAGATCAGCTAGTTTAACCCCTTGATTTTATCAGTGATGAAACTGAGGTCCAGAGAGACTAAGAAATTTCCTGTGGTCACATATACAGAAAATAGCAGAGCTGGCATTAGATTATAATTCCTCTGTCTTCAAACTCCAGGTACTCACTATGATATAATGAAAGAAATTCTCCTTATTTTTTTTTTTAATCTTGGACCCCTCTGGGAGTCTGGTGAAGCCTATGGACTGATTCTCCAAATAACGTTTGTTAAATACATAAAATAAAATGCATAGGATTAGAAAAAGAAACCAATTGAAATATAGTTATAAATTTTTTTAATTTCACAGACCTCAGGTAAGAACCCCAGCTTTAGAGTTTTGTGGTTTCATTTTTGTGGGTGGACCCTCCACTGATACAAATAGCTACTTCTCTATACTTTCTATGAGTATTGACAAATCAGTTCATCACCTGGTGATGAGCCTCTCTAAATTTTGCTTGGCTGACCCTTCTATAATAGACATGTATGCTGTTTACCAGGCTCATATTCTTAGGCTTTTCAGACACAGATCACCTTGTTGTATTTGTGCTAGGACAGCATTATTTTGATAAACCAAGGCAGCTTCCACATCACCATTGAGAACCAGTGCATTTCTTTATATTATCCCAAGTAAATGGAAATGCATATGTCTAAATACATGTATATATTTCAGCTGTGATTTTAGATATGTTTATATTTAATGGTTAATGTCATATACACATATATGTACACGTGCATGTTTCTGTTTGTCCTTCATTTTCAGAGAGGACCAATGACATCACAAGTGATGATTTGGATGAATTGGATTTAAGTAAGGCAGAGTTTCATGAAATCATCAGCCTCACTCTCTCTTCCAGAGATAGCAAAGTTCAGAGACAAGATAAAAGTCAAGATGACCAGTGATGGCTTGGAATGTAGTAGTTGATTTTGACATCTTTGATGTCTGATCGAGATCCATGCCACCTGCTTCAGCTGCCTTTGTGGAACATCACTGAAACAAATTGGTCTCATCAGCCCATTCTACTGGGGGACATCATGAAATGTTTGGGATAGACGTCCCCTTAACTCTCTGAAGGGTTTGAGGCCTGTTGTTTCTCCTCAACCTGGTTTAGCCTGTCTGAGAAGACGGTTTTTCTGGGATGTGGCTGCTGCACCTGCTACAGCTTCTTGGAGCAACAACTGAGAGTTGGGTGAAGGTAGATACCAAAGGTAGATGAACAGCCCTGAAAAGGGCTCAGCAAGCCTTCACACCAGAAGTGTTAATTTTCCCTGAATATCCCATATACCCCACACATGCAAGTGTACATATAAATATGTATCCTTGTATACATCTATGTGTGTTTATTTTTCCAGAGCTCTTAGATTCTGGCAGCCTGGTAGATCACAGACATATAGCACTACATCTTATCATTTGAAGTTTAAAATAATACACTAAGCAAGAAGAAAAAAAATGTAGCTAAGGGTAAGGAGTTTTGGATGAGGATTTTGCCTCATATCTATCAAAAATTCCAAGCATGCTATTTGAGAATTACTGACTTAGGTCCTAGGATACACAAGGAATTTAGTGTAAGATAAAACTTGAAAAAAAGTCAATTGGAGTTATAGAAGATAAGAGGAAGGTGAGGTCATTTGATTTCTGCCAGCTACATTCCATGAATGCAGTGTAATATATAAGCTGGATTTGGAATCAAAGGACTTGTGTTCAAATTCTGGCTCTTCTACTTAGTATCTATTTGACCTTTGGAAAAGTCACTTTGCTTCATTTTCTTCACCTGTAAAATAAAAACAAAAGTTTGACTACTTGATTTTTATGAAAATTGATGGTTTTACAATTATGATCATGTTACATATTTTGGGGAATCAATAAATGATTTATGACACAGATGATCCTTGGTCTAAATATTTAAATATAGGTAAAATTTCAATGAAGAGAGAAAATAGTGTTTTGTTGCAACAACAGGGTATGGATGTGTTCAGGGGAAGGCAAATAGTACAGTTTTGCTGCAGAACAGAATATGGGAACTGGAGTAATGTTATACAATTCTTATCAATGACAAGGAACAAAGAAATAATTGCCCATCAGATTTATGGATTGAAAGTAAAAAATGCTCATAACCAAACAAAGAATAGACAGGATCATAGAAGGAAAACAAAAAACAAACTTCAAATCACAAGTAATTAGAGAAATACAAGCTAAAACACTTCTGAGGTCTCCTTCATATCCATCATATTGTCAAATTTGGCCATCCAAAAAAAGAAAGAAAAAAAATGGAAAAGATTGGAGGGACTATTAGAAAACAGGCTTATTGATGCACTGTTGACAGAGCAATGAATGGGTTTAACCATCTTGGAAAGCAATTTAGAATTATACACAAAAAGGTATTCATGTCTTTTGGCCCAGCTTTACCACTGCTAGGTATATACCCAGAAGAAATCAAAGCAAAAGGAAAAGGTCCTATATGTACAAACGTATTTATGGTAACTCTTTTTTTTTTTTGTGGTAGCAAAAATTGGAAATGAAGAGATGTCAATCAATTAGGGAATAACAAACAAAATGTGATAAATGAATGTAAATTAAATAGTATTGGGCTATAAGAACAAGGAAATAGCTGATTTCAAAGACACATGCAAATATTTGGATGAACTGATGCAGAGCAAGTGAATAGAATCAGTAGGACAGTTTATACTACAGCATTAATATTATACAAGTAAATAATTTTGAAGACTTTTCTAAACTTATGAAGAATAAAATGAGCAAAACCAGGAAAACACTTTTATGCAATCATAATAACACTATAGAAACAAAGAACTTTGAAAGTCATAAAAACTCTGATCAAAGCAATGATCACCTTTGATTCCAGAAGATTATAATGGAATATGCTATATAACTCCTGACAGAAAGGATGGATTCAGGATGGAGAATCACACGTATGTGCATACACTTGCTCACATGCATGTTTTGCATGATACAAAAATATGTAAAGAATATTATTTTCTTCTCTTTTCCCCTAATAGTGCAGGAAATAGAGGAAAGGAATTTTTTTTTAATTTAAGAACAAAATCTAATTAAAACAAATGCACAAATAATAAAATGCATCATGACAGACATGCGAACCCAGATCTCACCAAGCATTCAATATCGATGGAGAAGAGTAGGCACATGTTTACAAGAACAGAGAGGCAAGAGCATGAGGGAGGAAAATTAACATGTTTAGTGTAACTAGCCACTCTGAACTACAAGCTCTGTTATTGATCCATTCTGGAATACTACATCATACAAAACTGCCCTTCTGCTCACTGCTCAACTATTGATCTTCATTACTCTTCAGCTAGGGAAATCATCTGTTTTATACTTGAACTTAGCATTTAAAAAGTTCTTTCAATTACCCATCACCCTTAAAGGGATGTTCACATGTTAGCACCTAACGTGTGTGCAGAAGTTCACTTTAAGCTAGGAAAATGCAAAGCTCATCAACTTAGCTATCTCTGGTCTACATAAGACAGCTCAGCCAGTTATTCACTCACCCAGATGTTCTGTTGTCCCATCAGAGTCAAGCTCACAGCAACACAGCTCAAATTGACACTTTCTTTAAGTCGTCTCATCAGAATGCAAAGATAGCTGCAAAACTCCCTTTGCTTTTCCTTTTCAGTCCAGAGGTGGCAGCAGTGAATGACAAAACCTTAAGAGAAGCCTCACTGCTTTCCAGTTCTAGGGGGCGCTGAAGAGCAAGTGCTGACCCTGAAGCTTTTGCTCAGTGTAGTCAATTCTCTGTGCAGCAAATCAGAAAACATTCAGACGAATTCTTTCAGGTGACATTGTATTTGGCACTGCTTTGATAGAAAGTCTTTTCATCCCCCTTTGCTGTGTCAACAATTCTTCTCAGATTCTTATGTCATTTTCTTCACTAACCCTGTTCCTCTGCCATCCATCAAATTTTGATGACTTAAAAATGAGAGTCCCCTAACTCTCATAGATGTACCTTTTACTTAAAACCTCATACCTCCTCAAATTATCCCTATTAAACTGACAGGCTTTTTATTTTTTTTTGTTATTCAGTCATTTTTCATCATGTCTGACTCTGTGACCCCATTTAGAGTTTTCTTGGAAAAGACGTTGGAGTCATTTGCTAAATGAAGAAAATGAATAAGCTTAAGTGACTTGTTCATGGTCATACAGTTAGTAAATGTCTGAAATAAGATTTGAACTCAGGAGGATGAGCGTGCCTGACTTTAGGCCTGGCGTTCTATGCACTGTGCCACCTAACTGCTTTTTAAAATTTCTGCCTATCATGGCCCAGTGGGTAGAGCACCGGCCCTCAAGTCAGAAGGACATGAGTTCAAATCTGGCCTCAGACCAAACACTTGAGACTTACTAGCTGTGCGACCCTGGACAAGTCACTTAACCCCAATTCGCCTAAAAAAATAAAATAAATTTTTTGCCTATTGCCAAATATGTATACAGCTATCCCGTCCACATTACAATTTTCCATGTTGTGACTTTCCACATCTCGGTTTCAATATATCCCAGGTCAGTATGAAAAATCAAATGGGAATTTTTGCAGAGTTTTGCAGAAGCTGCAGAGAACACACAAAGTCCAGCAGATGGCACAGAAAAAACTTTAGAAATCAAGAAATGCATAAAGTATATGTGTAGTATTGTATAATATCGACATTTTATCTTTTAATATCATAAATGTACCCAAATTTTACAATAAGGTGCTGGAAACACCCTATAAAAGAAAAAAAATTCAGACTTGTTCTCTTGTACAAAGGGAGGGAAAGAAATTTTACATGAATTTTCCTGATCGCGGTGGGGCATTGCATCCCAAACTCCCATGATTTGAAAGAGACAACTGTATTTTTTTAAGCTTTATCTTCTTTAAAAAAAAAAACATATAAATATAAATTAGCTAACATACTATAATGCTTTGAACCTTGTAAGTACTCAAAATGGTGGTTTATTTCTTTAATGAACTTGAAGCCAAATCTTCATATTCATATTTCTCTAGTTTTTAACTCTTCACACACAAGCAGGAAAATATTCTATACCATTCACAAAGAAATGTAATATTTTATATTGAAAGCATAGTTCACCTCTTTTTCCAAATGATCAAGAACCCATCTCAAATTTCTTCATGTAAATTTATTAGCAAAGTATATTAAAATTACATTTTTATTTATGTTAGATATGAAAAACATTTACCAGTAATAGTGGGACTATCTTACATCCTTTGACAATATAAATCTCTCTATTATGCAAAATAATTTTTCCTGTCCCTTTTTCTCTGTCCTTTTCATGATTTAACTGCTTTGTTTAATCATAGCTGGTGGTATAGTAACTAGAGTAGACTAGGGCTCTGGCCCTAGTGTCAGGAAGACCTGAGTTTAAATCCAGCCTCAGATTCTTACTAGTTATGTTACCCTGGTCAAGTCACTCAACCTCTGTTCACTTTGGTTTCCTCAACTATAAAACAAGGATAATAATAGCACCTGCTTCTCAGGGTTGTGAGGATTAAATAAAACAATATTTGTAAAAACCTTTGCCCAGTGCCCAGTGCATAGTAAACACAATAAATTGCTTCTTTCCTTTCTAATATATACTTCTTATCTGACTTTGGAAAAGTCAATTAACTTCTCAATGCCCTAAACAATTTTCTAAGGCTATAACTGGCAGAGAAATAGACAATCTCCATTGTTAGGAGAAATTTACTCATCTTGGAATTCCTTACACCAATGAAATTGCAACTGCATTCTTTCCAGGCCTATCCCTCACTTTTATGAAAATACTTCATACGTAGTGATTGTATCCATTAAAAAAAAAAGTGTTAGTATCCAAAATGTCAGATTAACAATTCTTTCATCACAAACTTTGCACAAAATTGTGGAACTTGCCCCTTTTTACTCCCAAACAAAAGAAGACAGACAAAAGAGCCCTTGGAGTAACATCTCATATGAAATATGAAAATATCAGTGTCTCAGTTAAAAAAGAGAAGCTAAAATTCAATCCTTAATCTTTGAGCATCTATAACGTAGTTCTTTGAAAGTAGTCAATAATTATTACATAGCAGTAATGTATCCTGACATCCATGTTCTCTTTATAATACAAGTTATAATATTAACTTAGATGATTCGGCTAGAAGGTCCCTCAACGAACAAGATTCAAGTAGTGCTCACCTGTCTTCACTGTTATTCTGTACAGCATCTGATAATACTGTTTATTCATCACTGGAACATCTGGTTACCCTTTAATCAATTCAGCATCAGCTTCATTTATATAAAGTCTCAATTTTGTCCACGTTGTTTGGAACTCATGAATTTAATTTGCCAGCAATGATTTATTGATTAATCAATTATTTGGTTACTGTATAGTGGCTTGTTTTCTAACATACCCATGGAATAATCAGGGCAAAGCAGCCATAATCCATCACTTCAAATTCCAAATGCATTCATTAAAAACTTAGAGAAGAAAATAAATTGCATCTTTCGGAACATTTCCATCCTATTTCATGATATGTTTCCTTCATTGATATTTTATTCAAATGTAGTTATCCTTTGAGAATAGAGATTATTCTTTAAAGGAAATTATAGAATTATTTTACTGAACATTTCTGTTACTAAATTGAGAAGAGTCAAGTATTACTTGATGGAGATAGAGTCAAGTTAGAACCCAGACTTTAAAAGGATTATGCCAAATTAATTTGTCTAATTGTGCTTTTTTATACATGTGAAAAAGAATTAAATTGATTTATCTCTGTGTTGAATTGTTATCAACGGTTCTGTGATAAATAAGAAAAGTCATGGAAAAACTTTCCCATTTGATGAGAAATACTCCCACTCAAGTCTTACTTCCTTATTAATCCATTTCTCCAACACTATTAAAAACATGTGTTACAACTTGACAATCATTTTTTAACCACTTGATTTCCAGTTCTATTTCTCCATACACTCAAGCTGTTGCCAGGAAACATGGTTGACCATACATCATGGGATCATGATAGTCAATTGCTTGAATGCATTTTAAAAAAGTTTTCCCCGATGTAACATCATATGTAGTGCTGGAAATGGAAAGTAGATACTCTGGGGACTCTGACTGTATTAATTCTAAATTATTTGTATACTTGACTTAGGCCAGTGGGAAAGGATAGAAAGGGAGTGGTTTTAATTGCATTTCTGTTCTACCTGAGGATAGTGACAAATGAAAATGGATGCACTCTTCAGAAAATAATACTGCTTATCAACAACACTATTATGTTACATTTGTTAAGTACTTAATACTCCTCAATTGAACCATAATTAGGGTAGGAAAAAATGGGGTTTTACAACAGGGTACCATATTTAGAGAGCTGAAAATAAATGGTACTAATAATATTTGTAACCCATAAACATTATGGAAATAATAGAGCTTAGCATCTCATTAATAATAATAATTAAATAAATGAGAAGCTTTCAGATGATTAGTTGGAGTCATCTCTCTTTCCTCACTAAAACCTTGAGACTCTTCCCCAGTTACGTGCCTCTTACATATAACACAAAGTTCAGAGCAATAATTAACATATTTGATGTCAGAATAAGAATCCAAAGGGATCTCAACAATCTAGAACACTGGTTTGAATCTAATAAAATGAAATTCAACAGGGATACATCTAAAATTTGTACTTATGGAAAAGAAAATAAGCTTCTAGAAATATAATGTGGAGGGGGCATGGGTAGTCAGAATTCTTCTGAAAAGGATCTAGAAGTTTTAGTGAACTGTAAGATCCATATGAGTGAGTAGTGTCACTAGGTAATGAAAAAAAAATCTAATGCTACCTTGAGTTGAATTAGGAAGGGCATAGCTTCCAGAAACAGGGAGTTGATCATCCCACTGTACTTGCTAGATTTTTGCTAGACCTCATCTAGAAGTATTGTGTTCAGTTCTGGGCAAGATAGTTTTAGCTAGATAGTCCAGAGGAGAAGCAACAGTATGGTGAAGGGCCTTCAGTTCATAACTCAAGGCCTGATTGAAGCAGTGGGGAAGGTTAAACTGAAGAAAAGAACACTAATGGGAAACAGAAGCAGTGTTCAAATAATTAAGGACTGCCATGTGTAAGAGTGATTAGATTTGGTCTGTTTGACCCCAGAAGGAAGAATCAGTGGGACAAAAATAAAAAGAGGTCAGTTTAAGCTTGATGCTAGGAAAACTAACAAACAAACAAATTCCTAATAATTAGATCTTTCCAAAAGTGTAAGCATTTATGTGGAGAGGTGGTAAAGTCCTCCTCTTAGAGTTGTTCAAGTTGAGACTGGAAAATTAGTGTTGGGTATGTTGTAGAGCAGATTCCATCATGCATGAGCTGCACAAAATTGTCCCTGAGGTACCTTCCAATTCACAAATTCTATTATTCTGTGAGATGTCTGAGGATTTCTTTCATCACCTCCACTGTGCACATATCTCATACTACTTGCCCAGATCAGAAATATTCCTAGACATGGTTCTGTTCTCTACAGTAGTTAATGTGTATCACTTGCCTTGCTCTCCATACTGTTTTTAAAATAATTTTTTAAAAAGTGTATTATGCTTTACAATTCATTCCTCACCACTAACCCAATAAAAAGTTTTATCTAATTATGTGTGATTTGTTACAACCCTATCAGATATATAATTCATACACGATGATCCACATCTCGCATGTGAGAAAACTGGGTTAAAAAAGTTTATTGACTTGGAGGTCACAGAAACTGGTCTGTTTGGGCAGGGAAGATATTCTAATCCAGTCTTCTTTTCACTAAATATTGGTTTCCTTAAATTGAAGTTAGGGTTACAAACCTTCAATCAAGCAGTAACCACCTTTAAACATCTGCCAAACACTGTCTAGAATAGATTCAAACCAATTTCTTGGAGCTGAAAGATTCCAAATCATCCCTATTGAACCTGATTCAGACTGAAGGCAATTTTCTCTTAGAGCAGGTTAGCAGAGAGGAAAAAAAATGTCTCAAAATAATCCCATTGCTTATTGACACAGAGCTACAATGGAATTACCACAATGCCAACATGTCATACCACAAAAATCCATTCTTGTCCTGTCATTTTATTTAAGAAAACAGCTATTTTCTCTCATGTTTCTTGGGAGGATGAAAAGAGAGAGAGAAAAAAAAAAAGACTACCTCTTTTCTTGGTATCTTTTCCCACTTTTGGAATGATAGTGGTAGGCAATAGAACCAAGAGCTGGAAGGTACTCAGGACAATTACTATTCAACTTCTTCAGAATACTGGGAACTTTTCCCAACTTCTGGCATGGTAGAAGTTTTTTTTTTTTTTTAATTGCCAGATTGGGCTTTTGTCCATCTCCTTAGGCAAAAATGGTTCCAAAATAAGGCAGAGAGTTCATAGCTCTTCTCTGTAGAGCCATGTTGGCATGCTGAACTAAGTTAGCTTATGCAATTTAATTTGTGCAATTTACAGACCAGATCCATTTTTCATTAGTCATTAAAATGTCATTAAAAACTTTTTAATGGATTACTATGGCCAAAGAATTCATTCCCTAGAGCCCACTCTTTTAGTAATGAGCCTCTCCATACTCATCCAGGAGTAGTGCTCTTGAAACAAGCAGTCTGTCACTAGGACCATCACTCAAAATGTTTCCCTGCTTGGGAGAAACTTCCATAGCTTTAACTTATCTCACATAACTTCTGAGAACCCTTTCCCATCTATGACACAATGACTAACCTTGATAGGACTTATTAACTATGCATTGTGTTTTGTTGTCCAAAAAATTAACTCCAAAATCAGTTGATTTTGGAGTGAACTGCATTCATATGTCTACCACTTCCAATTGATCAGAGACTTGAAATTGCAATGAGCAAAGTCTAGACATCCTTTGATTTAATAAATCAAAAGCATTTTAACTGAGGGTTGGAGGAGTTCTAGATCGGTTTGTAAGAAGTGAAGGCAGTTGAATGAAGTGAAATGATGCCACACAGCAAATATGCTGGGATTAGATAAAGAAACATGTTCACACCCAGTGGGTTTTGTATAAAACAGTAGACCACTCAGTGAGCACAGATTTCAGTAGTAAGAGAGGAGAACGTAGTCTAGCAAAGTCCCTGAGAGGGAATTATTTGATAGAGAAGAAATGATCATTGGTGTCCTTTTGAATTTCAGATGTCTGGTGTATTTGGACTTCTCTCCTTGATGTCTTAGCAATATACACACTATAGGTAAGGCTGGCAGCAGTATCTGCATTGGAACTCAAGACAAACTAGACAAACAAGACAAAGAGAACATCACAACCTGCAAGGAGCCCAACAACAATAACAAAAGCTACACTACATTTAGATGGTAATACCTTCTGGATGTTCCAAAAAGGAGTTGTAAAAGTTGTGTTACCTATTTTGTCACATGTTCCCTAAGTGTGAGCCCACTTTTCCCTGAACTTTGAATGCATTCATGGAAGAATCTGTTATAAACATTGTAAGGGCACTACTTTGTATTAACTCTTCTTCTTCTATATCTTAGTGAAAAGACTTCATTAAATTCAGTCTAGTTAGCTAGTTAATATTAATAGTTAATCATTGGGGGAAACATATTAGGATGGTCTTTTGAGCTATAACATTAGAAAACCACCTCCAAGCCCTCAGGACTTACTCTAGAACCCTAATGATATCAGACCTACCCTTCTGAGTCAGGATTAAAAGAGTAGCTCTATGGCATAAGTGAAACATATATAAGGTCACAGACACCAGACCACTATCATACATCTTGACAACTCATCTCTTTGGCTTGGCATACTACCGGTTGAGATAACCATTTCTATTGCCAACTTCAGTTAAATTGGGAGAAGGGGAAATTTTACAAATTTGTCTCATCTCCACGAGCACCTCTCCAAGAGTCATAAAATGTGCCTAAACTTAGAGACACTTTCACTTCACACCTACTTTGATAAATCTGACATAAAAGAATAATGATGATAATGATAACCATTAGTTTTATTTATTTTAATGAAAAGATAGTTATCCACAATTGTCTTTAAATATATATGTGTGTATGTATATATGTGCATGTACATATACATATATATACATATATACGTACACACACACACACACACACACACACACACACACACACATATATAACCAACCAAATCCATTCTGTAAAAATAGTCCAACCAGCTGTGCATATATAGTAAACCCTCTTCATGAGTCTTCAGGTGTAATCCTCCCTACAGGCTGTTTTAGAAACATGGGTTGTGAGATTTACTGATCTAGCACATGATTTTTATCCCCTCTGTAATAAAATAGGTAACCTCATTTCCTAATTGAAGCTTGAAAAGAGTGCGGGGAGCCAACATTCTGAAACCCTACTCAAGTAAAGCTCTGGGTAATTGGTCCTGGATATTGGCTCAAGCTTTCAATCAAATCCTGATTCTGGCATTGAGGTGGATTACTTGATGAAAAGAAAAGTGCTGCAGGTGGTGGAGTGCTACACCGAGCGCCTGTAGTGTTCTGATTCCTGCAGCGTGAGGCAGAAACAGGGTTATGTTAATTACATTCATTTTTGATATTAATGTGCTAGGCAAAAAAAAAAAGAACAGAGGGAAAAAATAGCAACAGGAAGCTGACATTTATTTCTTTTCCTCAAGGTGGAAACACACTTACATGAATGTATCAGAGAAAGAAAGGAGCTGCATGGTGTCAGGAATGATACGGAGTTTGCTCCTATGATGTTGGGAAAAGGCCTGCAAGCACATTTGTTGGGAGAACCATGAATTAAAGGAAATGTTCATCCCTTCTCATGAACCTCTGTGGTAAGGAAAGGGATTAACACTGCATAAATACAATCTTAATGCTGTTTGTCATTTTTTTAAAAAAACATAAATTAAGAAAACACACCTATCCCACTCCACATTCTCCAGGAATTCATGTTCTATTGAAACAAGACAGATGACATGAAACATTCTAGTTTTGGTTCTCTCCTTGCTGTTGCTACTGTTGTTGTCATCATTGTCATTTAATTTTGTTTTCTTAGAACAGTCAGTCAACAAGCATCTGTTAAGCCTTTATTATGTGCCAGGCACTGTGCTAAATTAAGAATAAAAATACAAGCAAAAAGAAAGGCAGTTTCTGCTCTCCAGATACATTCTAATGGGAAGAAAACACGTAGAAAGAAGCTGAAATGGTGAGGAGGAATCTTATTGGGCTGAGAGGAGAATGGAATGATGGAGAAGTTTGGAGGAAGGTAGCCCAGTGGGAAATGAAGAGATGGCTGGCCTGAGTTCTCTCCCTAGGTGAAGAGAAGGCAAAGAAAGATAATGTAATCAATGGAGTTTTGTTTGTTTGCTTTATTTTGTCACTATTTTTTTGTTTTGCTTTTCACAGACACAACCACCTGAAAATCAACTACTGGTTACTCTGTTTAAAGTAAAAGGTTGGCTTATAATTATTCGGCCTCAAATGAGGTTCTATGAACCTGCATGCAGCCCCCTAATTCAAGGGTAGACTCGGAGGACCACTCTCATAACAAAGATAGACCAATGGGATTTCACAAAAAGAGTGTCGGCTTTTTGGGAACATGGATAAAAAAAGCAATCTTGCCTTACAGATAAAATCTATCAGTTAACAATCTATCATGCAATCAGTAAGCATATATTAAAATAATGCATAATATATGCAAGGCATTATACTAGGCACCAGAGATACAAGTACAAAAAATGAAATAATCTCTAATCACAAAGAGTTTCCAAGGGGAAAACAAGTATATGTGAAAATGTATATAGCATAAATTTAATATTTAATAAATACAAATATATTCAAATTAGATAGATGCAAAGTAATTTTGGAAGAGGTTTGCTAACATTTAATGGAGTAAGGGAGAACTTTATTGAGCAAATGGTGTTTAAGTTTCATCTGAAAGGAAGAGAGAAATTTTTGAGGCAGAGATAAAGGGAGGATTGCATTCCAGACATAAGGAATGACCAATGAAAAGATATGGTGATGGGGGATGGCATGTAATGAATTAGAAACATCTGCATTAATATGGTCATTTAAGATCACTAAAAATGAACATAGACTGAAAAGAAGATGTCCAGGAATCTTATAATTAGGGATAGAACATGAATTGTGTACAAACAAGGGAAATCAAAGAGTAGCCAGATGAATAGGAAGAAAATCAGGAAAGAACACTTCCATGAAGATCCACAGAGGGAAGAGTACCTAGCAGGAGGGAGTGGAAGAGGGTCAATCAGTTGAAAGAGGTCCAGGAGAATGAGGCCTGAGAAAAAGCCATCAGATATAGCAACTAGATTAGATAATTGTTGCTCTATAGGCCTACGGTTTACCTCTGTACCTCTCACTCAGTGCTTCAACTAGATCCAGTAAGATTACAAAGCTTTTCAGAGAAATAAAAAGCACTGGACTTGGGGTTAGAAAACTGGGATTGGACTTCTGGCTTCACCAAGTACTTCCTGTGTGAATTTGAACAAGTCTTTTTATGATTTCTAAGGTCTGTGTTGACTCAACCATTCTAGGATTCACAGAATTACAGAATTTTAGAATTGAAAGGGACTTCATTAGCCACTGACTGCAACCCATAACTACCTCTCAGTGAGTAGGTAATATCAACATTATTATCCCCATTTTACAAGTGAGGAAACAGATGATGAAGTGACGCACACTGAAAATGACAAAACTAAAGTGACTAATAGATGTCACATAGATAATATCCAAGATAAGTAAGAAAATAATATAAAGACATTTAGTTATCCTTGATGAATTCAGGTCACCTGCAGCAGATAGACTGTATCATGGGCATTGGAATAAATGGTGCCCATGTGATTGCTGAGCCACTGATAGTGGCATATGGTAGAGATGGCATAGAACAGAAGAATGGCACATGTAGTACCATTTTTTAAGTTATTTTTTTTTACCTCCACCTGTAAACATAGTACTATATTATTTCAGTTACTTTAGCATGCTTTTTAAAGATGACCCTACTCTTAATAACTCTCTTCTCCAAGACCCTCCTCCCATCCCCCCATTAGTCACCCCTTTTCCTTCGGGGTTTTGCTTTTTACTTTTCTTCTTTTATCTGGCTATTTAATTCTCTCCCCTCTCCTTTTCCCCTCTTATTCTAACAGAATTTATCTTCCCTTTCTGCCCTTCAACTAGTCCCATTTATTATTTTTATTTTATTTCATTTTTTGCTCCCCTTTCCAGAAAGGGTTTCTCTCAACATTTTGATTATCTATCTTCTCTTTCTATCTACACTAGACTCTCAGATTCTGGTTCATGACCCAGATAATTAGCTAGTCTCACGCTATTATCTATAACTTTCAAGGTATCCATTCTGGCCTTCCTCTTTTGGCAGTTTCTGCCACTGCCTGGTAGTTTTCCCCAAAGATTCCTCTTTTCCATTGTGCTTCACTCCCAGACAAAGCCAATCCCTGAAAGTGGCAGGGAAGACACTGTCCCATGGTTAGATTTCCCAAACACAGATTGACATCACTGATTATGCAGGCTACCACTGCATACTATACATTTTTCCTGATGACATTCTTTTCTCCATTTCTCCCAAAATTTTCTCCCTGGACTCTTGCCCCTCCCCACTCTATCAGGTGTTAGTTGTCCCCAGGATATCCAACTCCTTCACTCCTTATTTGGACACGTCTGTGTGTGTGTGTGTGTGTGTGTGTGTGTGTGTGTGTGTGTGTTTTCCCAAGGACCAAATCCCTTTGACCACACCTAGCACAAGATCCCCATCTTCCTTCCCATAATATCTCTCTTCACTTTTGGAACTTTTATTGGTAGTACCCCATCCCACTCATAAAGGAAGGCTTCCCTCTGCCTCACACCCTTTACAATCTTTCTTCCCACTTCCTCACTCACATATTTTCTTTTAATATTATTGAGGTTTTTTTAAAATTTCTCTTCTAGACAGTCCTTCACTTCTGTTTATTTGCATTCCTAATCTATTGTTCTCTTTTTTTTTTGTTTCTTTGATAATACTTGCCATCACAGAGTTTAGGATTTTTTTCTATTCTCATTATTTTGCTGTGCTTTCCATAAATTCTGCTCTAATAATTCTCATTTCTCTTTTAAAGCACTCAAGATCAGCATGCTGGCGTTACATGTTTTCTCTAAAAGACTATTTCATCAATTGTTAGGTTATTTTCCTTTGTTTTGCAATTCCCAAATTCATTTACTAGATTAGTAGGCTATATTTTGTTTTACTCTTATTTTTTTCCCCTATTGAATCAGTTGCTTCAAGGTCTTTGTATTTTACTTTTCCTGAGAGCTGTGGTAATTTCAGTCTCCCACCTCCACCAACTTTCACTTATTACTCACTTTCTGATTCTTTTACTTCCTCCCATTATAGTTTCTTTAGGGGCCGAATCTCAAAGTATCTCAGCCTCCTATCATGCTGGACAATTCAGATTTCACCAGCATAGGTCTCTGCCACAAGTGACTTTTAGGTAGAAAGAACTGGCCCCAGTTCTGGGATAGTAGGTATTTTTCCTCAGTAGCCCTGGGTAATCTTCTGAGACTTGCTTTCCCCATTTTAAAAATTTGTTTGCATTGTAAACTTCACAGGGCTGCTTTGAGGTGTGTAGAGTAAGAAATAAAACCTAAAGATGTAATAGAAAAAACTGGACAATGAAGAGGAAAAAGGACCAATTTAGTGTTAGATATTCTTTGTTTGAATCTTAGCTCAGTTTCTCATTGCTTATGTTATCTTACAGAAGTCATTTCATTTCCCAAGCTTTGGTTCCTTCACCTATAAAATGAAATGACCTGAACTACATGATCTCTAATATCCCTTAAGTTTTATGATTTGTCAAGAGGAATATAAATACAATTGTTATAATGTTATAATCTAACAATTATTGCTGTTATAATCCAATTCCAATCCATATCTAGTGAAAGTATTATTGTTATAATCCGATGATGAGATTATAAGCAGCTGAACTAGGGTGAAAGCAGAAGGAACACAAAAAGCTAAGAAAGATACAGTAAAGAAACATTAAATAGGATTTAATTATTGACAATATCAACTGACAGAGTGACCATATATGATAGCATATATAATATTCTACATCCATCTCACAAGAAAAGTAATAGTTCTTTAAATTCATATAGTTTTTTTTTTGTTTGGCCATTTCCCAAATTGATGGACAATTATTTTTGTTACCACAGGAAGGGTACTACGAATATTGTGTAATGTATTTTTGTCTTTTACCTCCTTGTAGTATGTGTCCATAACTTTAATTTCAATGATATAAGGCACAAAGATACTATACATTTCAGTAAAAAGCCAATGTCTTTTTTCAGTATTTTTTAAACTTAAGTCTGTTTTATGATTTTCAAAATTGGACTCTTTTGTAGTGTTTGGAACAAATCTCTTTTTAAAATAATATTCTATCAAATAATTGCATGAATGGTGTTCTATGTAACTCACTTCATGATTTGATTACTTAGAGATTCAGGAGAAGTTCCTGAACAATTCAACAAACATTTATTAAGCATCTTTTATGTTCAAAGCAAGAGGCAGTGTGTCATAAGGGATAGAAAGTTGGCTTGGTAGTTGGGAAGACCTGAACTAGAATCTTTCCCCTTACACAATATAAGCTGGGTGACCATGGTTAGGGCATTTGGTCTTCAGGTACTCCAGGTAACTCTTGAAGACTCTAGGTTATATATTACCAAGTTGCACTATATGTCAGCACTAGAAGTTTGGCTCCAGCTCATAAGGTCAGTAGGGGGTGGTAAGAAGAAATAGAGACTATATAAAGTATACTTATTGACTAAAATGCTAAGATTTAGGATTTCATTTTCAATTTTATGTATTTATTTTTGGTGAGGCAATTGTGGTTATGTGACTTGCCCAGAATCACACAGTAAGTGAGTGTTGTGTCTGAGGCCGGATTTAAACTCAGGTCCTCCTGACTCCAGGGCCAGTGCTCTATCTACCGTACCACCCAGCTACCCATGTTAATTTATTTGCTAAGAGTATAGCCTATTACTTTTTTATGTTTTGGCTGATTTCATTTAATTAGAAAACCTAGACAATCCCATATCAAAGATAAATTTCTTCTAAGAGTGAGAGACAGAGACAGAAACAGAGAGAGAGAGACAGAAAGGCTGAAAGACAGAGACAGAGAGAGACAAAAAGAGACAGAGACAGAAAGACAAAGACAGACAGATAGAGAGGAGGAAGGAAGGAAGAGGGAAAAAAAAGTATTTATATAGCACCTAGTATGTGCCAGGCATCGTGCTAAGTGAGTTTTGCAAATATCATCTCATTTGAACCTCACAACAGCCCTATAAGGTGGGTGCCATTGTTATCCCTATTTCACAGTTGATGAAAACTGAGGCAAACAGAATGTTAAGCGATTTGCCTGGGATCACACAGCTAATAAGAATCTGTGACCAGATTTGAACTAAGCTTCTTCCTAACTCCAAACCCAGCAAGTTGCCTTTTAGAGCGAGGAAGAGAAAGAGAGTGAGGGTTGTGGGGGAGAAGGAGGAGGAGGAGGGAAGTACAGAAAAGTAATGAATGTACTTCTATCCATAGCACCCATGACCATCTTAAAAAGTGCTGTATAATAACATATGTAAAAATAATATTGCAATTTTTAAAAATATCTCAAGTAGCACTATAGTCATCTATATGTTCCACTTGGCTTTTCTCTTAAAATAGGTGTGCAACCAAGCCCAAGGAATGAGTTGAATCTACACCATATCTTTTGGAATTTTGTCTTTTTTATCAAGAAATTTCCTAACTCAAAACATGACACTGTTCTCCTTTGCACAAGCAACGCATATTTTCTGGTGAGCACAGATAATAGAACTCTTGTTTCTCTCTTGTTCAAGGCATCATTCTAAGACTTAGACTCTTCATCACAAAAGCAAACTTAATTAGTGAAACTTGTGAGTGTGTGTGTGTGTGTGTGTGTGTGTGTGTGTGTATGTGTGTATGTGTGTGTTTAATGTTGGAATGAGGCCAGTGAATCTCTTCAAGAGCCAAACTGAGGAAAGAAACCCTCTTGTGTTGGGGCTTCCTGGCTATAAACAACTTAATGCTTAATTAAACAACTAAAGCTGAGAAAATAGAGTTTAGGGGCCCCAGCAAGGTGTTTGGTTACAGACATCCAGAAAGAAAAGAATCCAAGTTTCTCAGGAAATTATTCATATAATTCTCAAGGCTCATTTAAAGATGGTGCAGAGACAGGAAGTGGTGTTCAATTTATTGTATGGAAACATAAAAATGTTTTAGGGGCAAATGGGACTCTCATGCATTTACTCTGTAAGTGCAGAATCCAGTATAAGATGGCTTTAGAGCCCAGTATGGCAGATAAGGTAAGAAATGAGACAAGCTAAAAAAGCATTATGCCACATATTAACTTCTGTTTTTGTTTTTGTTTTTTTCCTGTGAGGGTATGAAGGGTGGGTGATAACATTGCAATTTATAGACATGCGCTCTGGTGCTGAAGCTGTAAATTCCAAGATATTTCCTTGATAGACATTTAGAACTGGCTTCAGAGTCAGAAATGTAGATGTCATGACCAAACACCCATGATAGTTAACCATCTAAAGTCATATGCTGAAGCTCCTGACCCCTATAATTCACATCAGCAACTAATAATCCATGAGAGCAAAGTGGCAGCTGGAAAGCCTGAATATACTGATCTTTATCCTGTATTTCATCATTAATGGTTCATGCCTTTACAATGAGATTTTGATCACTGTTAAAATTCAGTTGATTAAGAATGAGTAGTCCCCTAAAGTGTCATAAGTCATTTACACTGTTAATCTATAAGCTCAATGAGGGCAAAGACTAATTCTTAGCTAAACTTATACTTAAATAGTAGCATTTATTCTCCCACCAACAAAATATAATATTTATTATATAAAATTTCTGTCATTTGTTCAATAATACTTTGGCTCACGTTCAGGGCACTTAAGATAGAGGTATGAACATAGGAGATGTTCTGGAAGAAGATATTCTGAGTCATTTCTCACATAGTTAGGAGAAACCTGTTTCCATTGGTTGCATAACCACAACTTCCTACATCTACCTGAATGGTGCATAACCATCAGTGGTGTGTGGGGAATGAAGGACTCTGCTCACTGAGTGGCATCATTCAATAATGGAGATGGACCTAGAGTCACCTTCCTCTATTATTAAACTCTGTGGCTCCAAAGATGGGTCAGGTGTTCAATTTGTCCTCTTAAGTTCTAGGTTCAGGGAGCAGAATCCTAGACACAGGAACAAATGCTATCACGACCTTGGATCCTCGGTTTCAAAAAGGAAGCCCTGAGAAGCCCACTGAGGCGTTGGACTCAGAATTTGGCGGTATTAGTGATATATAAGATAGTATATTAATAATAGTAGGTAAAGTTTGTATAGCACTTACTATGTATTTCACTGTGCTAAGTGCTTTACAATTATTATCTCATTCAATCTTCTTAACAACCCTGAGAGGTAAATGTTCCATCTTTGCCACTTTATAGATGAAAAAACTGAGGCAAACAGAGATTAAGTGATTTCCCTAGAGTCACATAGCTTGTAAGTGTCTGAGGCTAGTTTGAACTCAGGACTTCTTAACTCCAGGCCCCACACTCTATCTGTTGTGCTGCTTACCTGCCCAGGAACTGAGTTAAACTGTGGCCCTGATTATCTTCCTCTGTCCAAAGACCGAACTGATGTTGCGGCAAGATTTAAATGGAAATCAACAACAATAAAAATATATTTTCTAAAGAAAGCAAACTTCCATGGAAACATCATGATTGTGTTATATGAAATATATCTGGATTTTTAAAAATGTTACTTTGTTTTATAGTACTTATGTTTAAGCATTTCAATCCACATCATAATTCTTTTTAAATAAAGAGAAAAATAAATAACTGAAAATTAAGTAAATGAGTAAGTGGCATGCCTTACATGTGGCGATTTTCTATTTCTTCTGATAATAATGTTATAGGTAGCTTTTCCCCTCATTCCTGTTGATTTGAAAAGATAAAACAATGAAATTAGAAAATTAAAAACGACTTTTAGTTAGTAAAGCTTCCTTATTATGGCACTTAGTATTTCCATTAGAAAATCAAGGCCCTGTAGAAATATTTTTTTAACTTACATGTCTTTTCCCTCTTACTATTTATTTGATAATTACCATAGATGAATTTCATATAACAACATTCATTTTTGTAAAAAGCATGACCTGTCACATAGCAAATAGGAAAGTCAGCATCATGTTATCATCTTTATGCTCTCAGGAGAAAGAATTTTAAAATAGGTTATCACTTACCTGGTAAATTTTCTGCACCTTTTTGGATGTTTTGTATTTCACCTTGCTGTCTCTAAAGAGTTGTCTTTTCCATGAGTCATTTTATTTCTTTCTATTTTTGCTTACTTGTTACTTCTTTTCGAGTAAACCAAATATATTAGAAACAGCCTCAAATGAGTTTTTTTCTTATTGTATTTTCTTGGAAACATCCCTCTCCACATTTGTGTTTGCTCGCACCTACCATTTCTGATATTGATAAATATATAAGCATTTTAGGAGTTGCATAACAGAATTATAATTATAGAATATTACCTTTAGAAGCCACTCTAGAGGTCATCTACCTCCCTTCATTTTACAGATAAGCCCTAGAGGGGTAAAATAAATTTCTCAGAATTAGTTGCAATGTTGCAAAACAGTCTCAGAGATTGTCAAGTCCAACCCAAACCTAGGCTGGGATCTCTTCTACCACATCCACAAATGGACCTCCAGCCTCCACTTGTAAATATCCTATGACATGCTACTCACTACTTTCTAGGGCAGCTGTTTCCAATTTTGATCAAATTTAATGCTTACTATTTTTTTTCATATTGAGCTGAAATCTTCCTATAACCCATCATTCCTACTTCTGCACTCCAGAACAAAGCATTTCTCATGACAACCATATGACTTGTACCCAGACAGCCTGAACTAAGGTGATGTCATTGAATAAAGAAAGGAATGGATATGGCGTATGTTTGGAAAGAGAATTTAAAAAATTTCAGGAATAATTCCACATGAGAGACAAGGAACATGGAATAGACACAGTTAACAAAAAAGTTTTGAAATAGTAGCTTGTGTGAATAGTGGGGTCACTAAAAATAAAAACCAGACTACTGGAAGGATCTGTGAATTCACCATACTAACAAACTACCAGGATGGGAATTCTGTCTACCAATGCAGATCACAATCTATGATGTCAATAGCTTGGTACATAAGTGTCTGGGAGTTGTCCGAGACCCTCAGAATTACAATTGCTTACCCAAGATCACACAGTAACTATCAGAGGCAAGATGTTAATCTGTCTCTTTTCTACTGCAAGCCAAACATTATATCATACCCACTTGGATGCCTTTACAAAAAATCATAAATTTAGAGCTGGAAGGGACCTTAAGGGCCATCTAGTTCAACCCTCACCATTTACAAGTGAGGAAACCAAGACCTATAGAAATTAATTGCTCAAGACCACACAGATAGTGACAGAGTTATAGGGGAGAGCTAGGATTAGAATCAAGATCTCAGTGATTTTTTTTAATGTTATTCAAGATGCCCTAATAGCATTAAGACAGCCAAGTCAATTTGATCAGAATATTTATTTTCCTTTAGTCCAAGCATAAATGTCTGCGACTTGAATAAGTAGGTTGAAAGGTATGGTAAAACACCCAGACTTTACTATAAAGGAAATTGCTAGTTGTGTAAATATAACAATTATCTTTAAGCACCCAGCCATAAACAGCCTCAAGCCCTACAACATATATTGTCTTTATGTGCAGAAACAGGTTTGCCTGTTTGGAATAACATAATCTGAAGAAGTCCTTTAAAAGAAGCCATTTCTCATTGAGAGACTGTAGTATAGAGTATTGGAATTTGAATCAAGAAAACCTAGTTCAAATCTAGGAATTTGACTGAGAAAGAAAGGCAAGATAAGGGATGATAGGTTGAGGGTATGACAGGAACTGATGAAAATTTTTTTAAGGTCAGAATGATGGATATTTCCGATGGCAGGAAGGAAGGAGCCATTACAGGAGATAAGGAAATATTGCAAAATAGTGTAGAGAGGTCAATTTGCTCAAAAATAGGAAAGGGAATGGAATCAAGAGTACATTTACAGTGGTTAGCCTTATTGAGAAGGACCAATTCTTCATCAAAGACTGGAGTGATGTAGCAGAGCATCAGGGATTGATGTCAAAAGGTTTTGAGATGAAGAGAAAAGAACAGGGAACCGAAGGCAAATGAGGAGTGCCTGAACGCTAAAACTGGTAAACCAAGATATTAAAAGAATAAGAAAAACTCCTGTATGAGAGTTATATCATCTATGGAAGATTGATGGGAAAACATGGACAAGAATCACATAGGATGGGAATTTGTGGAAATGTTAGGATCTTTCCTCAAAAAAAAACCTTTCTTCTTCCCAACTTCCTTATTACCTTCAAGGGCAGAACATGAAAGGAACAGAGAAAGATACTATCAGAATGCTCTAGGACAATTGGAGGAGCAGGGAATTGTTTAATCCGGGGAGTCTAGAAAAGACTTCCTAGAAGACTTGACACCTTATTACATTGTAAGCTCTGTGAAGGTAGAAATCATATTTTCTTTATTTCTGTTTAATTTTCCCCCACCACTCCATCCCAACCAGGTGACACAGTAGATAGAGTGTTGGGACAGGAATCATGAAGAACTGAATTCAATCCAAACTCAGGCACTGACTAGTTGTGTGACATTGGACAAATCAACTGCTGCGTGCCTCTGTTTCCTCATTTGTAAAATGATGATAATAATAGCATCTACTTCACAGGGTTGTTGTGAGGACCAAAGGAAATAATATTTGTAAAGTGTTGAGCACAGTGCCTGGTGCAAAGTAGGCATTGAATAAATGCTTATTTTCTTTCTTCCTTTCCCAACATCTCCTTCATAAAGTGCAGTATATAGTACAGCTATTTAGACCAGAACCTTTAGTGGAAGGAAGAAATTGGATGAAGAATGAATGAATGCCATTTTTTGGAATATTCATTTGACAGATTAATCACATCCCCAGCGTTGTGCCTTCTGGGAAGATTAAAAACTGTGCTAATGCTAAAGGATCTGCCCTAATCATGCTTTTCAATCACTGACAGTTTCAGGAAAATTTATGGCAGTGTAAAGACCAATTTGGGGGTCATCATCATCATTATTTTCTAGTACTGTATCTTTTGAATAGAAGGAAAAATGTAATCCCCAGTGCTTTGCTGAGGATTTTGCATGGATCTTTGAAGCTTCTGATCTTGAAGGCAGGCAAAAAAACCTGGATTTTAGACATGGAGCAATGTTGTTAAAGAAATCATGTCTGTGCTAATACATAAATATTTTATCAAGCGTGAAGGGGCAATATTTTTCAATAGGTCTTTGTGATAAAGGAAGCATAGAACATTTTTCTATTAGCAATACGTATCAAGTAAGAGCATTCCCCAGAGATATTTAAGACTGAAACCGAAACAGTGATAATTAATAATAGTGATACTGAAGCACCTTTCAAACTCAATTATGAGATATGCTGTTTGATTAAGGAATCTATCATATGGTGAGAGAAGTTATCATGGTTTGATGGAATGCATTCTGGATTTGTAGTCAGACAAGAACTGAGTTCAAATCGTTCTTCTGACATGTATTACCTGTGTAATCATGGACAATTCATTCAATACCTCAGTGTTTTGGTTTCTTCATCTATAAAATATTGATAAATGTAGCACTTCATGGTTTTTTATAAGGGTCAAATGAGGCAATGCTTTTAAAAGAGTTTCAAAACTTTAAGGTAAATGGTGAGTTATCCTGAGCATTTCATTCCCTGTGGTCAGGAGTCTTACTAGGCTCCATTGCTTAACACCGAGTTCTGTTTTTTAGATTCTAGAATGATAATCAGCTTACCAACCCCACCCAATGCCTTTTGTCATAATTCTCTACTTTCTCTCTGTTTCCCCTTTCAATCTTCACCACTTTTCTACTTAGTTTTTCCTGCCCCCACTCCATGTTAACTCCTTTTGTATTTTAACTCATGAAGCAATTAATTCATAGTTCTGTGGAATTAAAAGTTGAATTCATAAATGTGTAGTAGAATTTGGCTGTTACTAAAGCAACAAGAATATTAACTTGACCCAATTTGCTTAAGGAAAAAAAAAAACTTCACAATCTGCCCAAAACACAAAATCCAGTGAGAATGAGACAGAATAGTTCACTGCTGTGGAATGGCAAATGTAAACCTACCTTGGGAATGCAAACAGTTCAGACTTTTGCTGAATAAACCAACTAAATTCCCCTCAGTGTTCAAAGACACAGTTTTTGGGAAAGTGCCCAGGAGATGCTAAATTTTCAAAAGTGCTGCTAGATTATTAGTGGGTGGCTGACAGAAAGACCTCAACCTTTTAAGTTCTATACACAATAGGTTGCCACCCTGACTAATTTTGAGGTACATGTTAAATGGTTGCTGATTAATACTTTGTATAATTAAAAACTCGGCTCTCTAAATGATCAATTAATCACAAAGGGACCAGTAATAAGTGACATACTTACACAGCATTTTTATAATAGTCTAGAGACCAAGCTTGTTCTCAGAGTTCCCATAACAGAAATGAAGTGACTATTAGCTATAACTCAGCCTCCTCAGTCATTTAACATTTGACCTTTATATCTAGATGGATTTCCCTTAAAGAAATCAAAGGATATTATAGAGATGCCAGCAGAGAAGTCAGTGCATTAAATAAATTTAATGTTACGTGGCTAATTGCTCAAATATCATCATTTTGTTTGTTATCATTGCTTTGATGAATTGTCAAATCTGTTTACCTCATGAGATATGATCATTATCCCTGTTAAGCTGCATAAGGTAGTAGGAAGTTTCCTACTATTCCCTGTCACTTTTCCCCCCCCACACCTTTTCTTTCTTTTTTTTTTTTTAATAAGTTAACTGTAGAATTTGGAGCTGGAAATAATCACTTAGTTCATTCCACTTATTTTACACACAAGGAAACCAAAGCCAAGAGGAATTAAATGATTTCCCCAGAATCACTTCTGATTGTGAGGAAGCTAGGTAGGACAGTGTAACAGCACTGATCCTGGAGTCAGAAAACCTAAATTCAAATCTAGCCTCATATACTTTATAGATATATGACCCTTTGTGAGTCACTTGCTTTAGTTACCTCAGCTGTAAAATGGGGACAATAATAATTGTTGTTCAGTTGTGTCCAACTCTTTGTGATCCCATTTGGAGTTTTCTTGACAAAGATAATAGAGGGGTTTACCATTTCCTTCTCTAGCTCATTTTACAGATGAAGAAACTAAGGTAAAAAGGGTTATGTGACTTGCCCAGGGCCACACAACTAATAAGTGTCTAAGGCCAGATTTGAACTCAAGTAGGTGAGTCTTTCTGACTGTAGGCCCAGCACTGGATCCACTGTGCCACCTAGCTGCTATACAATAACAGTACCAACCTCCCAAGGATGTTGTGAGGACAAAATGAGATAATATTTGTTGTGTCTTGTAAACTTTCAAATGTTATATAAATGCTATGTATTATTATTTTTAATCAAATAGATAACAAACAGCAGAGCTGGGATTTATACTCAAGTATTCTGACCCCAGAACCAGTGTTCTTTCCATTTTGTGATACAACCCACAACAATTTTAGTTATTCTTTATTACTATCCCTTTCCCCAGTTAGGATCTAAGAAACAGATTCCAAGGATTCCTGAAAATTCTTGGGAGAACATTTTTGAAATCCCCTAGATCTCTTGGATCGCTATCCTGAAGAGGTTCGAGGTTCCAAGATCATTTAAGAAATCATTGGATGTATATCAATCCAGGAGCATTTTGAGAGTCAAATATCCATACCAAAAAGAACAATAACAAAAAAAAAAGAAAAAAGAAAAAAACCTTTTTTTTAGAGGCTAGAACAAAGGTGTCATACACAGGACTCATAGGCTGTATGTGTCCAACACTCTCAAGCAAGGCTTAATGTGATTAAAATGTAGTTGTGAAATGTTTATCAAAATAAATAAAATACAAGAGAATATAGATAATATGTTTTTAAGTCAATATGAGGTTAGCAGGGATCCTTATGTACAGTTAAGTTGCTTGTTTGTATTTGAATTTGATACTTACAGTGGAGATCCAAACCTCTAATAAAGAATCAATTGCAACTGACTTGACAGCAAGGACTGTAGGGTGAGGAGGCTCAAAGTTTTAACATGTGCAGGAAGGGGTGTGTTGGGAAATATTTGACAATGGACTCTCCAAGAAAAAAATCACATGCCCCTAACACACTTTTAAGTCTAATCTTTTGTTGTTTTTATTGTTCAGTCATTTCAGTTGTGTCCAACTCATTGTGATCCCAAATTTAGAGTTTTCTTGGAAAGATACTAGAATGGGGGGGTGGAGCCAAGACGGCAGAGTAAAAGCAGTGACTCGCTTGAGCTCTCCCCCAAACCCCTCCAAAAACCTATAAAGAATGGCTCTAACAAATTCTAAAGCAGCAGAACCCACAAAAAGACAAAGTGAAACAAATTTCCAGCCCAGTACAATCTGGATGATTGATCATAAGGTATATCGCACCAGGCAGGGATAGGAACACAGTTTAGCATGGGTGCACAGGTCTCAGGGAACCTGGAGCAGCCCTCAGAGGACTGCAAGGCAGGCAGCTGTGGCAGTTTCCTGACTTCTCAACCCATTAATGCCAAAGACGACTTAGAAGGTCAGTGGGAAAGGTCTGTTTCTGTGATGAGAGAGAAGCTAGGTTTCCACCCCCCCAGATCTCAAGTATGGCCCGGGGTGGTGGCTGCTTCCTGAGCTTCCAGCCCACAGACTGAGGAGGAACTGAGTGGCCGATCAGAGGGGTATTTCAGGGATCTCTCTGCTGGTGCAGAATTCCCTTGCTTTGCCCGTGCTTGGATCTGGATCACAGTTCTGGGTGGCAGTCTTGGGCAAGAAAGAGAGCTGGCTTGATGGAGCTTGTAGTGGCTATGTAGAGCAAATCCTCCTCACAGTTCCAAGACAGAAAAGAGTGATTATGGTCACTCATAGATCACAGCACAGGCCAGGAAAGGAAAAAACACCTCGCCTTTGATCATAGCACCTTGGAAGAACTGAAAATTTACAGGTCCCTATAGGTATCTCTGAAAACAGCTGCACAAAACCCTTGAAGCTTGGGACAGTACATTCTCCACACTGGAAATAGACCCCTACCATAACAAAGAGTTTATAACTCAAGTAATTGGCCTGGATCATGAGCAAATAGCGCAAAAAGAGTCGGACTACATTATCTTACTTTGGTGACAAAGAAGATCAAAACATACAACCAGAAGAAGACAACAAAGTCAAAGCTCCTACATCCAAAGCCTCCAAGAAAAATATGAATTGGTCCCACACCATGGAAGAGCTCAAAAAGGATTTTGAGGAGCAAGTAAGAGAAGTAGAGGAAAAACTGAGAATGATGCTAAAGGAGACCCACAAAAATACTGAAGAAAATAACACCTTAAAAAATAGCCTAACCCAAATGGCAAAAGAGGCCCAAAAAGCCAATGAGGAGAACAATGCCTTAAAAAGCAAAATTGGCAAAATAAAAAAGGAAGTCCAAAAGCTTACTGAAGAAAATACTTCTTTAGAAATTAGAATGGAGCAATTGGAAGCTAGTGACTATATGAGAAATCAAGGCACTGTAAAACTAATCCAAAAGAATGAAAAAGTAGAAGAGAAAGTGACATCTCTCATTAGGAAAACAACTGACCTGGAAAATAGATCCAGGAGAGAGAACTTAAAAAGTATTGGACTATCTGAAAGCCATGATAAAAAAAAAAAGAGCCTAGACATCATCTTTCAAGAAATTATCAGGGAAAACTGCCCTGACATCCTGACATTCTAGAGGCAGAGGGCAAAATAGAAATTGAAAGAATCCACCGATCACCTCCTCAAAGAGATCCTCAAAGGACAATTCCTAGGAATATTGTAGCCAAATTGAAGAATTCCCAGTTCAAGGAGAAAATATTGTAGACAGCCAGAAAGAAACAATTCAAGTATTGTGGAAACGCAATCAGGATAACACAAGATTTAGCAGCTTCTACACTGAGGGACTGGAGGGCAAGTAGTATGATATTCCAGAGGGCAAAGGAGATAGGATTACAACCAAGAATCACCTACCCAGCAAAACTGAGTATAATCCGTCAGGAGAAAAAAAAATCATCATTCAATGAAATAGAGGACTTTCAAGCATTCCTGAGGAAAAAACCAGAGCTGAATATCAAATTTGACTTTCAAATGCAAGAGTCTAGTGAAACATGGAAGAGGTAAACAGGAAAGAGAAATTTTAAGGGACTTATTGAAGTTGAACTGTTTACATTCCTGCATGGAAAGATATTTGTAACTCATGAGTACTTTGTCAGTATTAGGGTAGTGTGAAAAAAAATACATGTATATGGATAGATAGATAGATAGATAGATAGATAGATAGATAGATAGATAGATAGATAGATGGCACAGGGTGAGTTGAAGATGAAGGGGTGATATCTGGAAAGTAAAATTAAGTGGTAAGAGAGGATTATACTGGGAGAAGGAGAAAGGGAGAAGTAGACTGGGGTAAATTTTCTCACATGAAACAGACAAGAAAAGGCTTTTACAGCAGAGGGGAAATAGGGGGAAATGGGAGGTATTGAATGAATCTTATTCTCATAGGATTTGGCTTAAGGAGGGAATAGCATATACAAAAGGGTATAGAAATGTATCTTACCATACAGGAAAATAAGGGGGTAAGGAAACAAGAAAGCAGGGGGTTGAGAGAGGAGAGGGCAGATTGGGGGAGGGGATAATCAGAAGCAAACCCTTCTGAGGAGGGACAGGGTCAAAAGCATTACTACACTTCTATAACCTGTGTTGAGATGCTTGCCTTTTCAATGAGGGTGGGTGGGGAGGGAGGAAGGGAGAAAATTTGTAACCCAAAGTTTTAAAAACACATATTAAAATTAAAAAAAAAAAGAAGAGAGATACTGGAGTGATTTGCCTTTGCATTGATATTTTCTCCACAATTTTCTTAATTCTTAGTAACCAACAAAACAATGAAATGAAGTCCTGATTTGAGGCATTTGCCTATTTATGAGATACAACCAATCATATTGAAAATTTAATAATCAGATCTCGTAAGCCAATGTGAGCTGGCTCTCTGTGTGCAAGCCAATATGTTCTAAGAATGTCTGTTGTAAGTCAGAAAAACACATCTGAATCTGAAAAGAAATAGTTAATTTAAAGTAATAGTGAAGAGTTTTACATTTAAATAAAAGAGGCCCTGTATCTGAGAAAGTATAGGCCAAGATTTCTGTGGAAGGTTACTAATATCAAAGCAGAAAGTAATGTTTTTGAAGGCAAAAACATTTATTCAGTGTCTGGTGTAATTCCTTTGCCATAGAAGGCATATAATAAATGTTTGCTGAATTGCTTTATATGTACTTCATTCCAACTGGCTGGAATACAACTCTATCACAGTATTATTGATCTCTTTCTCAATTAAACAGCTTTCACCTAAGTTTGGAGTTCTAATACTCCATGGTCAGGCCTTTGTAGAGTGAATTTAATTGAATTTGACCAACACTGATTAGCATACCTCTGTGTGGAAGACTATGTGCTTTATGCTAATGATAGTAATGTAGACACAATGCAATCCCTGGTCTTAAGTAGCTTACATTTTTTTTAACACATTTCTACATTAGTCATGTTGTAAAGAAGAATTAGAACCAAAGGCAAAAAAAAAAGCAAGAAGAAACAAAGAGAGAGAGAGAGAAGAGAGAGAGAGAGAGAGAGAGAGAGAGAGAGAGAGAATAGTATGCTTTTATCTGCATTCATATTCCATAGCTCTTTTTCTCAGTGTGGATAGCATTTTCCATCATGGGTCTTTCGGAATTATCTTAGAGTCAAAGTTGGTCATTGTACAATGTTACTGTTGCTGTGTGCAGTGTTCTTCTGGTTCTGCTTACTTCACTCAGCTTCAGTTCATGTAACTCTTTCCAGGTTTTTCTCAAGTCTGCCTGCTTAGCATTTCTTATGGAACAATAGCATTTCTTTACATTCATATATCACAGTTTGTTCAGCCATTCCCCAACTGATGGGCATGCTCTCAACTTCTCACACCATATACCAAAATAAAGTCAAAATGGGTTCATGATTTAGATATAAAGGCTGATACTGTAAGCAAACTGGTAGAGAAAGGAGTACTTTACCTATAAGATTTATGGAGAATAGAAGAACCAAGAGAAACAAGCAGGAGATACAGAACATTATGAAAAGCAAAATGGATGACTTTGATTACATGAAATTGAAAAGTTTTTGCACAAAAAAAAGCCAGTGCAACCAAAATTAGAAGAAAGTAGAAAACTGAGAAAGGATTTTTACAACCAGTCTCTCTGATAAAGGCCTCATTTCTAAAATACATACAGAATCAAGCAAATTTTATAAGAATACAAGTCATTCCCCAATTGATAAATGGTCAAAGGATATGAATAATCAGTTCTCAGGTGAAGAAATTAAAACCATCTATAGTTATATGGAAAACTGCTCTTGATTAGAGAAATGCAAATCAAAACAATTCTGAGGTACCACATCACACCTATCAGATTGGCCAAGATGACAAAGCAGGAAAATGACAAATGTTGGAGAAGATGTGGGAAAATTGGAACACTAATGAATTGTTGGTGGAGTTGTGAAATGATTCAACCACTTTGAAGAGCAATTTGGAACTATACCCAAAGGGCTATCAAAATGTGCATACCCTTTGACCCAGCAATAGCACTTCTAGGGATATATCCCAGAGAGATCATACAAATGGGAAAAGAACCCACATGTACAAAAATATTTATAGCATCTCTTTTTGTGGTGGCAAAGACTTGGAAATTGAGAGGATGCTCATCGATTGGGGAATGACTGAACAAATTGTGGTGTATGAATGGAATACTATTGTGCTATAAAAAATGATGAGCAGTCTGACTTTAGAAAAAAACCTGGAAAGACTTTGTACAGTCTGATGCTGAGTGAAGTGAGCAGAGCCAGGAGAATGTTGTACACAGTAATAGCCACGTTGTGCAATGACTAATATTGATAAACTTAACCCTTCTCATCAGTACAAGGACCTAAGACATTTCCAAAGGCCTGGTGATGGAAAATGCTATCCACAAAGAAGAAAGAACTACAGAGTTTGAATGCAGATTGAAGCATACTCTTTGCTACTTTTTTTTCTTTTTTTGTGTTTTGTTTCCTCTTTCTGGTTGTTCCTCCTGTTCGTTCTAATTCTTACTTACAACATCACTAATGTGAAAATATGTTTAATAGGAATGTATATGTATAGCCTACATCAGATTGTGTGCTGTCTTGGGGAAGTAGGTGGGGAGGGAGGGGGAGAAAATTTAAAACTCAAAAGCTTATGGAAGTGATTATTGATCATTCGAAATAAATAAATTAAAAAAGAGGGGAAAATATAAATAGAGTCAACGGCATTTCTAATGTACAAGTTGTAAGACTCTATATAGACTATATTGCATTGTTGTATCATATGAAAAAATTCCCAAGTCCAAAAATGAAAAACAAGTCTTTCAAGTAGGTGTTCATCATGTTTAAGTTTTATTTGCTAAACATAAATTTTGTTATGAATTAAGTGATTTTACTTTATTTCTTCCTTTTAAATACAAATGAAAGAATTGAAATATTGTCTCAAGACAATAAATAAAAGAACAGAAACAGAATAAGTGAATATTAGATTGATGCTCAGGATTATCAAATTTAAGAAAGAGTTCGGATTTCAAGAACTGATTTAATTTTTTACAAACCATTTCTATACTCATACCAAAAACATGCTGAGTTTTCAATTTTGCAATCCACCATGCCTGCATAGAAAGCACATAGTGATTGAATTTTCCTCAAAAATATACCTTCAGATTCAGGTGAATCTTGAAAATCTGTTTTGCTACAGATGAGTAGGCAACCAGTATTTAGCCAGGACTAGAAACATGTAGCAAACATTGAGTACTTAGAAGTAAATATGTGTCAGTACAGAATATGGTAGCACAAGAGCATCCCTTTTATCTGAAGTATAGCTGCAGCCTAAAATCCCATTAGCTACTATAGTAGTCACATCACACTTATACTCCATTTACTCTGTCTTTTTTTTCACATATATTCCTTTAAAGCCAAGTGTCCATCCATACTTCAATTATTCATTTTTGCTGTCCAGCTCTGTGTGATTCTTCGTGACCCTATTTGGGGTTTCCTTGGCACAGATAGTGTAGTAGTTTTCCATTTTCTTCTCCTGCTCACTTTATGGGAGAGGAAAGTGAGGCAAACAGGACTTAGTGACTGACTCAAGGTCACATAGCTAGTAAGTGTCTGAGGCCACATTTGAACTGAAGTCTTCCTGACTCCATATTCAGTGCTCTTTCCACTGAGTCACTTTTTTTTTTAAGCAAGTAAAACTTTACATATATTCTTGTTTCAGCTGTGGCGTGAAGATGATCCTGAACTCTTTGAGAATTGACCAGCTAAGCAAAAGCTCTGGATAATGCATTGGAAATTTGGAAGATGGCATGTTGTAGTGAAGAGAGTACTGAATTTGGAGTCAAAATACATGTGTTCAAAACATATATTAGATACTTACTAGTTTTATGATGTTGAGAAAGTGCCTAACCTTTCAGATTTTCCTCGTTGTTGAGGATAGAAATTCCCTCCCTTTGTATATGCATCCTCATTGCCTATTACACTGATTGCCAAAGAGTATTTTTTAAAATCTTCATTTATTTGTTTCCTTGATTTTTAAATGGGGATAATACCTATGTAACCTACGTTGAGGGTGAGGGGGTGAGTGCTTTCAAAATCTATATAAATTTGAATTGTATGGCTAGCCAAATGATATCTGTTATCCAACCAGACATTAAATTGCACTTTTATATAACCTCATTTGGCTATAAATAGTAGTCTCTTTGTGAGAACATAGGTTGACAGAACAATTCTCTTCTGCCTAGTTAGCCTGATCTCCATTTAAAAATGAATATGTATTGAGTGCCTTACCATATACACAGGACTGCTCTGGGCATTATTCAGTTTACAAAATAACCAAATAACCAAGTCTAGCTTCAAGAAGTTTTCAGTGTCCTGGGAAGAAAATATTTAAATACATGCAGGGTAGTATATATTCATCTTTCAAATGACATAGTATAGATAGGCAGTGTTATCTCTGTGTAGCACAGATAATCAAAAGAATCCCTGATCTGTTTGTTGGGCTCATGAAACTTTACTGAAAGCACAGTACCCATAGAGATACATATGAGCTTTAGCCCCTTGCTGAGAAGACACAGAAACTCCTTGAATTGGACTATAGTGACTAAGGCTGCTTCTTGATGATTGGTGAACTGAAGCTTAGGAGGATAGACTTTTATAAGAGGATCAACCTTTCTGTGGTCTGTAAGAGTGGTCTTGAAACAGCTTAACCATTTTTCCTTTCCTTTCCCTTGGACTCCCATGCTAGAGCACAGAAAGAGTCAGAGATTTCTCATTCCCAAACATATTGGAGGGCAAAGAGTGTAGGCATTTCTCAACCAATGACATTATTTTGCCTATTGATTTCAGCAAGTATTTCATTAAAAAGTCCCTCAAAGTGTCCCTTGTGAAATGAATACAACTGCTGTTCTTGGCTTGGACTGAAAACTGGCTAAAAGATCGACAATAAAGGAAGATGATATGTGACTCCTAAGCAATAGCTATTGCTGAGCTAAAGCATCCATCCCTATTTTCTGTCATACAAACCTACTTCTTTGGTGAAGTCAACGTGGACTAGGGACTAGGATCACTCTTGGGTAGATAAAATGGCTCCCTATCTATGTGACATATTTTCTGAGGCCTGGAGATGATTTCTTGCTAATAGAATATCTTCCCCAAGTGTTCTGAATCCTGAAAGTTGTTTTAAGAGGCAAGCTTTTCACTGGTCACTAAGGCTTAAAATATAGAAATCACTTAGAAAGGTAACAAAGTGCCTTACTTTCCTAATAGGTCCTACATAACTTATATGGAGTCTTTCCAAAGAGTAGAGATTAATGGGGAGTGAAGAGGAGAGAACTGAAGGAGAGAATTAGATAGGGATGTCATTGAATGGTAAAGGGGCAAATAAAAGAGAGAATGGAGATACCAAAGACAATTTTGTGCTAAAATTGTAGCTTGAGGCAGCCTCCTTGAGAGAAAGTTTCCTTTACTATGTGTAGTTACTATCATTATTTTGTATGTAAATAATTTTAATATCCTAATTACAAATACAAATTAAAGGGACTCCTTTGTACTCAAAAAACATTCATTAATTGCCTTTGATGTGCAAGATCTGTTCTCTTCCTTCAAGGACATTACAATCTAGTAGAAGAGATAAGATATGATAACAAATAACTAAAATAGTATATGATAAGAGTATGATCTGTATATGAATGAGGGTTATTATGAAGATAACTCTTTTAGCTAAGGGGATCAGAAGGGAAAGGACTATGGCTTAATTATTTTTTGTGTCTCTATAGTAGATTTTTAATAAATAATGATTGAATGAAGGAAAGAATGAATGAATGAATGTGATATTGAACTAGGCCTTAAAGAATGGGTAGGATTTAAACAGTTAGAGACTGGATGAAAATAGAGACTAAATTTCAGGCATTTATTGCTAGAGAAGGATTAAGGCACATTAGGAAATAACACTTTCCTTGTAAAAGAACAGACTTGCAAAACCTGAACATTCACTATATTAGAGAAAAATACAAATCAGTAATGCAAAGTAGAAGTGGGGAAAGCAGGACCCAAGAGTAACACATTACATTGAAATATGGCAAACATAGGTTTAATTTGGTAACAGGCCATAGACCCATAGGCGTTAATTATAACATGAAGCTGAGAAAATAGTCCTTGCCAAAACAACACCTGGAATGGTGTGCTCAATGTGGACTTATTGGAGATATCCCAAAGAGACTAGAGAGAAATGAATAAAAAGGATTCAATAATGTAGGAATTTTGAAAGTTAAATTAAAGGCTTAGCACCGTTTTATCTGGATGAACCACTGATAAAGTACAGAGTAGAAACAGAGATGTAACTGGCATGGAATAAAATGGGCTTCATTGCAGTTTGCCAACACGACAGGGAGAAGGCATTTTCCCCCTGGAGGGCCCTATTTTCCCTGGTCCTGAGTATCTCCCCTCCAGGTATACTTTATCCATAAGGCAACCACCATTACTATGATATTTATTTCACAATCTTCTGATGCCCTACACCACAACCACATAGTATAGTCCTCAGGATCTTATTACTAAGGCTCCCATCACAAGGTCCAACTTCCCCCAACTCCTACAGTGGAAAGGTTCAGAGCTGCCTTTTCTGGGTGCAGTTATGTCCCAAAGTATCTGTCCTCAGAGTTGTACCCCTACTGCCATCTTTTTTTTTTTTTGGCCACCAACACAGAAAAAATGTCCTAGTTATTACTCTAGTTAGGAATAACCTCCAGTAACCCAGAAGCCACTTTTCTTGGCAAACTCAATGACCTAAAACATGGCCAAGAACTGGATAGACAAAAAAAAAAAAGGCAGGTAATCAAAACAGCTGTCACTAAGCTCAATGCAATAAAGTTTGTGTGGTTTCATGGCAGGGCTCCTCAGGCTAAATTGAGAACCTTATTTCTGTTATTTTAAATATAATTTTAACAGGATGCAATTTTTTTTTTTAGTTTCCCAGGACATATTGGAAACAGGAAATTAGAAAAGGAGGTGAATATATTGCTAGCAGCAAGTGTGTGGAAAGGACCTAGTAGTGATAGATGATACCTGACAACCCAACTTGAGTGAAGATTAAAACAATAACAAACAACAACGACATGTTATCTGAAAAGACATAGGAACTCAAAAATTAGAGCAGACTTAGGAAATTCACTGTCAGGGCAAATAGCCCAGGATTAATCAATAGCAGGTAAAGGTAATATATAGTACTAATGAATCTTTATAATGATAATCTTGAATCATCAGTAAAAGGTTAAATATCAAAGACAGGGGAGCATAGAGTCATAGAATCAAAGAATGAGAGTTGGAAGTAACCTCTGGGGTCATCTATACTGAATCCTTTCCAAAAAAATTCTAATCTACAGCTTCTTAGGCATTATATGCTTCAAAAATGTCTAGTAATGGTAAACTCACTATGCTCCAAAGAAAGCCCATTTTATTTTTGGTCAGCTCCAGCTACAAATGTAGTGATAGTGGGGAAGAAAATAAACATGGCCCCCTTGATATTTTGGTTCTTGGGCCATTTCTGGTGGGGTTCCTATTCTGTCTCAGCAATGAAGGGATTGACACTTTTGCATGATACAATAAAGTTTTGATGTCTTTTTCTTGTTAGTTTCAAAGGAATGCCTCTGTCTCTAGTGTTCTCTTTCTTTCTATGGCTGGATCATGTAGCATGCAGCTTGTTATCCTTGAATTCTCCTTAAGAGGAGGAAGGGTGTGTTCACTATTCCCCTTACCCTTGAAGAAATAGCAAATTGCTTACACATGGCAGTTGGTTAATGAGCTGGCTAGGGTGAGCTTGAGATTGGATCTCAAAGCTCTAGCTTCCTGTTCTGCTCTGTTTCTCTCTGGAGTGAAAATGACTGAATAGCAACCATAAGGTGTATATTTCTGATCTTGGAAACAACCTTGTATGTTCAAAAAATGTGAAGCTATTGGATCCTCAATCATTGCTTTGATGGAGTGTGAGAAGTGATCACTATAGTCTAGTGATTTTTGGAGAAGACCCACAGGAAGCAGAACACATGCCCTAGTCTCTCTTGACAGAAGAGATGGAACTTTTGGGAGATAGTGCAGAACTTAGTTGAAAATGAAATTTGACAGTTCTACAAAACGTCTCATACTTTGATGTTTTATGTATCAACCTCCTTGCCAAGTAAAATGAGAGTTATAAAGTACACATGAGTCATATTTGTTTATTTATTTGTTTTAGCATCAATTTTGTTTTCAGAAAATGAAAGCAGCCCTGCACCTGATCTACATTGTGCACTTGGGACCCTTCTCTATTCCTCACTTTGGAGAAACGCTTGAAATAAGCCAAATCTAAACTTAAATAATTTTTCTTCCTGAGATCTAGGGTGAAAGCATACAGATCCAATAACTTGAAAAAACAAGCTTGACCCATTTTGTCAGAGGCTAGCCTCCCAGACAGAATGTAATCCAGCTTCATGTGAGCCCAGAACAAGAAGCCCTTGAAATAGAATTTCATCATCTGAGATATTAGGCAACATTAATAGGAATTTGGCATCCAGAGTTAAAAAAGGGGGGGGGATTTTATCACTTGCTCACCTTTATCATGTCCAAATCTAGCCAAAAAACATTTGTTAAGTACCTACTATGTGCCAGGTACTATGCTAAGCTCTAAGGATACCAAAAAAAAAAATAATGAATGACAGGCTCTATTCTCAAAAAACCTCACAGTCTAATGAGAGAGACAACAAGAAAACAACTATGCACAAACAAGAGACATAAAAGATGAATTGAAGATAATCAACGGAGTGAAGGTACCAGCATTAAAGGGGATCAGGAAGAGCTTCTTTCAGAATTAAGAATTTTAGCTGAGATTTGAGGGAAAGTAAAAGGCAGAGAAGAGGAAGATGAGAGTTCTAGGCATAAGGGACAAGCAGGGAAAATCCCTGGAGTCAGAATGTTTAGTGTGAGGAAAAGTAAAAAGACCAGTGACATTGGATCACAGAATAATCTCTTGGGGGATGGGGAGGGAAGAGAAGCTATAAGGAATAAGAGGACTGGAACCATAAGAAGTGGCTGGGTTATGGAGCACTTTAAAAGATAAAGAGAGGATTTATATTTGATCCTGTAGACAAAAGGAAGCCACTGAGGTTGGTTGGGAGTAGAGGTGGGGTGGATAAAGCAGCCTTGGGAAGATCAATTTGACATTTGAGTGGAACGTGGATTGGAATGAAGAAAGAATTGAGGCAGAGAGACCAATCAGCAAACTATTGAAAATATCCATGCTTGAGGTGATGAGGGCCAATACCAAGTTAATGGCAATATCAGAGGAAAGAAGAGAGCATGCATAGGAAATGCAGTGAAGGTAAAAAGAAAAGGACTTGGTGACGGATTGAATGTGTGGGGTGAGGGGTGAGAATGAGAGTGAGGAGGCAAGGATGATACCTCGGTTGTGAGCCCGGGGGACTGGGAAGATGGTGGTACCCAATAATAATAGGAAAGTTAGGAAGAGAATAAGATTTTGGAGAAAAGATAAAGAATTCTGTTTTGTACATGTTGATTTTAAAATTTCTACAGGACACCTATTTCAAAAACATCCAACTGAATTGACAATGACAACTGAAGACACAAGACTAGAGGTTGCAAAAGAGATACAAATATAACTGAGAATCAAATGTATAAAGATGATAGTTGAATTCATGGGAGCTGATGAAATCACCAAGTGAAATTGTATAGACGAAGAAAAGAAGAGTGTGTGGGGCAAAGCCTTAGAGGATTAATGGTCATGACCTGAACAGAGATTCAGCAAAGAATACTGAGAAAGAACATTTAAAAAGATGGGAGACAGCAGTATCAGGAAAACCTAGAAAAAAAAGAGAATGTCAAGTAGAAGGCAACCAACAATGTCAAACACTATAAAGAGGTCGAGAAGGATGAAGATTGAGAAGAGACCACTAGATCTGACAATTAAGAGGTCACTGGGAATGTTGGAGAGAGAAGTTTCATGTGAATGTTGACAGCAGAAGCCAGCATGAAGAGAATTACAACAGGAGTGATAAGAAAGGGAGGCATACATTATAGAGAGCATTCTCAAGATATTTAGCCAGAAAAGGGAGAAAGATATAGGATAATAGCTAACAGGAGCGAATGGGAAAAAATGTTTTTGTTTGTTTGTTTTTTGTCTTTTTTGTTTGTTTGCTGTTTTTGTTTTGTTTTGTTTTGTTTTTTGGGGGAGGAGAGATCTGGCTTTGTTTGTAGGCAATATGGAAGAAGTTAGTAGACAGTGAGGGATGGGGAAGATCACCAGTTCTTGTTCTTTATACTGTTAGATAGATATTTGAATGTTCATTGTGACAAAAGTGGACTAATATGCATGGAAGATTGAAATCAGGAAAACAATTAACATAACTAATACTATTAAAGCCAAAACAATCAGAAATACATGATCATATCAGTAGGTATAGGGAAAATTGTTTAAACACTCATTTAGCTGAAAACAATAATAACATGAACAACAAAAACCTCAAAAGCATGAGGGTAATATGATAAAAAAAAATACACAGTTAAAATAAAAAGTACCATTATGTATAATGGAAAAAGAATTGAAGTTTTCCACTAAATATTGGGGGAAAACAAGGATGCTTCTTTTCCACATTGTTATTTAACCTAGTTCTAGAAAGGGAAAGTTTAGTAATAAAACAAGAGGGAACAAAATGAAGTCCCAAATATCAGAAAAGAAGAGGTGAAGCTACCTTTTTTTTTCAGATAACTATGATTTACTTAGAAAACCCCAGAGAATCTATAACAATTGGAGAGAAAGAGAGGGAGAGAGACAGAGACGGAGGCAGACAGACAGAGACACAGAGAGACACAGAGAGAGACATAGAGAGAGAAAGAGAGAGGGGGATAGGATGATTTAGTAAAGCAACAGAATTTTTAAAAATCCAAAAAAATCATAAGCATTTCTATATAGCAATAACAAAAGCTAGGAGTAAATAGTGAGAAATTCCAAACAACTACAAAGCACATAAATCATTTCAGAGTTTATTGACCAAAGCAAATTCAAGATACATGAAGACAATTATGATGTTATTTAAGAACATGATGGCACATTTAAATGATTGAAGAGATAGACACTGTTCATGTTTAATTCATGTCAAGTCAAAAATTGTAAGACCTAAATTACTTTACAGTTTCAGTGCTATGCTACCAAGAGGATATTTCATAGAAATAGACAAAATAATAAAATTCATTTGAAGGAACATGAGGGTCTAGTAAATCAAGGAAAATGCCAAATACAAAACAGATAATTTAAAAAATAAAATAAAGATTGTTTGGTTATTGTTTTATGTGATTCTTTCAATATAATACCCTCAAATCATGAATTTGTGGGTCAACAGATATAAGAGGAAAAAGAAAATCCATTTATTACATTCTGATCAGCATTTCAAACCCCTATCCCAGAGTACTGCATAAATAAGAGGCTCAAAAATGAGTAATAAAGCTGTATACTTCTGAAATAACGATTTACAGTTCAAAGTCCTTTGGCATTCATCAAGACTAGAAAAGAAGGCCCCTTGACTGGCTTAGTAACTTACATCAAACTAATGCATTATTTCAGTCATGTTGTGATTGGACAGGAATTTTCCTACTCATGAGCATCTTCCCGAACACCTTCCACAGGAAAGGCCAAAGACTGGAGAGAGGCACAGAGATTTTAGGGGACGAAAAATTTTATCATCTCCTTGCAGATTCTTCCTCTGAGTCAGAGTAAGAATTGGGGTTTGTAGGGATAAATTTCTTATTCCTTCTGCTTGTGCTGTGTATGTCTCATAGATAAAATTAAAACCTTGAAACATGTAAGGTTATCAAATGCAAGCTTTCAACTGGTATCAACTTCACTTTTTAAAAAATCCTTCTTGAAGAACAGCTATTTCTTTAAGCTTGGCTGTCAGCATCATCATTTTATAGCTTACCAGTCTCAAGTGGTTTAAAATTGGATGCAACAAAAGTGTGAGAGGAATAAAATACCTCTAGACCTTTTTCTTTCACTTTATACACTTCAATAATAAATGAGGCAACATCTTTGACTCTATCTTCCTTTAGTTTAATTATCATTTTTTTCTATTTTGGAGTTTTTCTCCCTCCCCAGCCTTTTTTTTTATTTGCTATTGTTCCCCTAAACTACCAGACCATCTGTTCACTTGGCAGATGTAAGTCAGTTCTGTAATTGTTGTCATTCTTAGCATAGTGCAACCCATGCACAATATAGAGGACAAGAAGTACTACATTCATGAGTTAGCCAAATGTATATTGTTGTCGAAATTACTTGTCAAAACGTCAAAGGGAGCAGCATTTGCTTTTCTAAGCACTGCATGTATCTCCCAGGATTTCAATGGGAGGCCTCTATTATTCTGTTACTTATGCAATGCATGGCTCAGATTTTTGACTAGGTTAAAGTAAATGGCATGAGCACTTAACAGTTCTGGGGTTATATTGTAAAAAGTCAGTGCTGATGTTGTTTACATTTTTTTTTTAATTCAAGCAGTGAATTGAGTTTGGTGGAGGTATATAAGATTCATACTACTGTAAGATAGTGAAATCCCATATACAGATGCAGCTTGCTTTAAGAAAAAACCAATACAGCTAAATCTGGATTTACATTAGGGGTATAACTGGATTTTTTAAAAAAAGACAATTGTAGGGGGAGTGGGAGAAGAAAGACAGTCACACAGAGAGCAGAATGAACAGGGGAAGCAATGGTTATTCCAAAAAAAGGGAGGGAACGCATCTGGAGCTAGAGAAAACAGAGGCTGTGGAGGGTGTCATGATGACCTTGGGGTGGCTGCTATAGAGGGACTGTCACCTTTGTCATCAGTCAACTAATGGTACAAGTCTGCTTCCCCTTCTCCCCTTCTCTCTTATCAGCACTCTAGCATAAAGTTCAGTTTTACCCTGACTAGTGGCAACTTTAATTTATAAAAAAGATAAATTGGACAATCAAATAACAGAATAACAATACAATAAGAGTAAAAGGACCAAGGCAAGAAGATCTGAGTTTGAATGCTTCCTCAGACACATACTAACTGTGCATCTTAGAGCAAATCACTTAATCTCTCAGCCTCAATTTCCTCATCTATAACTGGGGATAATAATAGCACCTAGCTCTCAGTGTTATTCTGAGGATCAAATGAAACAATACATGTAAAAAATATAAAAAGCTTTGGAAACCTCAAAATGATGTATAAATGGTTTTCTTATCATTCTCATTATTTTTAGAATTGAAAGGAAACATAGAAATCATCAAATCAACTAGAAGACCTAGAGAGTCTGAGACCCAGACCATAACTAGTAACTATCAAAATTAAGATTTGAACCTAGTTCATCCAATTCCAGAACCTCCAAGTTGTAAGTAATCTTTCCATACTTGGAATCCTCAAAGAATTTTGTTCGTTCTGTTCTAATATACATTTCATGTATTTTTTCCCTAAAATTACAATCTATTACTACAGAGTTCCCACACTTCTAAACTCACAGAATCGCTGGTTCTTGACACACAGGTCTTGTTATAGTTGCTGGGGATACATGGACAGAAATGAAACAGTTGTGGTTTTTAAAGAACCTACTCACTCTTGTGTACTAGGATGTGGCCTGTCCACTGATGTCTCCCAGGCCACCTTATTGAATGCAAGGCCAGTCTGTCCTTGGAAGGCCCATAGGTGCCAGGCCTTGAGTGCAGCCTCCATAAAATAGGCTGATGCTCTTCTGTCAATGTCTGGCAAATTCAAAACATGCAATCCTTCCCAGGTGACAAGAAAGTCAGCTTCTAAGTAGCTCGTGTAATTTAGATTTCCCTGAAACTACATCAAAGTTACATATTTCATTTTTTATAGTAGTTATTTGTTTTCTATGGTATCCATCACCTATACTAAAGTGGAACAGTCTTGAGGATAGGAATTGTTCTTTACACATCTCTTTACAGCCTTCAGTACTCTGCACATCATCCAGGCTCTTTTGAACTAAAAAGCCCAAGATTTTTCATTGACATTTGATTCAAAAAATTCTACTTTGGATTACATGTACTACTCATACCAAGGAGTATGAAGACCATAGCTCAATAGCTAGGGAATTAAAGAGAATCCAAAAGCACATTATCAGTTTTATCAACAGGGGTAAGATAGAGAACTATGGACTTTGTCCTGGTACCATGAGGACAATTAAAAGCCAATGTTGCCTTTTCAACTGCTTTGTGCTTGCTTAATAAATCTTTATGAAATCGAATTGAATTAGGAATCAGCTCACTGCCTCGAAGTGATAATATCAGAGGTAGGCTGAAAGTTGAAAGGACACCAGAAGCCATGTGGTCTATCTCCCATATTTTACAGATTAAGAAACTGAGGTTTGAGAAATTTAATTGACTTGCCCAGGGCCATACAAATAGTGTAGCATGTGGGATTTGAATGCAGTTCTTTTGACTCCAAAACCAGTACTCTTTTCAAAGCAATTGGAAGCCTGAAACTTCAGACAACACAGACTTTCCATCTTATTTTAACAATTTTATGAATTCATAATTCTACTTTTAGCTTCTTGATAGCAAGAGACCCTGCATTTATGGAATAAAAGATCCCTACACAGTAAATTTCTTTTGTTAAAGTATAATTTTGCTCTCTTTATAATAACTCACATTTAAATAGAGCTCTTATGTTAAAAAAAAAGTGCTTTCCTCCTCCAATATCTATGATATAGGTACTGCTAGTAATGGCTTAAATAATCCCCATCCAATTCTTTTTTTTTTCCTAAAGTCTTGCTTTCTTCATTTTAATGTATTGTTACCCCCTTATGAATTAACTCACAATGCTTCCTAGAGCATATAAAAGCTCACCACACAATATATTAAGTAAAATGGCCAATTTCAAAACCTTTGTCTTTTAATTGGTTATCTCTCCTTTTTTTGGGGGGGTGAGCTTAAAAAAAGGAGAGAGTGGAATAAACACTGAAAAAAAAATCCCAATATAGAAAAACTATTAACCAATTCATATAGACAGATCTATATAATATATAGCCTTAGAGAGCTGCCTGAAGCATTGAGAAGTTAATTGACAACACAGCTAATATAAATCAAAGGCAGGATTTGAACCAAGACTGACCCATTATCCATTACACTACACTGCCTCGACTTCATCTTTTTTTTTTTAAACTAAGATAAAGGAAAGAGAAGAAGCTAAAAGATGATCTCTGTCTCTGTCTCTGTCTCCCTGTCTGTCTCTCTGTTTCTCTCTGTCTCTGTCTATTTCTGTCTGTATCTCTCTCTCAGTCGCAGATCACATCTTTAATCCGGGTGGGAACCTGAGGCCTGGAGGCTACAGGTAGCCTTCTAGGTCCTTGGGTAAAGCCTTTTGACTGAGTCCAAGTTTTACAGAACAAATCCCTTTATTAAGGGGGTTTGTTCTGTGAAATTTGGATTCAGTCAAAGGGCCACATGAAGTGTCACGTACGCATGTAGGTATATATGTATGTATAGTGATTTATTCATAGTACATGTATATATATATATGTGTGTATGTGTGTGTGTGTGTGTGCGCGTGTGTGCTTATGTAGTTACACGTCTTTCTCCCCATTGTAGTACTGTAGTATAACTGCTACAAGGCAGTATGCTACAAGGAGGCAGCATGATGTGAGGTCACTATGAGCTGGATAGCCTGCTGTGGTATCAGTGTCCAGAAAAAAAAAAAAGAAAGATGATCATCCTGCTTATACCATATCTGAAACAGGTTGTTTTGAGCAAATCACAACTTAGGAAGGAAACTAATAAATGAGAACATGTCCAAAATAAGATACACAGAATGGATATGAAGCATAGAGAAAATAACGTATGAAAATTGATTGAAAGAACTCAATGTGGTTAGCTTGTTGACGAATGTGGACTGTCTTCAAGTACTGAAAAAGGTATATGAAACAGGAATTATACCTGTTTCCTTAATCACCATAGGGAAAAATTGGAAGCAAAGGTTTTAAGTTACAGAGAGATAACTTACAGATTGGTTTTCCTCATATCAAATAAAAAAAATTCAGTTACTAAGTCCCCTGAAGTAGAATGGGCTATGTCGTGGGTAGTGTGTTCCCTAACACAACATCTATAAGTTGAAGCTAGATGATCCTTTCAGAGGATGTTTTAAAGGATTTTTGTTCAGCTTAAAAGTTAGATGACAAAATCTGCGTTGTCCCTTTGAACTCTGAGATTCCATGTTTTTGCAATATCAATGCTAATAACATACTTTATAAATGTCATATTTTTTCAAATTATTAATTTGATATACACAGAAGAGTATATATTATTATTCCTATTTTTCCTATTTAACACATGAGGAAACTCAGGCACAGAATAGGAAAGCAAGTTACCAATGCTCACAAAACTGCTTTACTTCAGAGCTAGTAGGTATTACTCAGATTTCCTGACTCATAATTCAGTCCTTCTTAAATTATAACATGTATATTAATAATATATATGGGTTATATGTACATATACATTACATGTACACATATGTGTATGCATGTTATATGTGTGTATATATGTACATATGTGTATATATACACATATGTTATATGTTGTTTTAAAAGTCTTAGTGCAGTTTTAAACTATTCAAAATATTAACGCTTCATACTGCACTGGGACTTTGAGAACACCCTGTATGAAACAGTAAGAGCAAGCATTTAGATTTGCTATAGATTTGCAAAAATATATTATCTCATTTGATCTTCACAACTCTGTGAAGAGGATGCTAATATTTTACCCATTTTACAGATGAGCAACCTAATTCTAAGAGAGATTAAGTTATTTCCCCTGAGTTATACAGCTGGTGTCTGGGGTAGAATTTGAACTCAGGTCTTCCTAACTTCAAGACCAGTAGCCTTATTTGCTGTACTAATGTTAATTCTCACTAAGTTTATTGTTTTCCCCACTCTGGGTTAAGTAAAGTATAACCTATACCTCATTTTTTTTTTCCTAATCAAGTGGACAATTTCTTCTTGCTTCCAAGAATCTCAGGAGGAAGAAAGAATGAATATGTTTTACTTGGAATTGAATGTCACATATTAATGTGACACTTGAACTTTCACTTACAAAATCTTTTATATCTGACTTACTGTAACCACTGAGTGAATATTTGAGCTGTTAGAAATCATAGATTTATCAAACCAAAGATAATTTATTCATGATGTTATCTGAGACGCTATAGAACTATTCATTCATTCGACAATCCCTACACCCTTCAGTTATTACCCAGATCATCATTTCTATACTGGCTATATTCTTCTCTCTTCCCAATACTGACCCCTTGGTGAACCATTAGAATTTTAGATTGTACTCTTTTTTCAAGTCCCTTGTCCCTTATCCTAACAAAAATATTTCTCTATCAAGGCTTACCTTTTGCTTTCCCCCACCATCTACTTCCTTCTTTCCTACTCACACACTGCTAAATGAAACTGAAGAAAATAATGAAACCATTTTGACTGGCTTCACAAAAAATATGTTACCTAATTGCAACTGGGCTCCCATTGCAACAAGGTAATATACCTCACTGACAATTCGTGAGTTGTGAGCATCAAAAGAGAGAAACATGCACACACACACACACACACACACACACACACACACACACACACACATATATATACTTATACATACATATATACAAGTATTTTGTAACTTTAAAACATTAACTAAATAAAAAAGGAGATGTAAAAGAAGAAAAGAAGGAGGAGAAAAATCCTGATAACAGCCAAATATTTTTGGCATCCGGTAAAACCATTGAATTATATGGAGCTTAATGTCCACTAAAGTTCTTAGATTTTTTTTTCACTCGAAGAGTTGTTTAGCTACACCTATCACTTTCTATTTATCCTTATTCAATTTTACCTTCTTACAAATTGAATACAGACCCAGAATTTCATAACCCACCTAAGCCCCAGTGAAAGACCTTCAGCTTACTAGGCATATCCTTTGTGTAGGACCTATAAACAATGATGATCAGGAATTCTATAGAATGAGAAGGCATGGGATCTTCAGTGAAGGAGGGAATCTCCAGATCATTGAGTTTACAGATCTGTTAATATATTGATATGAAGTTCATTGTATTAGTCTTGGTCCAGTCTTTTAAGCTTGTTAAGAACTTTTTGGAATCTGAATTTTTTTTTTGTCAATGTTAGCTATCTCTCCTAGACTTGAGTGACCCATAAATTTGATAGATATGTTTCTTTGATTTAAAAAAATAATAATGAATGAAACTGAGTCAATGACAGATCCTTGGGACATTACTAAATAGTGCCCTCCTGACTGTCATCAATCACTTAAACTAAATTAAATTCAACAAACATTTATTAAACTCTATTACAAAGAAGATTGTGCTAAGTTCAAAAAACTCCTAGATCATGAACTTTGGCGACTAGAAAAAATGATGGTGCTTTTGCTAAAAATAAGGGAATTATAAGTAAGGATAGCTTTGGGGATGGCTTGGAAGTTTTATGTTTGAACATGTTGAGTTTGAGATTCCTATGAGATATTCAGGTAAAGATAACTATCAGGAAGTTAGATACATGGATTGACATTCAAGAGAAAGATAAGGTATACACATATAAATAAATTTTATAGTCATCTGTTTTCTGATAGTTATACCCATGGAAATGTATAAAATCAATAAAAGGTAGAGTCCTGGAGTATATCTAACACATGGGGTGAGACAAATGATGACCCTACAAAGCAGATTGGGAAGGAGTTGGCAGTCATGTGGGAAAAGAATAATGACCACAATTACATGAAAACTCAGGGAAGAGAAAGCTTTTAATAGGAGAGGGACAGCAAAGATATCAAATGCTGCAGAAAGGTCAAAAATGATGAGGACTGAGAAAATGCTAGTGGATTTTAAAATTTTTAATTTTTTAATTTTTAATTTATTGGATAAAACAAGCATTTCCATAACATAGCATAAAAATAATAAAAATAAGATTGCCCATGACACTGCAAATTATCAAATAAAGCTTGCTATTCCCTTTAAATATGTAATAAAATTATCATGTAAATGTATTTTTTCCCTTTATTTTTCCCTTCCCCTTTCCACTTATTAGAAATAAAGAGATGTTTGGTGGCCATAGAGAGAAAAGTTTCAGTGAGTAGTTGAAACAGAAGTCATATTATGAGGAGTTAAGAAGTGATTATGAGGTGAGAAAGTTGAGGCAGCAGATACATATCATAGCTGCGAAAGGAAGGAACAATGTAGGTTCCATGTTTGATCACTATTCTTTGTGTCTGGTCATTTAAACAGTCCCAAATCCACCTAGCAAATATTTAGCAAACCAACCCCTTTCCATCTTGTCCCCATGGAAATCTTTAAAGAATTTTTTTTTCAAATTCCCTATTGAATTCCACAAATTGCTGTTTATGCTATTACACTGATATACCAGTAGAGTAACCTAGCAGAGAAAGAAATTAGTTTAACCTAGTGTGAGTTGTTCAGACCATATAAGCTTTTAGCAAACTATCTCATTTTTTTTGATGTTCACAATCCATTCTCTTTAAAATGTAGTCTAGGAATGATACTGGAAGGAATCAAGTTCATCAGCCTATCTATAGTTTTTAAAAAAAGAATACATCACACGGGACATTTGTCCATCGCTAGTTTGGCAGCAAGACTTGTCTTCTACACAGCTGATTTTTTTTTCAGTATCTGGAAATGTTCAAATCTAGCAATAGTTATTTATATGCATCTAGTTATTATTTTAATTACTATCTATTTCCTCCTTTGTAAAATGGGTATAAAAGCTCTAAATTCACAAGGTTATTGTGAGAATAAAATGAGATAGTTTAGGTAAAGCCCTTTGCAAACTTCTAAATGGTCTCACTAATATTGAGTTCCAACTCCCTAAAGAGATTTAAAAAAAATCTTTCTCAATCTAAAGATTATTCTCCTCAATTAGATGGCTTCTGAGATCTCTTCCAACTCTGAGATTCTATAATTTTCTTTATGGAAGAAAATGTAAGCGAAATGAGAATTGACCAGTCTTACCTTCATCTGTTATCTTCCCCAAGAAGTGCTCTTATTTGTTATTTTATTTCCTTCTTTGTTCCATTACATGTATAAATGCTCAACTTGCTGTCCATAGTTTTCATTTCCAGACAGAAAGTTATAAGCTTATGTTAGTCTCTTATTGTTATTCTTCCACTTGGAAATGTTTATCTTCTCTTAAACGCCCTTAGTTCTATCTTTTGCATTTATGGTTTAAAATCTTGTTCATTTTTGGTGGGGGGAGGGAGTATGTATTTAACATGAGTCAGAATCTTCTCAGCTAATACAATATATGATTGTTAAACCCATGGAAATTTATGGAATCAATAAGAGATAGAACACAAATCCAAAAGAAGTAGAGTCCTGAAATATGCCTACATGTTGGCTGAGACACAGATGATGACTCTAAAAAATATATTGAGGTATTTGCAGCCATGAGTTTAGACTTTAACTGTCATGTGTATTTATATAAATATAAATATATTCAAGAAGACATCCCCTTCAATGTCTTTAGTAATATCATTAATTATTTGATATGCTTATATTTTCCCACTGAATTCTAATGAAATATTTGTGATGTTTAGTTCCTATGTCTTTTGTAGTTCAAAAAAGAATCTTGTAGTTAAAGGGATAAAATCTTTTGTGAACTAACAGTTACTAAGGTAACTCTACTTTTTTCACTAATAATGGCTTGCATGAGTATGTAACCTGAATCTCTTGGGCTTTCAGAATCTGATCTATCCAAGTCTAATTTCCTAGACTTTCTTTGTATCCAATGCATAATTTTCAGATTCCTGCCCTTGTGTCAGCCAACACTGTCCCTCCTGTTAACTGTATATGCCCTTGTCCTCAGTGAATAAGGGTTTGATTGTGCATTGATTAAAATGGCTTATTTAGCTGCTTTAAAGTAAATTACACAGAAATGACACTTCCTACTAAAGAAAAATAAAACCATAATAGGGCAAACTTGACACATCCACAGTGTTTTAATCTGACAATCTCAACCCACTTCGTAAGCAGCAATTAATTAACCCTTACAACGTTTCTGTCAGAAAGATTTGATTACATTCACTTTACAAATGAAATGTTAAAAGGTAATATACCTTGAACAAGGTTACAAAGCAGACCTAGAAATATAATTCAGCTGTCCCCATCTCTACCCCTAAGCAGCTGACAAACAGTCAACACATACCAATCAGTAGAATTCATTGGTTCTATTTGCCCTAGAAAATTCCCATTTCATTAATTTCCCAAATGCTTATTTGAAGAAGGGCTCATAATTTTCATTCAAGTATATTGCCAAGCCAAGAAGAAGGAAAACCAGAAAATCCGTAAGCATATCTTGTAAAGATTACTGCAGCCTTCAAATGAAAAGCCAAATTATACGTTAACTAGTAAAATAAAGTAAAAGAAAATAGAATGATAGGCTTAGATTCTTATAATCTAGCCACTGCTCAGATTCCTATAATCTAGCCACATGCTTAGATACTTACAATCTAGCCAATAGCTCCCTAATGTTCAGACTCCTTAAGAGTCTACCCAATATGACGGATGTTCTAATAAACCTTGTCTTTGGCTGAAAGAAGACTTGGGTCAAATTCTTTTGAGCAGGATCCACATGCTGTGATTTAGGGATCCCAGCACCCCTAAACCCCTAAACCTCATCATGTTAGTGGCTTGTACAGAGAAACTGCCTAACCCAAGTTCTTCTCTAGCCAAGACTGGAAGGTATGTAAGTCTCCTCTACCCCCATCCCCCCACCCCATTTCTTGCTCTTCAGTTGGTGTTGCTCTCCAAGAACCAAGGTTTGGAGGTGCTTTCAGGCAGACAGTTACAAGGCTGTCTCGCACTTGACCTGACCCTCTCAGGCTCTTAGTCCACTGAGTCTGTTTGACCTGGGTATACTTTCCACAGCATAGAGGACAAGGACAGACACCCTATCTGGAAGTGTATGCCCAATTCTTTGAGTTCTTTTGGTGCTAGAGAATTGGGGAAAACTGCAGTTGCTTTTTGGTTCCTTGAGGCTTACTTACTCCCTTCCCTCTACACCCCTGAATTTTTGCTCATGGGGGTTACAAGAGAAACCTACAACAGCTAAAAATATCTTGGCAGATTCTAGAGATTTTGTGAATGATCATTAAGGAGTTTGGAACTCCTCCTTACAACCCTGGTCACTCTTTTCTCCCTCCCTTCTCTTGAGTCAAGAGGGTATCTCTTAACCCCTCTCATAGGAGAAGAGAGTTTCACCCTTTACTCCTCACCTTTGATTTTATTCTCCCCCCGACCTGGGAAAGGAAGGAGGGAGGAAGGTCAGCAGCTACAGCATGGGCACCCCTGGCAATGGCCTTGGACCCTAGAGCAACCTTTACTGGAAGCATCACCCAGGTTCAGCACATCCTTCTCAAGGTAAAGAAGCTAGTCTCCAAAATTTGGTAAGCATGCTCTTTTAAAGTTGTAGTTTTAACCATTAATGATGAGATGTTGATTCTCTGTGTAAAGTAATTTAGAAATGGATTTAGCAAAACTGAAGTCACCTGATTGGTAATGGGTTTGCTTCAAACTTTAAATTGTTGAACTTTTTGTATCAGTTATGTCAAGCAACTTTTCATAATTTGGTTACCACTAAAATAATTGGGCTATTGTTGGTTTTTGTTTTAATGTGTAAACTTGCCAGAAAGCTTGTTCGGGTTATGGCTTGCTGAGAATTTGCAAGTATAGAAATCTCTAATGATTGACTTTTTACACCAGGACAAATTAAATTTGAGATGTAAATCCTGGAAAACCTTTTCCTAAACTGTGATTAGTGAAACTTGCTGTTTGAGGTAAAAGCTCATAGGATTTAATTGAGTTGTCCAATGGGTCATAACACATCAATAATCAATAATCCACCATCTGAGAGAAATGCCACAAGCTACTCAGAGAATATGATACCGGTAGGAAGTTAGCATTAGGAAAAGCTGAGAGGACAATTGTAGCCTTAGTCTAAGAAGGGATCTTCCTGGCTCAGTTTCCCCATTATGTTCTTTTGAAAGGGAATGTTACCCATCTGGTTACTCCTGAGTCTGGCTATGCTGTAGATTTGATACTTCATGGTTGGAATACTGAATTATGAATCCAAACAGAGCTTAGGATGTTTTTTCCTCCAAAATTGGGCCCTAAATCTAGTCCCTGATTTATATCTGGGCCCTGCAGTCTTTTCTGTCAGATTTGTGTCTTCCAGACTACAAGCCATTTACCTACAGTTGGTAGCAAACAGGGAGCACCAGCCAATGTCTCCTCATCATTCCCTGGATGCAGCCTGTGCTCAGTTCCAATCAATATCCTCTTTTGGAGCCCCTCCAGGCCGGGACAGCTCTATGCCCCTTGCTAGCAGGAAGCAGCTTCAGAAGCTGAGACCTTTGTGCCTTATCCCAAAAGAATTTATGTTCCATTTATTTGAGGGGTGAATGATAAGGATGGGACCTAGACCCCAAAAAGGAAAAATCCTGGACTTTCCCACATGGTCAAATCTCTGGCATTTGCCTGAGGCTATAATCCCATCAACTGGTCTTTTGTTATTGCCTCCCAATTCTCTGTTACCCTTAACCTCCATTGTTTTACCACCCTATGGCCCCAGGCCACTTCCCACCCTTAATCCTGTCTAGATAGATCCCTCCCATAGTCTTTCTGTATATAAAGTCCATCTTCTTTCTATTAAAATGCTTACATTCTTATAATATAGCCACTGCTCAGATTCTTAAAATCTAGCCATAGACTCAGATTCTTACAATCTAGCCAATGGCTCTCTAATATTCAGACTTCAGAGTCAACCCAATGACAGATGTTCTAATAAATCTTGCCTTTGGCTGAAAAAAAGAAAAAAAAAAGAAAATGGAATGATAGCAGTGTTAAAAAATATAATGCCTAAACAACTCAATGACCATCAACTTTCTTGATTAACTTAAATGATCAACTAATGATTTGAAACTGGTACCATCCTTATTAATTCTACAAGCATAAAGGAATTGGGAAAATCAGGTAACAGATTCAGGGAAGCCACCAATTTCTTATGATTAAAATTGTAAATTAGGACAAAAGTATGGTGATTTGTGAACATATTTTCCAGGCATTCTGGGACAGTCCTGAATTTTTAAATGCATTTTAATGAGGCTTTGTAAAAATTGAGTAAAATTTGCCAAATCACATATCCATATTTGGAGGTGCAAGAAATATTGTCACTTTAGCAATTGGCTAACCTGTTTGCAATAGTTATTTGCTCTGTTACAATTGAACCTAGTTCCTGACCATATACTTTTATCAGAAAGAAGAGTTATGGGTAATTTGGATTTTCAGTGTCAACCAAGTCTACTGGACTCATAATGACAAGCTGGTTATTACTGGATCTTAATAGTCAAAATTTAGCAATTTCTTCAAATTAATGGCAAAGTAGAGAAGTCACTTTATTTCTTGAGTAGCTGAGAGAATATTTGCTAAAAGTGAAAATTTCTGTGGCTGAAGCAAATTCATCTTCTCATTAACAGTTTTTCTTCACAAGTACATTTTAAAGAAATATTTAAGAAATACATAATTTTATTAAATGTGTGTATTTAATAAAATTATGTATTTCTTAAATATATATGTATATATATGCTACATTTCTTTTTGTACCCATGCTGTGCTCTCCCTGTTATCTACATTTGTCTACCATTTATCTATCTTTCTATTTTTGTATTTCTGTCATTTTTTTCTCTTTTTCTTTCTTCTTTCTTTTTCTCTTTTTTCTTTTTCTTTTCAATTCTCAATTTGCTAGATTTTCACTGTAATTGACAAACAACTATTTTTTTATTTTATTGATGTGTTTTGTTTTACATTACAAATATTTCCAGATTACCGCACATCATTAGATATTTCTTATAACAAAATAAAACAAGTAAGCAAAATTAATAATACAATAAATAACCTCATCTAAAAATACATGAAACAAAAAAAATTTAAAAAAAAATAAAAATACATGAAACATTCCACACCTATAGAGCCTCACCTGCATATTCTTAATATATTTTTTAATTAACAAAAAATTATTTTCTCTCCCAACCCCACTAAAAAGGAAAAGAAAAACAAATGTGCATGGTCAAGCAAAACAAATTTCCTCATTGGATATATATAAATATATATGCATACACATATGTACAATAAATATAGAATATTCATGGATAAGCATGCAACACACAAAAGCTTATATATGCAAATGTTATGCAGATATACACACAATCACATTGCACGCATGTATATATGCATGTTTATATGCATGACCATGTGCACATGCATACACTTACATCACACATCTGGTAATGTACACATACATGGACACTGCATGTGCATATACATATAAAACATTTGTGTCTTTGATACTTACTGACTGTATATTCATGGATAAGTCATTCAACTTCTGGGTGACCTAGTCAGTTCTCTAAAATATACATCATACAGATGGTACTGATATGCATTGCTAGAAGCATCATCTTCACCTGGGAGTACTAATGAAATCAGAGGTCTAATCCATCTTCCTGTCCTTAAACTGGAGATACATTCCTTAGAGCTTGATATTTCCTCATAAAATACCGGATGTAACAGAAGAAAGAGTTGGAAAATGTATAATGTTCTGCTAGTTCAGTTGAAATTCTAACATTTACTTGAAATAAGAGAGTACGAAATATATTTGACAAAGGAAAAGATGGAGAGATAGGCGAGAGGATGGTATAATTAGGATTCAGAGTAGTCTGAATGACTGAACCCTAGGAATGCTCATTACTGGTTCAGAAGGAGGTTTCTGATGGAACGTCCCAAGGATCTACATTTGGTTCTGTCCAATTTAAGATTTTTTAATAATGAATTGGTTAAAGGCATAGATGGCAGCGATATCGAATTTGTAAGAGAGAAAAAAAATTGAAAAACAGTAGCTAACATAAGAGATGACAGTAAGGACTCAAAAAGAGGTTCTCATGTTGGAATGAATCTAAATAGACTAAAGACAGAGATAGATAAAAGACAGACATAGGTAGATGTACACATATATTTATCTTTGTATCATAATGTCTTAGATAAGGGAATGGGAAATGAACAACAATGTACTGGCCATTAAAAACTGACCCCTTATTTTTTCATTACTCCTGCTTTGTACAAATTGTAGGTAGAGAAAAGACCTGAGCCTACCACAGGCCTCAGCACTTTCAGCATTAAAAGCATTTTTTTTTGAACAAAATGTTTGCTTGAAAATTTTCAATTAATGAATCTTAATCTTGTCTGTCATAAGTGCTATAAGTCTTTGCTTTGTCCATCCAGGGAAAAAAAATAGTGTATTCACAAAATGAGAAATACCCCTTGTATCTGTAAAGTCTGTGCGGTGGAAAAATTTTAGGCCCTTAAAAATATTTGCTAATGAAATCAATGAAAAGTTCACCAGTGATGCAAGAGACAATCAGTATTTTAACCTTTTCACTTTGACTTTTGTTACAACTTGATCATTATATTATTTCTATTCTCTTAAAAACACCTCTGACACCCCACCCCTTCCCCATCCCCACCCCCAACACATACATGAAGAATCCTTTTACAATACCATATTTTCACTGGTGAAGAGAAGTGAGATTCATATCAGAAAAAGAAGTCAACACTTTCTGTTAAGGTCCTGACCTAGCTGGAAGCCAAACAGAAAATGCTTTTAAAAAGCCAGAGAGAGAAGAGAAAGAGCTTTCATAACTTTACTGTCAAGAGTATCAGCTTTTCTGGAAGTGAGACCATGAATCAATCAGGTAACTTCATGGCATAGCGATAGAGTTACCCTTAGTCCTTCCCCTCTATGAGTCTAGAGATGATTTTAGATGAGGTCAAGGCAAAGGTAGTTTGATAGTTTCTGTTCATTACCTGACTGACATTTTTCTATGCTGCTAAATTGCATTAACCTCTAGTTTAGTTAAACGTGACTGTAAGAGTCAGTGTTGCTTATGGTTTTCTTTAGAATTACTGGAAATCCCTCTTATATTTGGAGATGACTAAGAACGGGACTGGAGAAAACAAAGTATTTTGTAAAACCAACCCAGAAGGCTCAACTAGATAAAATGCAAAGCAAAACACAGCTAGGAAAACTGTAACATTACCTAGTCCCATGTCTGCCACTACTAGTCACCTTGGACAGCTAAATCAAATTCTACAAACTCTGTTTCTTCATGTTAAATATGGTGGGTAGTCTAAATGACTTCAAGCTGCAAGGTGGTACAGTAGTGTGAGTACTGGACTTGGTGAAAGGAAGGCCCGAGTTCAAATCCTGTCTCAGACACTAACTAGTTACGTGATTCTAGGCAAGTTACTTCCCTTTTAGCCTGTTTTCTCCTTTGTTAAATGGCGATAATGATAGCACTTACCTCAAAGGTAGCATCAAATGAGATATGTAAAGTACTTGGTAAACCTAAAAGTGTTACATAAATACTGGTTATTATTACCTAACATTCCTTCTAGCTCTAACTTGTATATTGAAACGTACCTGTGATTTATATATTTAGATATTCTTTCCCACAATGCAGATGACAACCAATCTATTCCAGATTATTTTGTATAACCCTCAATCACGTTCTTTCACAAATTTACCTCGATGACTCTTCTTAATATCTCCCTAATATATATTTTTTAATCATATGTTTTGCTGGTGAAGATTTGTTCCCATTCTTCAAAGTTTGTTACATATTGCAGCCTGTTCGAACCCATCCTCTCTATTTCCCTTGTGTGACATTTAGTTTCCAGCAGTAATATATGTTTTATTGCTGTCCTTTGTATTTATGAGTCATTTCCTTTTCCTCTAATAAAGAAAAATAAACTTAAGCAAAACAAACCAACACAGTAATTTGATCTGACATTGCATGCCATATTCCACATCCGTAGTTTCCAAACACTATAGTGAGATAATGATGTGTTTGTTTTATTATCAATTCTCTGGGACCAACACTATTCATTACAGTGCATTGGAGTCAGTCTGTCTTTGAAGATATCTGTAATGTTACTGTAGTCATATTTTACATGGTTCTCTTGGTTTTGCTTTCTTTATCCTGTATTCATATAAGATATTGCATGATTCTCAAAATTATTCACATCATTTGTCTCTTAATAATATTCCATTGCAGTTATTTCTCACTTTTCACTCAGTTATTCCTCAATCCATAGACACTCATTTTGCATCCTTTTTTTTGTTGTTGATGATGATGATGATGATGTTGTCATGGTTTGGGATTTTTGCTACCACAAATTTATTATTTATTACATATATATGGAATCTATCTTTCTGTCACTGACCTTTTTTGGGGTTGTGTCCAGCAATAGAATCAGTAGGTCAAAGGATAATAACAGAATAGGATTTTTCTCACATAATTCCAAATTGTTTTCCAGTAGAGTTGCAAGAATTTATTAGCATGCCTGTCTTCCCACAGCCATTCCAAAAATTGGTTGTTTCTACTCTAATTATCCTTTCAATTTAATGAATGTGATACAAAATCTCAGCCATCTTTAAATTTGCATTTTTCTTATCATTAGCAATTTGGAGAATTTTCATAGGTTGCTGATCATTTGCCTTTCATATCTTGATAATCCTTTGACCATTTATCTACTAGGATATAACTGTTTAAACTGAAATTCCTTAGAAGGATCATGGAAGAAGAGATTTTGATTCAACCAGAGATACCACTATAGTAGAACAATATGGGTCTTGCTCCAAGGGAGGTGATTTGCAATGAGATATTCTACATTGTCTTCTATTTTTTTTTCATTCGTTTGGTTTTGTTTTGTTGTTTCTTGATTTGTCATAAAGTCATTAGCTTCCATTTGCTCAATTTTATTGTTTAAGGAATAATTTTCTTCAGTGAGCTTTTGTAACTCCTTTTCACTTGGCCAATTCTAATTTTTATCTTTAGTGAACTTTTTACCTCTTTTTCCATTTCGTCAGTTCTGCTTTTTAAGGTATTCTTCTCCTCATTGGCTTTTTGTAACTCTTTTGCCATTTGGCCTAGTGTGCTTTTTAAGGCATTATTTTCCTCAGTGTGTGTGTGTGTGTGTGTGTGTGTGTGTGTGTGTGTGTCCATCCTTTACCAAACTGTTGACTTGTTTTTTGTGATTTTCTTTTAATACTCATTTCTCTTCGAAATTTTTCCTCTACTTCTCTTACTTGATTTTCAAAATCCTTTTTGAGCTCTTCCACATCCTGAAACCAACCAGTATTTTTCTTGAAGGCTTTGGATATAGGAGCTTTGACTTAGTTATCTTTTTCTGAGTGTGTGTTTTGATACCCCTCATCACCATAGTGATCTTCTAAGGTTGGATTTTTGTTTCTGTTGTTTGCTTTTTTTTCTGCAGCTTATTACTTGATCTTTAACTATTTGTTAAAAGTAGGGCTCTACTTTAAGAGTCAAGGATGCACTTTCTCAGACTTCAGGGGTTTTGTTCAGCTCTTTTCAGAGATACTTCTAGGGACCTGTGAGTTTTCAGTTCTTTTAAAATGGTATGATCTGAGGAGAGGTGTTTACTACTCTCTTGGCCTGTGCTCTGGTCTGTGAGTGACCACAAGCACTCTTTTCTACCCTAGAACTGTGAGGAGGGTTCCTGCTCCATTGCAGCTGCAAGCTGTGGTGTGCTAGTGCTCCTTCTCACCCTGTGACTACCTCCCAGGACTACGACCTGGATCTGGGTATGGGGAAAGTGACAGAGTCAAGCCTCAATGTTAGCAAAGAGACACCTGTAATCTCCTTCCGACCAGTTTGATTCCCTTACTGTCTATGGGTTGAGAGCTCTGGAAGCAGCTGCTGCTGATGATGATTCAGTCACTCTTAAGGTCTGCTCCTTGTTTGCTGGGTCCAGGGTTATGCTGGTGTGGCCTGTGCTGGATTGTGCTTCACACTCACCCAAGTGTGACAGACTTTTACTGCTGACCTTCTAATTTGTCTTTGGCATCTACGAGCTGAGAAGTCTGGAAACTTCCACCTGGAAGTTTCAACCAGGCCTGCTTCTAGTTTTCTGCTACAGCCAGCAATGGACTGCACTCCTCTCACTCTGGTGGAACAGACCTTTTCTGCTGACTTTTTAAGTTGTCTTGGGCTGGAAAATTGTTTTACTCCAAATTTTTGTGGGGTCTGCTACTCTAGAATATGTTTAGAGTCATAATTTAAAGGCATTTGGAAGGGTTTGGGGGAGAGCTCAGGTGAGTCCCTGCCTTTACTTTGCCATCTTGGCTCCACCTCCCCAGGGAAGATAATTTAGAGGTTACTGATAGTTCCTTCCTAGAGATGTTTCTTCCCTTGCAGTAATGTTGATAGTAGCTAAGCTTCATCTCCCTCAGATCTTCCTCTACCCAATCTTTGCCAATGGTTCCAGTCAGTTGATTCTCATAAGCAACTGCATCCAGTATGCCTGGATTTCTTTGCTTTCCATTCCCTTATTGGTCTGTTACCACCTGAGACTTCCTAACAAGACGACATTTCCATTTTGACATAACCACTGAAAATAACTTGCCCTCATCTTCTTTACCCATGCCTTCTAATGCCACTTTATGATCATATGAGGGCAATGCTTCTCTGATCAATCCATACTATGGGCAAATTTAGTCACCTTCTTCAGAATTCATCATGAAGCAAATAGAAATAAATGCCCCCCTTTCTTTTGGACAGGACATCTTATGGAATTCCCACAATAAAGTTATATGAATTCATTTAGTTGTATTAAGGTATGGGGAAAATTCAGCTTTGCCTAACTCACTGTCTTTCATATTTGTCAACAAACATTTATCATGTGTTTACTATGTGTCAGTCACTGTGCTAAGTACCAGAAATACAAATATAAGTATAAAGTAAAAGCAATCCCTACCTTCAAGGAGCCCATATTCTAATGATGGATTATAGCACATAAAGGAAAGCCTAAAGAAGTAGAAAGTTGAGTGTGAGGTGATATGAAGGTATACACATGGAAGTATGATAGGGAAAATCCTGTACAGTTACATCAGCTTAGAAAAGAATCAAGACATGGTTAACCTAGCCCCTCTCCTCCATCTCCACCCCCCCCTTTAAAATGTAGTTTGTGGGAAGAAACAGCCAATCAGAGGGAGAAGCAAGAGAAGAAAATATTTCCAATCTAAGAATTAGTCCAGGGAAAAAGTGAACTTCCAAGGTGAAGAGTTTTCTATGGCATAGTAGAGAAAGTCCAATGAAGATGATTACCAGTACATGCTGGAGACAAATTGTCACAATGATCTATTCTATGGCTTTGTAAGGAGGGAGGGAGAAGGGTTAGAAAGGATAATTCATTAGCTAGTCCTTGTTCAATATTGATATTTTCAATGAGATAAAGGCCATTTTTCTTATTTCCTCATATATCAAACAGCGCCCTGTTATTATGGCTCAATATCTGCCCATTAACCACAACTTACAGCAAAGTGCCCAATTAGCAACTAATTATGAGGAGTTTGTTCAATACATTTTATAACTAGTTTATAGACTGAGATGACCCTCCAATTTACATATGCCTTTGAACAGCAATTCAGACAGCAATAGCAATTCAGATTCAGATTAGTAGTTTCCAGGTGAATGCTTTCATTAATCTATCTCTTACATTGTCCTAAACAATCTATATATTGATGCTAATTTTCATATGAGAATTCCCCCACCTCTTGCACCTGTCTAATTATTTGACAGCTGGGGCACCATGAAAAGACAGTAGCTGTGAAACCATTAGCGACAAGAATGTCCTCGTAATGTGTCTTGTCCAACACTATTTCCTAATGTCACTATTAATATGTCTAACAATCCCTACGAGGCAGCATGACATAGTGGCTACAGGGTCAGGCTTGGCATCATGAAAACCTGGGCTCAGGTCTTGTCTCTGGAATGTAATATGTATGTGACCATGGAACCATCATTTAATTTCCCAGTGTTGAGTCTAGGCAGTTCTCTGGGACTAAACTTTACAAAAGTTGTTGGTGTACGTTGTTTGACAATTTGTCCAGGTGTTCTCTACACTGAAGAAATCACAAGTCAGGACCAAATTTCCCCCCTCAAGATCCCAACTCCAGCTCATTGTTGAGGATTCCACCTGTAACATTATTTGCAGGTCATCTAAGATACCAATGATCTGGTTACATGGTGAACTAAGACAGCATAGTACAATGGGAAGTGACCTTGGAACCAGTGGCCATTGTTGCTGTTTAGTTGTTTTCCATCACGTCTAACTCTCCACAATCCAATTTAGAGTTTTCTTGGCAAAGATTCTGGAGTGGTTTCCCATTTGTTTCTCTAACTTATTAGACAGATGAGGAACTGAAGTAAACGGGGTTAAGTGACTTGCCCAGGATCACACAGCCAATAAGTATCTGAAGCCAGATTTGAACTTAGGAAGATGAGTCTTCCCAACTTTAGGCACAATGCTCTCTCTATTCACTGAGCCAAATAGCTACCCTTGTAATCAATAGATCTTGGCTCAAATTCGAGATCTGCCAGTTACTACTTGTCTAACTTTGGACAAGTCATTTCACATTTCTGAACCTTATTTTCCTAAGTTGTAAAATAAGGAGGTTAAATTGCTCCTAATACTCCCTTTTCACCTCTAACTCTACAATCTGATAAGCAGCAGCATTCTTTCTCTGGGATTCAAATGTACTTATTGCCCCATTTATGACATTGTTCAACTTAATATTTTTCCACCAAACATTATTTGAGGAATTATTTGAAGGGTGACATTAGGTATCATTTGCCTGTTTAGTTACACACACAGGGGCCAAATGTACAAAATGTTATTTTTCGTTTTTCAATAGATAATAATTGCTAATAGCTCACATTTGTATAGTGCTCTAAGGTTTGAAAAGTGCCTTATATAAGTTATCTCATCTAAAATGGATACAAGTGAGGAATAATGAATAAAGAAATGAGATTGAAAGCAATGAATAAACTATTAAAAATAAAAATCCAGTGTGGGAAGATGAGTGTAGGAATGAGAAATCTAGTTGCCGAGTGAACTGTATACTTGGTGAATTTCTTGCAGACATGGAGGCCTTGCACCTGATTCCATTTTTCTGTCTCTTGAAATAAGACCTCCAGAACCTGGATAAAAGGCTAGACTTGGAGGATAGGGGTCACCCATCTGAAAGAAGCAATACAAAAAGGCCAGCAGATACACATTGCTGAGAGAGGAGAATGACTTTCCAGTGTATGCAGATTTAAAAGCCTCTTTTATCTATCTGTACCTGAGAAGACTTTTCAGTCAGCTCCAGAAGCCGCCTGGATGTATTTACCTAGGTAACAGGTGGACAAAATTAGGCATCAGTCACAGGATGTAACCGCATATTCAGTTTCCAATATGCTGTCATTTAGCCAGCGTGGTGCAGTGGGGGTGTGGAACATACCCATTTTGGTCTGTCTCCCATTAAACTGATAATATACCCCTCATTGCAGTTTAAAAAAAAAAAGAAAGAAAGAAAGAAAAACTTAAAACTAAAGTTCAAGATTGTTGTGAGGCATTCATTCTCTAGCAAAGGATTTTTGTGCTCAATAAGATTTCATTTAAAGAAGAGATTAAGCCATATGCTGTGTTAGTCACTGATATTATAATTTACATATGCACCATCTCATGTAAAGGAAAAACAGTAGAGTAGGTGGTACTTACTAATTCAATGGAAGGACAGATGGGTAGCCAAATGATGCACACTTTCTCAATACAATCTAAGAAATATCCATTTTGATAGTGTTAGTTTTGTTTTTCCCCTTTACGTATCAAAATGCACTTCCCTTTATCATCTTTCCCTACTCCTTAATTCCCTCCCTCTGAGTATGTACCTCCCCTCAAATCTATCTAAGCTGGAGCTAAGAAATGTCAGCTTACCTCAGGAGTTGCTTGTCACTAAAGGTATCCAGGCACAAGCTGGATAACCATTTGTAGGAGAACATGCTGCAGACACAGATTAGGCTAAACGGCCTTTGAGATGCTATCAACCCTAGAATCTTTGCTTCTCAAATAGCTAGATGAATCCTCAAAAATGTGTCTGCTTTGAGAGTGAAGAAATGAGATAAAGTTACCTCTTTCCTTATTCAGATACAGGACTAGTCAAATTATGAAAAAAATGCCAAAAAGGGTATACTGCATCACCACGAAAAGATGGTAAGTATAAAGCTATTATAAGATAAATGAATAGAGTTGATATAAAACAATTTCAATTGAATGAGTATTTATCAGAACATATTATATATTGAACACAAAACAAAAGATTGTACCTGAGTTAACCAAAAAGCTGGGAATGATAAAATTCAGATTATTTTTTTTTCTAATACACAGACTCAGCCAATCTAGTATGAACTAACAAATACAGCTAACAAATTTCTCCTTCTTTAAAGAAAATACCTTAAGCTCAATGGAGTTTTTAGTACTTGAGTACCATGAAGATTAACGTGTGTATGTGTGCATGTGTGTATATTATATACGTGTGTTTACGTACATGTGTTTGTTTATTTGTGCCAGTGGATTACACTGATGAGCTCTACAGGCTACTAGATCAGCCATGATCCAGGGGGCAAACCCTTGTGAAGAGCCCACCATCCCTGCTACCATCACCACCAGCTACCACCCAAATACCACTGGCAGGATAGGAAAGCAAGCCCAACTGAAGCAGCAAGGTACCCAGAGGAGGGATGGAGGTGATATGTGCCACTAACTGGCAGGTTAGCCCAAAGGCCCTGGGAATTTGAACACCTCCAGACCACCAGCCCTACTTACATCATGGCCCCTCCAGCCATAGTTCAAGAAACAATCCATGTGGAGACATAACATCACAACATACAGGTACTACAGCCACGCTTCCTCAGTAGCCACAGCTACTAGAGAGCTGAAAAAGAAGTTTCTCTCTACCATAGTCCTTTGTATTACACCTTCCTTTCCCAGGAAACATCACTGGGAAATCTCATTATCTTGCAAGGCTGAATCTCCCTAGAAATCATCTCATTAGTTCCCTCTGCCCCTTTGATTGAACCCTCCGACTGACCAGCATGGCCATGTGTTCCAGAACTTCTATTTAAGTAGGAAGCTCACTACAGTCATTTTCCTGCCTCCCACTAGCTACACTGCTTTTGGAATTGTTTGGACCTTTCTGTCATGCCAGTGTCATAATGGGTACTTTCCTAGCCAACACTTTCCAGCCTCCTTTTATGTGTTGTCTTCCTCCCATTAAATTGTAAGTTCCTTGAGGGTAGCAATTGCCATTGTTTTTATTTGGATTTGTATTCCCAGCGCTTAACACAGTTCCTGGCACATAATAAGAAATGAGTTTCCTGGAGAAGGAAGGTATGATGGAGAGGTCCAAAAAAGTCCAAAAGTTGTGTAACTTGCGTGAAATGGGGAGAAGATTGTGATGAGCCCCCCTCCTTATTGATTTGACTTGGCAAAGCCAAATAGCTCGACATCCGAGACCAATATGAGAATGGAAAACACATTAAATAGAATGAATTACTATCTATTTTGCCACTGTACCTTAAAGACCATGGGGATTTTCCACAATCTACCTTGAGGCTGCAACCTCCCATTAGGACATATGCTACTTGTTGGAAGGTTTTGACCTTGGTTTTCTGTTTTTATCATCAGCACTTGGCACAATAAATTACAGACAGTAAATGATAAGTGTTCAAAATTAATTAAGTAATTTCATCTGGTGCTTCTGCACCTAGATTCTCTGGAGGAAGGCTGTATGAGAAGGAATAGGAGAAAAGAGGACTTGAGATGAATAAGGAAAAGGCAATCATCTACCAGACTTGGAGTATCCATATCTAGACTATTGGAGTAGGGCCAAGATTATATTTGAGGAGGAAAAACAATGTAGCCAAATTTGAAAGAAATTGAGCCCAATTTGGAACACAATATCCAAGCTCAAATACTGGTCCAGAGTCTACCTCTGCCTAGAATGAAAAACAGATTCAGTTAAGGAAGAGATTAAAGAATCAAGGAAAATCAATAAGTATTAGATAGTAGAAAGTAAAAGAGTAGACTCAAGAGCTATAATAAGTCAGTTAACAAGATAAGCCAAGGTAAGTTAAAAAAAAAAAAGATAAGTGGAACAATTAGAGTTAAAGCAAATGGATAGACTGAATTGGTAGATGGGCACATGGATAGGATATTGGTACAAGGATAAAGGGAAAGTGACTATCATATTATTGTCCAGGCAGAAAAAAGGAGGTTGAGTGGGATTATCAAGTTCTTTTAAGTGGGGGCAGTAATTCAAAGTTTTGATGGGGTGCTTAAGGTTGAGATGTTAGCATCCAATTATTCAATCAATCAGTAAATATGTATTAAGCACCTACTAAGTGTCAGACACTATGCTAAGCACTGGGGATACAAAGAGGTAAAAGACTCTTTCTGCTCTTATCCACAAATAGTTCAAAGAAAGAAGGCTGTAAGTCTCACCTTTAGGGAAGGAATGGAGAATTATGAAGTGACTAGAAAGGACTATTTATATTTCAGCTAAACTGGAGGGACTATTATCTGTTTTCCAGGGTTGAGTTGATTTCCTTCAAAAAGCAAAAGATGAAAGGAGTTGAACACCTCTCCACACTCCAGGGCTTTCCTAAAGAAAACAAAACCAAGACTTCAATTGGAGAAAAAAAAAAGAGAAGGGGGTGGGAATCTGAGATATAGGAGGAGAGACTGGAAAGTTTCAAGGATGATGAAGAATAGAAAAGTATTGCCTGTAAGAAAAAACTGTGGGAGAGAAATATAATTAAGTTTTAAAAAAGACTTGAGCCACTTCTAGAAAATTAAATAGCTGGATCCTCTAAAAAGGAAACAGTTTCTCATCCTAAAACAACAACAACAACAACAACATACATACATACATATATATGTATATGTGTATATATCTATATGTGTGTGTGTACATATATATGTGTGTATATATATCCATCCATCCATCCATATATATATATATATATGTATGTATGTATGTATGTATGTATGTATGTATGTATGTATATAAGCTACAAAAGCTGTCAGGTGAGAGATCATTGAATAATGGCAAAGAAGGAAGGTAAGAATAGCAATAGTTAGATATTTCCCTGCTTCCAGAGTACTGAGATATCTATTTGTCCACCTGATAACCACAAAGAGGTGTGTAGTCTTCCTAGGGCACATATTGAAAACATAACTGAGAACTTCTCAAAATGTTTAAAAAGATATAAAAACTAGCCACTTCTGGTGGTTCATGTGGGCACAAATCACAATGACGGAAGGAACCTGGAAAGTATTGAAAATTTTTATGAAGCGTCTCAAAATATATTCTTGGTCACTGGGACAAAAGTTATATTTTCCTCACTTTCTTATTAAAGGCAAGGGATGAAAAATGAGAAAAATTAATTTGGGAAGCAAATGGCTGGCCAAAAAGATGATATGTGAGAATGGAATTTGGATGTCTAGATGATAGCTTCCAATATAAAGTGGACAGATACCTGGCCAGAGATGGAGTATAGATAACAGTCTAGTAAAATGTGTTTCCAAGATTAGTTGTAAATCTAATCGAAAGTGTTTTAGAATGAAAGGATTGGAAGAAAAAGAAGACTGCCTAGAGATGATCTAAAAGTTATTCCAGTTGTCTCTCACTCTGCCATTCTTACTCTTGAAGCAAAAGTAAAGGTGAAAAAAAAAGGCCATTTTTGTATTTTTCTTTGTGACAGAGATTTCCATGGCCTGACTTTTAAGCATTCCAAGCTTTTTGGTGAACTCAGGTCTAATCTAGTGTTTTCTGTTCAACATATAATATATTTTGGTGTATTTGTTTATATCAATTGATTACATTGATGAATTCTCCAGGCTAAGGTTAGCTAGTTCTTGGAAAACAAATAGATTCATTCAATATGTGTGAGTGTATAAACATGTGTGTACACACAGGCATGAGAGTATACACACATATGTATGTGTGCATATTTGTATACACATGTATATATAGGTATGCACATATTTGAGATTAAAAGTGTCACATACACACATAAATACATGGCTTTTGCCCATCTGGAAATTCCCAGTATGGGAATTTTCTCCACTTTGTTCATAGCCCATCACAACCCAACCCATCTAAGATTTAGTAGACATGCTTTAACAAGTCACTTATAACACAGAGTGGAAAAGAGCAAATACAGCAAATACGTATCAGAGGCAAGATAGGAGCCCAGACTGCATCCAGTCCCAACATTCTGTCCACTACCATGAGCTACCTCTATATATATATCCATAAATAAACTATCTCCACAGCTAAAATGGGATTCTTTTTCTTCCCTCAACATATCATATGACACCTTGTCTCTGGGCCTTATTCATGTCATTTCCTTTACTAGGTAAGAACTTTTTTTCTCTCTTCACCAAGGATGTCTTATCTATCTTGAGATCATAGATTACAGTTCTAGAGCTGGAAGGGAACTTCATTTTATAGATGAGGACATAGAGGCCTGAGAAGACTCATGACTTGGTCACATAGGCAGTAAGTACCATAGACAGAATTTGAACCTAGGGCCTCTGATTCCAGAGACAATGCGCTTTCTAAATCAAGTACATAGACTACCTTCTCGATGAAACTCTCCCCGATTAACCTCCCCCTTCCCTTTCTTTTCCCCTCTTTTTTTTGTCAGGGATTTTGTTCCCTTACCAAATTGCATTTTGGTTTTCAGGGGTTTTTTGTTTATTTGTTTTTGTCTCTTTAAATCACTTCTCAGGCAGCATTATATATCATAATTATTTGCATTGGTATTTTTTTTCCTTTATTCGAACATAGTCTCTACCAGGCAAGGGACTATATCCCCTTCCCTCACTTCAATCTAGCACAGCATAGTCTGCCAAGAATAAGTTTGTTGAATTCAGTTTGCACTATATCTTTATGCATGATTTTTAAAAGTTAAATTTAACATCGATATGATAATCAGCTATCTTCAACTATCTTCAATAGAATAGCTGAAATTATATTTTTCTCCTTCATAGTCAAGCAAATAAATATACTTAAAAAAAAAAAACAAACCTTCAACGACATATAACCACAGGATTGTAGAATTTGAGAGTTGGGAGGGACCTCAACAGACATCTAGTCCAACCCATACATAAAAGGATTCAAGCAGGGTAGCTAAGTGGATTAGTGAATAGAGCACTGGCCCTGGAGGCAGGAGGACCTGAGTTCAAATTCAGCCTCAACACTTGATATTTATTAGCTGTGTGACCCTGGGCAAGTCACTTAACCCCAACTGCCTCACCAAAAACAAATAAATTAATAAATAAAAGTATAAAAGGATTCCACTATAATGTACCCAATAAGTAGCACTATATTCTGTGTGATACAGGGCAAGTGATTTAACCTGCTTCAGAACATACTTTCCTCATCTACGAAATGAGGATGGGGTGGAGGAGGAGGAGGAGGAATTAGCTAATCTCTATGTCCCTTCGTCTTAAATGCTGATTCTATAAACTGTTCAAGTGGTATATTACTTGCATTGGTTTCTCTTTTTTTTTTATTAAGCATATTACTTCTGTGTGGGTAAAAAAATTCAGTTTTTTTATCAGGATACTTAATATTGCATTTTTAAAAAGCATAAACAAGCATTGGAATAGCTTTTCAAAAAAAATTGCAATAGGAAAGTACACACTTGAAAGAGTATTTTTTTGCCATGACAAAATTGCAAGGCTAATGTTTTCTCATTTGCTGAATGAGAAAGAAAATAACCTAAGTTCATGTTCATGCACTGATGCATTCTAAACATTGTTTTTTTAGTTAGTGCTAAACAAGCCTTAATTTTCTATGACCCCTAGGCTGTCTGCTTTTCAATTTGTACAAGATGTAAGCTTTATCCAAAGCCCTCAGTACTGCCTGAAGCTACTCAGCTTAACCCTGGCATAGTGTACTGAAGGTTTCTATTCTTCGAATGGAGACTTTCTGAAGAGCAAGCAGTTCTGAAGCGTTTTCACCTGCCTACATGTAATGGTTGGGGGTAATCTTGCGTCAGTAATGGAAATGCTTATGAGGCATCTGTTATTCTTCTTATCAGTATGCGTATTCTTCCCTTAGCAGTTGGGGATGTTTGATCTTATTTTCAAAGAGCGCTACAGAAGTTTTTTATCTTTTTTTTTTTTTTGCTCCTGACAGGCATGTGGGTCAAGAACAAGCCTCTATTAAAAGATTGGTGGACAGCGCAAATATTTTTGTTTTTTTTTTAGTTCTAACATTAAAAGGGAAATTAAGTAGATTAAAATCTATTATCAATTTGATTCCACTCATTCTAATTTTGTGATAATAGAAATAAGAGGTTGGCCTGAAGCATAATAGTGTACTTATTTTAGACACAAATACTAAAACTTAAATACACAGTAAGAAAAGAAAAAGAAACATACTATAAACTTAAATATTGAAAATTAAATACAAAATAAGAAAAGAAAAAAAACATTGCCATGTGCACAGCAGAATGCAAGACAGGATTCAAAATGTACAGCAATAAATTTCCATTTCAAGAAAGCCTCTGCAATAATTACTCTACATTGTGTTGAAAGCTGTCCATCTTTTCTTTGCTGCCTGGTAAGTTTTCTTTTGTGTACTACTTCTAAATAAGGGACTTGTAAAGCAAAAAAAAAAAAGTTTTCTTCAATATGTCAACATATCTGTGGGCTCATCAATGTGAGTATTCTCTCAAACAGTGTTTATGGTAACTGACCTGAGCCGGGTTGGCACAAAGCGAAGAGTAATTGCCGGGAGCGCCTGCGTCCCGGCTGTGGTCTGATGCCGGCAGAGTGTGAAGAGAGAAAGAATCACGGGCCAGGTGAGAGCAGTGAAGAACAAACTCTGTTTATTGATCTGAGGGCTCAGGCTTATATAGTACTGGATCAAGCAACAGTAACATTGTTATTCATGAAAAGTACAAATCTAATTAAGTGATTTCCTTACTTCCTTGTACCTTGTCTATTACATTCTTTCCTGCGTCCTGTCCTGTACCCCGTCCGTTTCCTCCCTTCCTGCATCCTGTTCTCAAGAGACGGAACAGGGGGGTGGTGAGCCGACATCCTGAGTTTCACAGCTGTCAGGCTTAGTGCAATCTGCAGGTAAGACCCGGGCTGGCCTAAGCCCTCCAACTCTCAAAAGTCGGCCCTCTACAAGTAATAGGTCTGAAATCAGAGGACCTCACTTAAAATTCTGCCTCTATTTTACTACCTGTATGACCTTCAATGGGTCACAACATCCCAGGGTCTCAGGTTATTCATTTGTAAAATGAGGGAGATAGAATTAGATGAATTCTAAGGTTAAGAGTACTTTACAACTCTAGATCTACTCTATGAACATTCAAGACAATGGTTGTTAAAGTGACTTGTAAACTGTAAAGCACTGCACAAAAATAAGAGTATCTTCTTGGTCTTGAACAACTAGCATCTTATCTCATTCCACTTGCTAACACAGATAAGCCAGCAGAAAAAAATCAACTCTTCAAACAGATTTTCATTAGCTAATCTTACACAACTCTGATCACTCCTTGACCCTGCATATCTGCCTGCCTGTACTGTCCTGGACTGTGCAGTAAAAAAAAATCCTCATTCATGACCTATTATTTTCAGATATAAGGACACAGCAACTTTCATGTATTTTAACTATTGTTTTTTCCATTTTGAAAATTAATCTTGATAGCTGTGAGCCCTGCCAATTGATCTAAGGACGACTATGACTCAAGTTTCAGTAAATACCCTTTTAGGTCTTGATTTGCAAACTATCACAAGTCATTCCTTTCTATGCCTTCCCATAAATCTTCTGTGTAGGAGTTATCAAACATACTGAAGACTTTCCCTTAGTTTTTTGTTGACACTCTGTGAGTAGTACTGAAGCACTTAGATCATTCATTTTTTATTGTCCACTAGACCATTCATTTATCATTGTCCCTGTACTAGACAGGTTCACCTTTTCTGATCATGCATTTACTAGATAGTATATATTATACCACTGCTTGTATGTAATTCGTTTGTAACATTCTACATATATTTACACTTGTCATATACCTCCCTATTTTCCTTTGTGCTGCCTGAAATTTTGAATCTTCAGAGACTGTAGTATTCAATTCTTAATTAGTACATATTGCTCTGCAATTCATAAGAACCTAATAAATAAGACTACTAGAGGAAAAAGTTAAAAGACTTCAAGGTAACTTTTCTTTTTCTGTTACTTTTAAAGTCATCTTGAGCTATTTGAGGTCTTCTACTTACACATAATTGAAATCCTAGTTCTGGGTAGTTCTTATCTGTTCATTAACTCAAGTTCCTATAAGGACTTCTCAAAAATGCAATATTTTGTTGAGACAATATAACTCTTCTATGTTGGATAGAATTGAAAGCAAGAAAATCACCTGTTTCTTCAATTATTCTGTAATTTAGACTTTTAACTAGTCAGCCTGACCTCTCTTGCATTTAGTTGAAATTAGCAAAATTTTGCTGGATTTGTAGAGATTTATGAATGTGACTCTTCTTCCTCTCTTTTCATCATGCTAACAAAGATCACATTAACACTATTTTTTTTTCCAATTTACAATCTCTTAGATCTGTGAAGATCTAGTATGACCTACTTGAACAACAGGACCACTCTCCTATCTGACCAGTTCCCAGCTTCTTTTGATGGATCTTCATCCCAGTCATGTTTATTAACTATGGGTTTCTCACAAGGATCTGTTCTAGGCACTCTTCTCTTCTCCCTCTATATTATTTCACTTAGTGTTCTCATAAGCTCCCATGTATTTGATTATCATCCCTATGCCAATGGTTCTCAAATTAACTTTTCTAGATTTAACCTCTCTGTAGAGCTAGCTTCACATTTCAAACCACCTCTTGGATGTCTTGAACTAAACGTTTCCTATAGTCATTTAAATTCAACATGTTCATAACAGAATGTATTATTTTTCTCTCCATATCATCTTTATTTCCTATTTTCCTTGACACTGTCAAAGGCATAACCAGTCACCTAGACTTACAACTTTGGTGTCATCCTCAACTGTTCACTTTCTCAAACTCCCTCCACCCCATTTCTAATCTGTTGCAAGTCCTTTTGATTTTACTTCTGTAACATCTCTTATATATCCCCTGCCCCTATCCTCTGACACTGAAACCAACCTGGTTCAAGGCTTCATTAACTCATACCCGGACTGTTGCACTAGACTGATAGTTGGGCTGCCTGTTATAAATCTCTGCCTGTTTCAGTTCATCCTCCATTCAACTACTAAAGTGATTTTCATAAAGTCCGTGTGTGACCATGTTACTTCTTGACTTAATCAATCACAACGGCTCCCTGTCATCTCCAGTATCAAATATAAAAGCCTATGTTTGGCATTCAAAAATCTTCATAACACACACACACACACACACACACACCCCTTTCTTGTTTTCTTATATATTACAACCAACAACAACAACCTTCTGTCCCCAACCCCACATATACTATTTCCATATTAAACATGTTGCAAAAGAAAACACTTCAAAAAGTAAGAAAAATTGAAATATAAAAAAAAAACATACTTCAATCTATACTTGGAGTTTATCAGTTCTCTCTCTGGAGGTAGATAGCATTTTTCATAATAAATACTTTAGAATTTTCATGGATAATTGCAGTGATCAGGGTGGATGAGTCTTTCATAGGCAATTAGCGTTATAATATTGCTGTCATTTTGTATAAAGTTTTCCTGGCTCTGCTCACTTCACTTTCTGTTACTTCATACAAGGCTTCCCAGTATGTTGTTTTTGTTTGTTTTTTTTTCCCCCGAAATATCCTGCTAGACATTTCTTATAGCCAGTAGTAGTCCATCACAATCTTACACCACAACTTGTTCAACCAATCCCCAGTTAATAGACGTCCCCTCAATTTCCAAGTCTTTGACACCACAAAAAAGCTGATATAATTATATTTGTGCATGTGGGTCCTTTTCCTTCTTCTTTGATCCTTTTGGGATATAGACCTAGTAGTATTACTGATAGGTCAAAGAGTATAACACACTTATACAACCCTTTCAGCATAGTTCCAAATTGTTCTGAAGTGATTGAATCAATTCACAACTCTACCAACAATATATTAGTGCACTCATTTTTCCACATCCCCCCCCAGCATTTGTCATTTACCTTTTTTTGTCATGTTAGTCAATTTGAAAGGTGTGGGGTGATACCTCAAATTTGTTTTAACTAATATTTTGCTCATTATTGGTTATTTAGAGCTTCTCAAATAACTATTAGTAGCTTTAGTATTTTATTCTGGAAACATCCTTATGAATTGAGGAATGTCTTATACTTCTTGATAGATAGATAGATAGATAGATAGATAGATAGATAGATAGATAGATAGAGATAGAGATAGAGATAGAGATAGATATATGAATTCGACTCAGTTCTATATATATCTAAATAATGAGATCTTATTCAGAGAAATTTGCTGTGATTTCTCCCCCTTCCCAGTTTTCTGTTTTCCTTTTAATTTTGTCCGCATTGGTTTCGTCTGTGCAAAAAATTTTTAATTTAATGTAATCAAAATTATCCGTTTTACCTCCTGTGGTCCTCTTTCTCTCTTGTTTAGTCATAAACTCTACTCTTATCCATAGATCTGACAGGTAATTTTTCCCATGTTCTCTAATTCGATTGTGATATTATCCTTCATGTCAAATTAATGTATTCATTTTGACCTTATCTTGGTATATGGTGTGAAATGTTTGTCTATGACTAGTTTCTACAAGACTGTTTCCCGATTTTTCCAGCAGCTTTTGCTGAATAGTGGGCTCTTAGCCTAATAGCTCACATTTTTAGTGTTTTTTTTTCAAATTCTAGGTTACTGTGGTCATTTATTCTTCTATGTTATGTACATAATATATTCTATTGGTCAACCACTCTATGATTACAACTTTGATGCATAGTTTGAAATCTGGTAGTTTTTGGTAAACAGATCATTATATTACTATAACCTATCTTTTCCACATACAATGTGGAATAAATTGTAAGGTCCTTGAGTACAGCATCTGTTTGTTTTTCACTTGTATGCCTAACACAATATCTGATACCTACCAGGTAGTTAAAGTAAGTTCATATAAGTAAGTTCAACATGTAAATGCTTGTTTAATATGTAATTCTTTCCATCTACAAATAAATAACACAACCCAGCAAAAATTAAAAAAAATTCTGTCTCTAACATACTTTTTTTTATTACAGCCATGTTAATGACTTCATTTTCCACTTAGCATTCCAACCAACAGGATTTCCATTTTGTACGTTCTTTACAAAGATCATACCTTTGTTCTTAAACATGCCCCCTACTCTTTGGAATTCCAGGTTGCTAATTTCCTTCAAAACCCAACAGGGAAAAAAAAATCAATTATTTCAGAATATTTTCCCTGGCTAAACCTATCCAAATTTATTCACTTATTCTTAAGGTTTCTTACAATGTAATTTTTTTTTATTTATCATACATTTTATTCTTGTTTTATTTTCACAATGATATAAGTTCTTTAAACACAAGAACCATATCTTCTACTTTGACGAACTCCTCTAAAATGCTTTATATGATACATAGTAAATAAGTGCTGTTTAGTCACTGTTCATGATAGGTTCAGTTCTCTTCTGCTGTATGAATGTATAAGGCTATCTCATTGCTTTTTTTTTCTTTTCAAGAAATTGGGAAGAATTAGGAGCAGCTAGGTGGTACAGTGGATAGGGCACCAGCCCTGGAGTCAGGAGGACATGAGTTCAAATCCAGCCTCAGACACACGATACTCACTAGATGTGTGACCTCAGGCAAGTCACTTATCCCCAGTTGCCTCAAAAAAAAAAATAGGGGGGAAGAATTACATCAAGGGCTTGCTGGTAAATGTTTAAGAGCCTTCTCTACAAAAAAAGCAAGACACAATCTTAAGTTTATTTTCATTATTAACACTTTTCTCTAGTCTTTTAAAGTCTAAAATAAAATCAACAGAACAACAAATTCAGCCCCATTTGTAATATTTGTCAGTTTCCAGTGTATATAGGGCTCACACTAAATTTTCTTGGGGGGGCTAGGCAATGGGATTAAGTGGCTTGCTTAGGTTCACACAACTAGTGCATGTTATGTGTATGAGGCCGGATTTGAACTCAGGTGCTCCTGACTCCACGGCCCATGTTCTATCACACTGAAAATTTTACAGTTGACTCAGGAGCCGGTTCAAGCTGGCTCCAACACAATGTTGAGTCACATGAACATGTTATCTCAGATGACATGACACAAAAAGTATTTTACCAAATAAAAAAGTACTATAAAAACTATGAGGTGTTATCTTTAATTTGTTTAAATAAGACTCTTCATATGAAGCAAATGACATGTCCATATTTGTTCTAACAATAAGATAGGGAAAGTATGTGTGTTGGGTTTTTGTTTGTTTTTTAAGAGTTTGAATCATGACAGTAAAAAAGGAAAGAAACACTGAATTCTTTGGCTTTGTAGTAACAAATCAAGGTGAAAAAAAAATGGAGAGAGTGTTGACAGGATATGAAAATTTCAGCTTCTCTCCAGGGTTTTAAATCAAATATCATATAAGGAAAGTGTGGGGGGTGGGGGGAGTCTTTATCTTAGCATATATCAGTACTGAGATTGAAATAATCATATTGGAGCAAGTAATGTTAACAAAATAATTCAGATTCTTGTAGTGGACTCCCATGTTTGCCAATTTGGGATTTGACTTAGTATAAATTTTAATATATATAACGCTTAATTCTTTTCTTCTCTCCTCCTAGGACAAAGTTTATAGAGAGGATGTTTGTCTTTAATGCGAGGCATCTCTCTCTTTTTGTAACAGGTGCTTAATACAATAAGAGCAACATTAGTAACCATAACCAGAGATATGTTTTTTCTTCTTTGAGCCAGTTATAAAATAAAAAAGATCAACAATTTCAAACATTGCTCATTATATAAATAGAAAAGTTTCACAAATGTTGTTTCTAAAATATCAGTCTTCTCATTGTTCCTTTCCTCTCAAAGCAACCTCACCACTTTTCTAACCTTATCTAAAATAGAATAAATGCATTTAATAGAAACATTCCATAAAAACATTTATTATATTTTTAAAAGTCAAGGATTAAAGAGCAACTGTCCAGAAAATTTTACAAATTCATAAACTCTAGTTTATAATATATCCTACCACTTTAGCTGAATATGTGTTGTCTGGAGTATTTTCATTTCCTTTTCAAACAAAAAAACAAAAAGAATTGGATAGAAATATTTTCTACACCCCTGTCAAAAACAATAAAAATATTTATGTTAGCTTCAAGAAAATGGATGCCTCCCTTATATCTTTATGAATTTTGGGAAACATGTAGCTAAAGAACTTCAACCCAATCTAAAGCTTTACACATCCTGCCTCTGTTTTCTTTCTTTTCATTATATACATAAAGATTATGTTGATAAGAACTTGCAAGGAAAGTGGGTTCCCATTAATAAGGTAATGACCAAAAAATGCGGTATATAGGGTAATAGAATATTATTGTAGCATGAGAATCAATGAGAAACATTCAATGAAAATTGGGAAGACTTGCACGAACTGATAAAGAGTAAAAGAAGCAGACCAAAAAATCCACATAATTACCTTAATAATGCAAAGGTTAGCAGCATTGAAAGATATCAGAACTCAGACCAATGTAATGATAAATCTTTACATCAAAGGACTGGCATGATTATCTCCTCTCAGGATAGATTATGACTCATAGGTACAGAAAGAAGCATACACTCTGAAACACAGTCAACATATTGTTAGTTAGTTTTACCTAATTATGTTTATTTGTTACAAAGGATGGTTTTTATGGGTAAGAGAGCATGAACAAAAGGATTGATACACTTTTTTAATTTATTTTTTTAATTTTAAAAATTATATCATAGTCTTTCTTTTTATACTCATCTTAATCATTGAAGTTCTCAGGTTTTTATTGCTATTTTTCCTTTCCCTGCCAGAGCAAAAGGATGGATACTCGTGTATGGCACTTTATCTGTATTTCATGAAAAACTTTAAAAACTCCCTTTGAGTTATAGATGGGGCCCAACTATTCTAGACAATACACTGAGAGATACACCTGATTGAATAGTGTACCATGATTTTCCCCAGAAAGGATGCTGAAATCAATCAGGTCATTAAATTCATATAATTCTCTCTCTTCTAAACTAACTTCCTCCCTACCCCCCAACCTCTCAGCCCCTTTCTCCCCAAAAGGAACAATAAAACCAACCAGTACAGAAAAGAAAATTTGAACCAGGCTGAGTATTTGGTATCTTTAAGAAGTTAGGCAAAAGTGAATGAATGCCTCAGTTTGACCAAATTATTATTCCATCAAAACCCATGTGTAATCATCTAGGCATGAAAGAGTTGTTTCTTGCCCACAGCTCCCACACATGCAGTGACATAAGGAAGAAAGATGAAAAGGACAATGTGAGAAGCTCCTGCTCTGCTGGTTCCCTCTCTTCACAAAGCCTCAAATCACGAAAATGACATGTAGCTTCTCTTGCCATGGGATCAAAAGAAACCTCTATACAGCTGTGTTTTCGGTGCACATGTATTTCAGATTGCCTTTTTCTCTCCCCCCCTCCCTGACTTTCTTTTCTCTTTCTCTCTTTTGGTAGAAAGAGTTTTAGGCAGCAGATACCAGATGTTGGTGATAATGGAACCTAAACACACACACACACACACACACACACACATCAGAAGAAAGAAGAAAAAAACAGACTGTACCAAATCCAAATGAATGAATGTAAAAGAAAAAAAAATAGGCTATTGTCCTGGGAGAACACACTACAAAAGACTTGAATAACCACGGTATAATTCATTGCCCCAAGAGCTCAGATCCCAAAATCCAGACATATGAAAAGACAGACATTGGTCAGCAGCAGGTGAAGGTGAACAGACTTGTCAGTGAACTCGGCTTTGGACTTCTGGGTACTATAAATACACTGCTGTGTTCTTAGGAGTGCAGAGAGAAATGACTTATCTGGGGCACAAGAAGGGGAACCCTCTTCCGAGCACAGGGAGTGGCATGAAATAAGTTAGAAAGATGAAGAGGAGAAGATAAAAGGAGGTATTTAGAGTAATGGAATGACAGAGGAGAGCCAAGGCAGGTGGAGGGGAAAATGGAAGCAGAGGTAAAAGGGTGGGGGTCAAATCCTGTACAAACTTGAGAGTGAGAGCAGGAGAGCTTTGATATGCATCCACAGGAGGTTTTTAACAGAAACAAAGGAATACTTGTTTACCAGAATTATAAAAAATATTCTGATCCACACTTCAAGATGTTCAAAGTACTCTTAGTACCTATTTGATCTGCATTGTAACCGTATTAGGGGAGGAAGAGAACAGAATTCCCCAAGCTGTCACAGACATGTTTAGCAGTTAGCCCCAAAGTGCTTTGTTTTGCCTTTCACAGTTTTCTTGTTCTTATACATGCAACTACAAATAAAAACCTATGTCCTTTGCCAGGCTTCCTGACTAGTCTTCAAAATCAACTCTTCATAAATGCTGTGCATCTAATATGCTTTACAAATAATTTTTAAAAACAACAACTTTTCCTTTGTGAATAAAGAATCTGTCAAATGGATATAGAAAAGCCTTTTCTAGGCCTCCTTAATGTCAATGCCTTCCCATTGAGAAGGGAAATCAGTCCAATTAATCATGCAGATCTATTTCGGTGCATAGTTACTTGCGTACGATCTACTCCCATTTGATTTTGACTCCTTGACATAAGGGGCTGTTTTTGCCTTTCTTTTTGTTCCCCAGATCTTGGCACAGTGTCTACTGCAAAATAAGCACTTGATAAATGCTTGTTGCTTGACTACAAATGCTCATAAACACCATGAGTAAGATATACATACATAGGTACATGCATATACACACATACACAGGTATAACATAACTAAATACTTCTTATTTTAAGAATAGTGCTTTACAGATGCAAACTGCTTTTATAAATATTCTTTCATCTTCAGAAGAAGAATTCTGTCAAATGGATGAAGTATTATCACCATTTTATAGCTTAAAGACTGAGGTTCAAAGAAGTTATGAAGTAAGTAACCAAGCCAGATTTAAAACTCATTCCTCTACTCTTGGTCCGATCTAAGCAATAGAATTCATCACCTGGTGGCCAGGCTTCTGAGCATGAGCTTCTCCAAACTCATGTAGGCTGGGTGCTGGACAATAGCTGCATAATCTGTCAGCAGGCACGTGTTCTTACTCTGTCCACTATCCCATGGCAACTCTTTTCTTCTCTGAGATCAAAAGTACTTTATAATACACAAGACGCTTTCTTCACAATAATCCTATCATGGAGGTAGTATAAACATAATTCCCATTTTATACATGATGAACATATGTAAATGCACATATGCATATGTTTATATATATATATATATATATATACATGCACTTCTTTCTCTATTTCTCATATATATATTATATATATATTATATATATATTATATATATATAATATATATATATATAATATATATATATATATATATATATATATATATATCTTTCACTAAAACCCTACTCCAGTGTGTCATCATTATTGTTGGGGTTTTTTCTTTCCCTTTATAAGAGGACCAATGACTTTACAGATGATATCTTAGCTTACATGTAAATTAGATTTAAGTGAGGCAGAGTGGTGCAAAGTTATCAACTTCACTCTATCTTCCAGAATCACCAAAGTCCAATGGAAAAGCAAAAGTCAAAAGAACTGGCAATGGCATAGGATACAGTGGGTGACCTTGGCATCTTCAATGTCTACCCAAGCTCTAAGTGCTCCATAGCATCCACTTTCAGCTGCCTTCATGCCATTGGAAAAAAATTGTTCTCATCTGCCCATTCTGCCCAGAGAAGTCTTCACAATGTCTCATTATAATGTGGAGGTGACTATGGGTTCTGGAAAATTATTCCAGACAAACACAAACTCTTCCAGTTCTACCAAACTGGAAAAACAAGAGGGAGGTCCTGGAAAGGCTGTGTAACTGTGTAACTATTGTCTGAGAACAAGCCTACTTATTTTTGGTTTGCCTTTTATATTTTTTGCTTTGAGTTGTTGTTGCTGGGTTTTTTTTGGTTTTGGATCTGTTTTTTATTTTTATTTTGTTTTGTTTTGTTTTTTGACTGAAGCTTGGCCACTAAGAGATTAATTATTTTCCTTATGGTAACTCATAAAGGCTATCCACTAGGGCTTCAAGTGGGAGTATTTTATGTTGGTGAAAGAATTACCCAGAAGAATGACATCATACATAGTCAATCACTGATAAGTATTTATTAAGCACCTCCTATATCCCAGACACTATACTAAATGCTAAGGATACAAAGAAGAAAAAGACAGTCCTACCCTTAAAGACCTTACAGTCTAACAGGGAAGACAATATAGACAAAGGGCAGTATCACAAATCACACAGGACATTTATATGTCTGTGTTCTGTCCTTGGGGAAGCAAGTGGTCCATACAATATTAGATAGTGCTTTTCTTAGCACGTAAGATCATAGACTGAGAGATGGAAGGGAATTTTGTCAGAAGTTATGTTATCCAAATCCCTCATTTTATAGATGAGGAGACTAAAGCGTAGTTAGCTTACCCAAAGTCACAGTAGTAGTAAATTACATTAGCAGAATCTTGAACCGATCCCTCTACCTCCAAATCCAGAGACGTTTTCCTCTTTACCATACTGCCTCTCCCTTTGAGCAAAGAAGTGATTAAAGTGGACATTGAATTAAAGAACTGAAGTGAAGTTTCAACAGAAAAAGCCCAGTTTTTGTCAGTTCAGAATCTGAAGCCACCTCGAAGCCTTGAACGCCCCAGGGTTCCTGACCCTGCACTTGAGAATGTTTGTTTAGTGTTATGTCACAATAAATTCAACCCTCCAACTAATAGAAATTATTTAGAAATGAACTTGTCCATCCCAGATGTCCAACTCATCTCAATGTCCTTGATATGATTTGATGAATAGGATAATAGAACAGGGTGATATGGGCCTAGATTCTATTTCCGGCTCCATCACTAACTGTATGGGCCTTAAGCAAATATCTTTTTTTCCATCTATAATATTTTCTTTATTTGTAAAATGGAGATGATATTACCTGCTCTGCCTAACTGAAAAGATTGTTGTAAAAATCAAACAACACGATACACCAAAGCATTTCCTTTAAAAATTGTAAGAACTACCATGCTAGGAAATGAATGTTAATAAGTAATAAGGTCAAAATACTTGATTTCAGAAATAAACAAAATGTTGCCAATCTTATATTGCAGAAAGAATGCAGACAGAGTAATGAAAGGATGTGGTAATGGGTATATTATAATTGCATAATGTCTGTGAAAAATCAAAATTTAGTTTGGTTTTAAATTCCTCCTGCATATAGTACTCATGATATCTATCTTACACATCAGAGACAACATACCCCAAAGCTTGGCTTGTCAAATGTGCTAAGTGATACGTGACTCAACCCTATCTGATTGCAGCTAGACTCCATTGCACAGGTACCAAACCCCTAGACTAGATCAAAAAAGTATGTTATACTTTTCAGGCTGAATGCCATATGTTGCCTTTTCTTGTTATTCAACTTTTCATTATCACCTCAGCTATTAGAGATAGCATTTTAAGTCTTATTCCTCAATCTGAACGGACTATCAGGGTCTATTGTGAAAATTAAAAAAAGAAGAGGAAGAGGAGAGAGAGGAAAGGAGAGGAGAGGAGAAGATAGGAAAGGAGAGGAAATTTCCACATACAATTCCCACACTGAGTTCCTCTGGTACACAGGAAAGAATATTATATTTCTGTTCCTCTCTTTTCTACTTTTTTTTTTTAGTGAAGCAAATGTTACTTGACCTATCAACCTCATAGGGCTATTGTGAGGGAACTTCTTTTTTTTTAAATATCCAATAAATATGGGCTATGGTTCAGCCAGATGGTAGAGTGGATAGAATGCCAGATATAGAACAAGAAGACACGTCTAAGGCTAGATTTGAATGCAGGAAAATGAGTCTTCTTGATTTCAGAACCAGCACTCTATACACTGTACCACCTCAGTGCCTCTATTATATTTATAGCTGCTGTTTATTATGCAAGCTAGGCAGTATAGTGGATGGAGTATTAGACTTGGAGCAAGGAAAACAAGTTCAAAATCAGTCTCAGATGCTTATTAGCAATATGACCCTGCTTGAATCATTTAATCTCTCTGTGTCTCGGTTTCCTCATCTATAAAACGAGGAGTTCAGAGTCAATAGACTCCAAAATCCCTTCCAGTTCTGAACACAGTCCTATTCTATGGCACAGACCCTCTTCAGAAAAGCAGCCAGTGCACATTACTGACACCAGGATTTCTAGATCCTTTTTTGAGGCCTTTTGTTATTTTTCGGTTGTTTCAGTTGTATCCAGCTCTTAGTGACCTTTCTTAGGGTTTGCTTGGCAAAGATACTAGAGTAGTTTGGCATTTTCTGCTCTAGCTCATTTTATAGATGAGGAAACTGAGGCAAACACAATTAAGTCAGGTCTTCCTGACTCCAGGTCTAGTTCTCTAGTCACTGTGATACTTTCAAGGCACTTCGAGACCTTTTACCTGGATTTTTTTCTTTTCTTTTCTTTCTTTTTTTTTTTTTCATTTGATACAACACTTTAGATCAGGGGTGGGAACCTGCTACCTTGAGGCCACATGTGGCCCTCTAGGTCGGCAAGTGTAGCCCTTTGATTGAATCAAAGTTTCACAGAATATGTGGCCTTGAGGCCACAGGCTCACAACCCTGCAGACTTAAATGATTCCTTGGACAATGAAGCTCTAGGTGCTTACCAAAAGGTTAGAAGTCAACTTGTCACAGAGAAGAATATATCTACAATTTGTCCCCTGTTTCTTATCACTAGGCCATCAGTTAAGTTGCTTAAAATAAAAAGGCACATTTCTTTTAAAATACATTCCTGAAGGCTAGATGCAAGTCAGTCCCAAGTGTCTCATTTCCACTTCCATTACACAGGGTGGTGAACATGTTTTCTTGCTGTTGATTTACGAAAGTAGTGAATTGTCTCTATCTTTGAAGACTACGCCTTCCCCAGAGTTGGCAAAATGAAATCCTTGGGGTGGGAAGGAATTTTCTTCCAGATTTCATCTACTGCAGTTCTAATGTTTTAGCTTGTCTCTGGGTTAAAAGCACCACTTAATCAAAATGGTCTCACTTAATTTTTTTTTTATTTTATTTTTTCATCTGCACTAATTTCCAAAAGAACTGTTTAGGTTGCTTTAGAAAGCCACCCACATTCGTATGGTTGGGATAACCAAAACAAGAAACACATGATCCAGTTTTTCTACATATTTTTCTGGCAACAGTGACTCAAAGAAAGAGCTTTGTTAGATTCTGAGATCTGGAATGTGTACATAAGCTTAATGGAATACAAAGCAAAACATAGGTGTGTAAACTATATTATGAAATCATGCCATTTCCCCAGTTTCAGTCAGTAAATGAATGACATCATCATCTTAGCATTTTTATATAAGTTTTTTTTTGGGGGGGTGGCACATAAAAAAATAAAACACAAGAATTTAAGAGTGAAAATCCAAGTTGTAACTGTGCCCAATGACAGCATTTATAGCATACCTTATGTCAGTGTTTTCACCAATTTGTAACAGTCTTTGCACATACAGTCCCTTATACATTCACAGACACAAAAGCAAACTGACTGACTCTAATATGAGTTTCTAAATTCATGGGCATGTTTGGTGTGACTTGACCATCTGTATAGAGGTGGAAATGTTGGTTTTAAAATCACTTTTTTTAATAGTATACAAACAAAAGATCCAAGGAGGATTAAAGTTGATTACTAGTACTTAGCCTTGATTCATACGCTTTTAGGACCATACCCATTTCACACATAAGAAAACTGAGACAAACCAACTCCTTTGAATTTACAATCCAAGCCAATCTAATATTTTAGTATTTAAGTACTTACTATGTGTCCGGCATTCCTTTGTTTTTGTATATATTTTGTACATAGTTATATTATTTATACGTGGCCTCTCACATGAAAGGTGAGTTTATTGAGGACTGCAACCACTTTACTTTTTGTCCTTGTATTTTCAACACCTAGTACAATGTCTGTTACATAGTAAATATTTGACAAACACTTGTTAATTAGTTGATGACAAAACACTGTTAGGCACTGGACATTCAAAGACAAAATGAAAAGTAGCCCCTTCCTTCAAAAATTTTACACTCATTCCACTGAAGTAACAGGGGTGTGATGGAGGCAGGTCAAACTGGTTCTTTGGAGTCAATTGTTAAATTCGCAGTTGTAAGCATCAATACCTTGGAAATCAGCAAATACTAAAAATCAGGGGTTGGCATTTTGTTGATTGTCTAGACTTGAAAGAAATGGAGACAATGTTAATAAAAATATTAAACTTACAAATTTGTGATTATTAAACATTTGCCAGTGCATTCCTGTATGTAGCAAATAAACCTGTGTACATAGCAAATAAACGTGTACATATATACATGATAATTTAAAAGGAGGGAGAGAACAATCAGGAAACACTTTCCCTAGGAGATGGAAAATGAGATGAACCTTGAAGGAAGCTAGGGATTTGAAAAGGTAGAGGAGAGAAGGAAGTTGTATTGTAATAGGGAGGTTCATACTTTTCTACTATGATAATTAGATCCCAAATGCTTAATCATTTCTTACTCTTAGCAATATCAAATCGACTAGCATTTATTAAGCTACATTTCAGACACTGTGTTAAGTGCTAGAAAGACAGCCTTCAAGTATCTTACATTCTAAAGAGGGAAACAAAACATAATAATGTGAGCCATGTTTAACAACTATAAACAGCTTTCTTATTTTTTTTTCATTCTCACATCATAAGACATGTTATCCTTTCACTGTGTGCTTGAATCTTCCTCCTCCTTCACTATCAACAAAATGGCATTAAAATGAAAAATAAAACTGATCTTTGACAATTCATTAATGATAAAGAAAAGTGATATCCCAAAGAAAACTGAAAGTTGCTTTTGTTGTTACTGGGAAAAGATAATGTGATGAGTCAAAAGAGCAGAAGGATAAACACATCCAAATCTAGATTTCTCTCTATTGCTTTAGCCTATAGGAAAAAAAAAAAAAGAGTCCCACCCAAGCCAAGTTCAGCATATTTTCTAGTCACATTAAGGAAAGGCATAGATCACAATTTTCTCAAGGAACCTAATGTATCATGACTGGAGTAAGTGGGTGTGACTGTTTCAAATCAAGATATAGAAGTGTATTTATATGTGACATAGATCCACTTCTGGATCACTGCCTTGTTATGGTGAAACTATGAGCTATGTAGTACAGGGTTGGCCAAGACAGACAGGTCATGGTGGAGAATTCTGACAAAAGATGACCCACTGGAAAAAGAAATGGCAAACCATTCCAATATCTTTGCCAAGAAAACCCTATGGACAGAATTAAAATGCTATACCGAAGGGCCTGGCGTTTTGCTATGATCCATGGGGTCACAAAGAGTCAGACATGACTGAATGACTTAACAACAAGAACAAGATAAGAAGCCTGGGGCAATCACATCCCATGTGTGAAGCTACTAAGTAGTAGCTTCATTTAAGCAAGTGCCCATCTTCTTACTCTCACAGGGTCTGAATTTGCAACAGATTATGAGAAATGAATGAAAGAACAAGTGTTTTATTAAGCATCCACTTCATGCCAGGCATTGCATAAGGCACTGATCTTGCCCTCAGGAAAGTCACATTCTAAGAATTGGATAAATGTATACTGGGGAGAAAATGGTGAAGGAAGGGAATTTTGGTTTGAGGAGTCATAGGAACAGTGAGTGGAGTCACTGGGCTGTCAATTGTCACTTCATTTCTGCTAGCAATGGTAGCATTGATTTTATTATTGTTCACAAAGTAAGAGCAAGAAGTGGAAAGGTGGTGGAAATGATGCTGTGTAGGTATGCATGGGGGAAGAGGATGCTGTATATTTTCAGTGGGAGAGGCTGCTGACGAGATGCACAAGCTGGGTAGGTCTTGGTTTTCTGATGTGTATCTGGATGGGTAGAGGAAGCATAAGAAACCTTATAGGGGTAAGGCTAAGCAATGCAGTTGGAATTTTTCTTCAGGCGTTGTTCATGCCTATACACACATTATCTGAGTAAACAGCCATAGACTCCTTTGGAGATACTGACTTTTGAGTTTCATTCCAAGGGGTAAGAACTACTTCCAGCTCCATGTTTGACAATATCACTGATGCTGGTTTGAATAATTTCAAAATGAAGGGATAACATTAGGCATGATTAAGCATGCTAGGAATTTGAGACTTTTAGAGCAGGCACTGGAAAGAGGAAAAAAAAAACAATGAAAAGATGTGTCTGGCTTGGTGATTTTTTTCCCACAGAGAAATTTTGTCCTTATTGTCTCACAAGGACTTCACAGAAGCAATACAAGCTATTATTACCAATTACTCTTAATTACATCGCCACAGTGGTTCCTATCAACTCACATGCAACTTAGACAGCTTTTTTTGAAGGTTGCTGTGCCCCCATCCTAAAACAATCATCACTTGAAGGAAATCTGGCAATTATTGTCTCTAAACATAGCTAGGCTAGTCCTCAAATATAGTGTTATTGGATACATTCTTAAAGCCTTTTCAGCTTGGTAGGACTTTTCTTATTCCATGTGTAGAAGTTGCAAAGAGGACCTCAACATAAATAGGAAAGTTAGAAAAACAAGACGTATCTTGCAAAAATTTATTCTTTTTTTTCTTTTTTTGCACATTTTGAGTGTGGGGTTCCTGCAGAATTTCCAGTGTTGGTTGATCTTCAAGTCCCTAAAGCAACTGTGACCAATGGAATCAGGGCTGGAGTTATTAGTATAGAAACGAAAGTTGTGTGTGATGATCTAGCCATGAGTTGAAACAGAAATGAGTTGGAATAAAGAGCCTCAAAGCAGAAGCAGGCTACACCAGGATTCATTGAGGGCTGGAAATCAATGATTGGCAATAGCACAAGTAGGAGAATTAATTACAATTTGGAACTGTCCAGTCAAAGATCAGTCCAGTCCAGTTAGAGGACTTTTATTTTACAATTTAACTTAATTCAGGAATAAAATAAATAAATAAATAATTGGACATCTCCAGTGGGGAAGGGATACTCCTAACCACTACAGATATGGGCCAGACTGGGAAGCATTATTTTTTTTAAGCAAAATAATATATATAGATATAGATGATATAGATATAGATATATAGATATAGATAGATACACACACACACATATATATATATACATATATATGTATATATGTATTTGTGTGTGTGTGTGTGTGTGTGTGTAAGATTTATTGAATCTGATGAAGTTTATGCCTCCACTAAAATGGTTTGTTGAAAACTATATAATGCACATTACCCAGGCCAGAATGAAAACTTTATTATGTTAAGAATATGATATGTGAAGCACCATGGCATAGTGAGCAGAAATTGTCTCTTAGAACTGTCAAGATCTAGGTTCACTTTCAACCTCTGACACATACTGGCTATGTGATCCCAGCCAAGTCACTTAACTTCTCAGTCTCCCAGAAAATGAACACCTGGAGTTGTAGAATAGTTGTAGATCTATATTGCTGGAGGGAGGTTTCTTCATCCTGTGTTCCTTAAAAAAAGAGACAGAGAAGGAGGAAGAATTGGAGGGAGGGAGAGAGGAAGGAAGGAAAGAAGGGAGGAAGAAAAGAAGGAAGGGAAGAAGGAAGGAAGGAAGGAAGGAAGGAAGGAAGGAAGGAAGGAAGGAAGGAAGGAAGGAAGGAAAGAAAGGAAAGGAAATAACTTGTTCACTGGGCTTTGGAAACAGGAGTGCTACTTGACAATAGATGTCGTTCTGAAGGGCGTTCTAAGTCCATTTATTGTAAGTTAAATTTTATTTTTTCTATTGATTCAGATTACAATTGGAAGGTGATAATTGTGGGTTTTTTGTTTCTTTGCTTTGTTTTGTTTTTCATCTTCCATTGTAAATGGTCTTTTTTTTCAGAGGGGAAAAATCCCTAAATTCAACTTTTAGCTTCTCCCACTCACTCTCTTCTCTCCTCTCATTTCCCCCCCTATCTCTCCCGCAATCTCAGACTTTCATTTAGATAATGGCCTATAAATTAAGGCTTTTAGGGAATGATTTACTGAAAAAGATACATGAGCAAATCTTTTTATAATTTAAATACTTCTTGATTCTTTGATGAGATTCCAACTCCAAAGTGCACACATACTAAGGCCTTCTCATTTTGTGTAAGGCAAATAGTCATCCCCTAATGTGTTAGTTGTGTAAATTTAGCTTTTATCATATCAGGTTTTTGCTCCATTTATACTACTTTTGAACCATAGCAGTTAATTTGGCATTTACCTTGAAGAGAAGATATATGGGAGCTTAGAATCTTACTGTAGTTGCTTTACAAAAGATTTTCATTTCCATGAACGCTAATCAGCATGTGTGAAATTTCTTCTGTGAGATCAGTTTAGAACTACCTGGCTGTGACAGATTACAAGCCTAACCTCTCAGTCTGGGGTAAACAAGAGACTACCAGGACTTTCCTTGCCTTGCCTTGCCTTGCCTTGCCTTGCCTTGCCTTGCCTTGCCTTGCCTTGCCTTGCCTTGCCTTCCCTTCCCTTCCCTTCCCTTCCCTTGCCTTGCCTTGCCTTGCCTTGCCTTGCCTTGCCTTCCCTTCCCTTCCCTTCCCTTCCTTCCCTTCCCTTCCCTTTCCTTTCCTTTCCTTTCCTTTCCTTTCCTTTCCTTTCCTTTCCTTTCCTTTCCTTTCCTTTCCTTTCCTTTCCTTTCCTTTCCTTTCCTTTCCTTTCCTTTCCTTTCCTTTTTTTCCCCCTAGGTTCAGCTTAAATACAACTGATTAATACACCTTTCACCGTACAAATTAGAAGTCAATATTGTCTACACTTTCCAATCAATACACAAGAACTTTTCAAAAAATGAGCCTAGAAAACATTTCCATACAACCTCAAAATTACATTCCCTTTCACCATTGGTAACCCTTCTCTCCACTCTGGGAAATGGAAGCCAGAAGAGGAAAGATCTATTTGGTTGACAAGGTGTGTTCAAGAAGTCAAGAGGGGTATTATCTATAGGAATAAGGAAAAAAAAATATATATATATATATAGATAGATATAGATAGATAGATATAGATAGATAGATAGATATAGATGTGCTTGTGTGAGTGTGTGTATGCATATGTATATATACATATATGCACATATAAATAATATATCCAAATATGTTCATACATATCTAAAATATATCATATATTACCTATGCACTATACATATATATACACATATGTAAACATACACACACACACACTATACATATATTTGCGAAGGGAAAAATCCTTAACTTCAAGTTTCAGCTTCTTCACATACAATCACACACACATACGTGCATGTTTACACACTCTCTGTGTGTATATATACATATATGTATATATGAGTGTATATGTGCATGTCCACATACATACATAAACATATGAACATATATATAAGAAAGAGAGATAGTAGGGTTGACAGAAATTCAGAGTAGGTGGCGCATGACATATTAATCCCTCGCAGGGTAGAACTAAGGCTCACACGGAGTCAAAAACCACTCAAATGTGACTGAATTTGTTGTTAAAACTTGTTTATTGATTTGACTAAATGCTGTCATTATGGACCAAATGCATCAAAGGCCCAATGCACGCACATAATATTTCCCTTTATTTAAATATAAATGTTTTGGGGTTGTTTTTTTTTTTAGGCAATTGGGGTTAAGTGACTTGCTCAGGGTCACACAGCTAGTAAGTGTCAAGTATTTGGTCTGAGGCCAGATTTGAACTCAGGTCCTCCTGACTTCAGGGCTGGTGCTTTATCCACTGTGCCACCTAGCTGCCCCAATATTAATGTTTTTGAAACAACTGAAGTGTTGCTTTTATAATTCATGATTTGAGCAATCTGAGGAAAAGATTCTATTGTTTTAGGATTCATTTTACCTACCACCAACACTAAAGATAACACCCATCTACCCAATATATACAAACACGGAATGTAAAATTTCCAAAGATAGATTCTCATCAACCTACAAGTGCTGGATATATGGAATGTATCACAGTCAATGTCAAAGTCATATCCTACCAGGGCACTGACACTTAAAAAAAAAAAGATTCTTTTGCCTCTTATTGATGTCATTTGTTTTCATATCATGTTCATTCTCCAATATTTCCTTTCCCTCTCTCCTCCCTAGAGAGCCATCTTCTGTAACAAAGATTAAAAAAGAAGGGGGAAGTGAGTTCTTCAAAATTAAATAAAAAAATCCACCATCTTTGGCAGAATATATAATAGTCAATACCCATGGTCCCCCACCATTGCAATTTAGTCAGGTAATAGGGTACTGCTTTTTTAAGGTATATTTAATCTTCATTGCTATGTCTCAGAACCCCTTGACTTAGCAGAACAATTCTATTTTACCCTGCTGAGTTCTGTTAGCCTTGGTTTACAATCCATTGCCCAGTATTCTAAGTCCCAGAACAGAATACCAGTGACATTTCTGATTGGATCTCTGGAATCCAAGGTGTGCTTTAGTCCATTCTTTCTCTTCAGGTCAGCAAAACTGGGAATCTTTCTAGGTTTGGAAGAGTCCTATTCATCCCTCATCCATTTTCATCAAGTAACAATCAAATCCTGAGAGGCCAGGATTAAATCCTCAAAGTCCCAGTGTTTGATTCAAAAAATGACAATGAAGTCTTCAAATACATATTAATTGTGTGTAATTATTTCAAACTTGTATTTTTTTATAAAGATAAAACTGTGTTTCAAAATAATTTATAATGCCATTTGTTTTTTTAAAAAAAATTTATTTATTTTTGGTTTTTAACATTCACTTCCATAAGATTTTGAGTTCCAAATATTCTCCCCATCTCTCCTCTCCCCCCCACCTCAAGTTGGCATGTAAATTGATATAGGCTCAACATATACATTCATATTAAACATATTTTTACATTAGATACGTTGTAAAGAATAATTAGAACCAATGGGAGAAACCAGGAGTAAGAAGAAACAGAGAGAGAGAGAGAGAGAGAGAGAGAGAGAGAGAGAGAGAGAGAGAGAAAGCAAATAATATGCTTTGATCTACATTCAGACTCCATAGTTCCTTTTCTGAATGTGCAAAGAATTTTCCATCGTGAGACCTTTGGAGATGTCTTAGATACTTGCATTGCTAAGAAGAGATATGTCTATCAAAGTTAGTCATCACACAATGTGAGCTGTTACTGTGTACAATGTTCTCCTGGTCCTGTTTACTTCAGTCAGCATCAGTTCATATAAGTCTTTCTAGATTTTTTTTCTGAAATCCACCTGCTCATTCATTTTTTATAGCATAATAGTATTATATTGCATTCATAAACTACAACTTGTTCATCCATTCCCCAACTGATGGCCATCCTCTCAATTTCCAATTCTTTGCCACAACAAAAAGTGCTGCTATAAATATTTTTGTACATGTGGATCCTTTCCCCATTTTTAATATCTCTTTGGGATACAGACCTAGAAGTTGTGTTGCTGGGTGAAAGGGTATGCACAATTTTATAGCCCTTTGGGCATATTTCAAAAATGCTCTCCAGAATGGCTGGATCAGTTCACAGCTCCACCAACAATACATTAGTGTTCCAATTTTCCCACATCTTCTCCAACACTTATCATTTTCTTGTTTTGTCAGGTTGGCCAGTCTGATGGGTGTGATGTGGTACCTCAGAGTTGAATAACATATGGTCATAGAGGAGTGCCTGGAGACACTGAGAGGTTAAGTGACTTTATTAGGGACACATAGCTAGAATGTATCAGCAGCCTTTTGACTCCTGTGCTGGGCTACTCTTTCCAACCAACATTACCTATCTTTATTTTGCTGTTTTATGATTTTTTTTTAGTTTATAATTTATCCAATGTTTTTCAATGCTGAATAACAGAGTTTCTTGTAATTACAATTGAAGTAAAAGGGAAATCAAGGGAAAAATGGCTTCTACATCATATCAATTAATCAATAAGTATTCATTAAGCACCTATTATGTGAGGAATTTGTTTACTTGTTGGGGATATATTATATGTGTGTATGTGTGTATACCAATATGCATATAATATATGTGTGTGTATATATATATATATATATATATATATATGTATACACATACACACACACACACACACATATATATATACAAAGTAATTCTTATCAGCAAGGACTATTAATTCTATTAGGGAAGAAAACATGTAAATATATAAGTATATACTGAATAAACACAAAGTAAGCCAAATTCAGTTAGGGAGATTAAGAAAAATTTCATGTAGAAGGTGGTACTTGAAATGCATCTTAAAGAAAGAGAGAGATTCTTTGAGCATGAGGTTAGGAAGGAATTAATGCATTCTAGGTAATGGGAAAGTCCCATGCCAAGGCATGGAGATGGGAGAGGGAATGTTGTGGGTGAGGAATAGATGAAAGACTACTTTGGTTAGACCGTAAACAGTAAGGAGAATAAGTTTTAATGAGTCTGGAAAGATAAGTTAAGGTCATTTTTGAAGATCTTTAAAAGCCAAATAGAAGAGTGTATGTGTCACTCAAGCTCCAAATCCCATTGTTATTGGAATCTTTTCTTCCTGGTGGAGATTGATGTCCCACACCTGCATGAGGAGCAAGGCAAATTTGGTAATAGTAAGAACCAAGAAAGATCTGGTCTTTTGAATCTCTTTGGATTCTTCTGGCTTCTAGCTTCAAGACAGATGATGTATAATACAATACAAATACAATCTGCAAATATTATAGTATTATGAATATACAAATATGCAAATATTATGATTTTACAAATAGTATACAAATATAAATACATTGTTTCTTTGGGTTGCTGAAAGGAGAAAAAGACTGGGAAGAAGCTACCATGAGAGGAGCTTGCATTCTCTATCATGTCCCAACTTAAGCTTACTAGACTGGAGACTTCAGGGAATCTCCCCTTTTGGTAAGATGTGGTACTGGCTCTCTTGGTTGAGCTTAGATATCTTATACCTAATGGGAGAGCTCTTTTGATGGGTATCATCTGGTATACATACTTATATGTATACTTTCTCTGGTTTCTGTTTTGCTATGAACTTGGATATATGGGTCTCTTTTCTTCTTGCTATGTATGTGTGCATTATAGAACTGGTCTTTTGTGGAGTGTGAAGCCTTGGATATAAAGCTTAAGGACTCTTTGGCCCATTAAGGAATATGAATCAGGAGTTTAACTAGAACCTAAAAATCACATTTTAGGCCAATCACATTTAAAGGAAAGATAGATATAATTCTGGTCTGCTACCTCCTCTCTCTGAAGAGAGTGGCCAGACAGAGTCTGGTTCCAATGTACTGTTTCCCTTTCTGGCAGGAATTGACATTTCCTTTGGAAAAGAGTGAGGGGAGGAAGAGATATAGATTCATTTGTTCCTGCCTCCCTATGCCCTACATATGACTCCCATGCAACATCTATATGATCCTAGGAGCAAGAACAAGTTTCTGGAGTTTATTAAGTAAGGGAATGAGATAGCAAAATCGAATCTTAAGGGAAATCATTTTGGCAACTTTGGGGTAATAAATTGAAACAGGGAGTAAAACAATCATCATCATAAATAGTTAATATTTATACAGAGATTGCTATGCACCAAGTACTATGTGCTTTACAACTATGATCTCATTTGGTCCTCAAAACAACCTTCGGAGGTAGGCGCTATTATCATCCCTGTTTTACAGATGAGGAAACTAGGCAAGAAAGATATTGTCCAGGGTCACATGGCTAGGATGTGTCTGAGGACAGATTTGAACTCAGGCATTCCTGAATCAGGCCTGGCACTCTATCTACAGCACCACATAATTGCCTTCTTAAGGCAAGAAGGCCATTTGGTGAAATCATAGATGGACTGAACTAAGGTAGTAGTTACGTGAGTACAGGGAATGGGTTGGTTGTAGAGCTTAAAAAAAAGATTTGGCAATTGATTGGAAATATGTGATTTTAGAGGCTAAGGAATTGAGGATTATATGAAGATTACACACTTTTTATAGTGGTGGTGCCATCAATGGATCTAGTGAAATGTGATAGAGGGTTGGGTTTGGGTTTGGAGGTAGGGAGGAGAAAAATGATTCCTTGTTTGGAAATATTGAGATTTCTCTAAGGAATTGAGTTCAACTTGTGTAATAGACAGTTGGTGGTAGAGCACTGAAGCTCCGGAGAGCTTTGTCAGTCATCTAAATAGAGAAAGAAATAAAATCTATGGGAAATGATGCAGTCATCAAAGCAAATGTTGAGAGAAAAGAGAATCCAAGACAAAGCCTAGAAGAATATTCACAGTTAAAGAGTGAAATATGGATGATAAGCTGGCAAAATAGATAGAGAAGAAACAGTCTAGCAGATAGGAGGAAAACCGGGAAAGAATCGTCTCACAAAAACTCAGAGAGAAGACAACATCCAGGAGAAGAGAGTGGTCAACATTCTTGAATGCATCAGAGGTCAAGAAGGATGAGGATTAAAAAAGAAAAAAAACCAGACTATCAGATGTGACACTAGATATTTACAATAGTCCAGTAGAGTCAATGAAACTTTGTTGTTTTTTTTTTCTTTTAAAATTTTCATTCAGATGATATGTTGGTCAAGTTTATAGATCTATACAGATGGTCAGAGATGTAGTTATGCCTACATGTAGGTAATTGAATTGGTTATGCCTACATGTAGGTAACTGAGTTCAGGTATTCTGAAAATTCTGATGCTTTGGTTCACTATAGCTCATAAAAACATTCCCGTAAGCAGGAAGACCAGGAACTGTGTTTCTTGGTGTTCACAGACCCATGGCAAATTGGAACAAGAGAATTTTCTGTCTCTTGAATCATAAGATGCATATACATTGAGCCAATAGTGTCAAAGACTTGAGCTTATGCCAGAGCAGACATTTAGCTATGCCTATGTTGTCCAGTCCTTTTTGGAATCTCATCTATTAATTAAATTCAATTTAACAAGTATTTATTGTGTACCTACTATGTGCTGGATGCTATTCCAGGACCTAATGATGCAAAAAGAAGTATAGGCTCTTCTCCCGAAGAGCTTATGTTCTATCAGGGCTTGGGTGGGGGAGGGTCACAGAATTTATAGAAATAAGTAAACATTTGTGGGTAGCAGTGAATTCTAAGACAAACAGGAAAGGCTTCTTGTTGGAATTTGAACTGAATCTTAAAACTAAAACTAATAACAGGTCAGTTGACAAGTAATTATTGAGGGCCCACAGGGTATGTACTCTTATATTAGATGCTTGAAATTAAAGCCACATAATTGAAAGGGGAACAAATATGGTCTCTTTCTCTGAACATATAAGCAATATTCAATGCTCTTTTCTCTTATATGGAGAGAAGATGGGTTGTAATAATAGCATATATAAATGCCATGAATTTTCCTACAACAAAACTCTGCACATCATAATAGGCACTTAATACATGTTTGTTCAATTTAATTAACATTACCTTATACTTGTATAATGCTTTCTTCTTTTTCAAAGTGTATATATCATTATAACATTGTGGCTTCTCAGTAACTCTGTAGACTAAGGCAAATGGTATGTTCCTTTTATAAATAAGGAAACTGAGATCCAAAGAGCTAAAAGGCCTTGTCTAAGGTCACACAGAAAAACAAGACAAAACAAAGCAAAACAATCCTTAAGAGGATAGACACTGTCTCCTAAGGCTTTTCCTATTGAATGTACACAATTTTTTCATCAACCCCTAAAATGACAGACCCAGGTACAATTCTGTCATTCTCTCACAAAATCTCTCTGACTCATAATCCTAAATAATGCATCTCTGGCAACATCAGCATCTAGTGTGCTCTGTTCATCATAAAGAAGGTCTTCTATTCTTTTTCAAGAACTTACATCATTAATTAATTAATTAATTGATGTCACTTACAAAAGTGACATAAGCAGAAAAGGTTTATTTACACAACACTCAAAAAATCATTATGATGTTACGTCAAGTTATGTTATAGTCAAGATGTTTCTTTCCCTCTTCCCAGTGGAATATGTACAATCTATCCAATTTAAAAGTAATCCCCTATGGGACTCAGAGTTACTGAAAAGTCAGATAACTTTACCTACTGGTGGGTTTAGTCTTTCCCCTAGAAGAGTCAAACTTTATACCATACCCACACCATGCATATAAGTAACAGTTCCATTGAAGGTCAGTATCTAGGCTTACTCCTGTATATTATGTCTCTGAGATTTGTTGCATCTGGTACAAAGAACAACTTGCTGTTTCTTGATTTTGTGCTATTTTATCCCACCACTGTGTGTTTGTTTTCTTTGGAACAGAATTCTCCCAATTCTGTCTTCACCTGTTATAGTTCTTAATCTCCAAATCACCTAGTTATCTTGTGTGTACAGTTAGGTTGCTCTTTCAAAGATAACCTTCCACAATCCCATCAGCTTGTTATTTTTTTCCTGAATCTCTTAGACTAGTCTATTTAACTCTTATGAATTCAATAATTTTCTTATTTGTGTGTTAGTGTACATAAATACATGTATGTATATATTATGAATATAAGTGTAATATATACACATACAATACACACATACATATATGTACACACACACACACATATATATACATATATCATGTATGCATATCTAAAGATATAGATATAGATACTGATTTACCCCATCTCCTTACTTTCTGAAGACCAGGTACATTACATTGTACCACGTCCCTAAGATTCTCTGTCACTCTTAAAGAGGTTTGGGGGTTTTGAGGCTCTCCTCGAATGACTCCAGGATTTACGAATGGTGTTCCCTCAAATATAGGCGGTGGTCCTTGATGCCCCAATTCCATTTAGCCATCAATAGTCAGATTTGCTTTGGTAAAAGGATATTTACTTCAGAAGGCAGAATAACAAATGTACAATTTACTCCCCAAATACATGGGTGGAATAACCCTCTCCTCCTCCCTTAAGCCCTTCAGGCTTAAGCCCCAGGCACCTTGGCTTTTCAAGGCTCTCCTGTTGGACATGTTGGCTGGCTGTAACATAACACCTAGAGTCCTAGATCCATGGTCCCTAGACTCAAATACCATGACATAGGATATCACCTCTGACATTGAAACTGAGAAGAACAAAAGATACAGAACAATCACAGACACTCCAGGGCCCATTTCTCGGCACCAAGATAAAAGAGCAGGAAGGGGAAGAAAGTCTGTACGCTATTACCAGTTCAGTTCATAGTGCCTATGCTTTAGGTGAGTTGTGATCTTCACCTTCTGGTTTCAGCAAGAAAAAGTCTACAGAGAAAGAGAAATTGTCCTAGTCTGGCCAGTTTTTAAAATGCAGCCTTTTTTGATTTTGCAGCCAACCAAAAGAGTGCACTCTCACCCACTCACGGTAGGAAACTGTAGAGGACATCCAAATTAAGTGATGTGGATATGTTTCAGGGACCCCTTTCATACGTATGTACATATAAGTTTTATATGCATGTGTATTTTATATGTGCATATATGGGTATTGTGCCACCCACTAAGTTATAATGGGGCAGCTAGGTAGTTCCATGAAAAGAGCACTAAACTTGGAATCAGGAAGACATCTTCATGAGTTCAAATCTGGCTTCAGACACTTAGTAGCTGTGTGACCCTGGGCAACTCATTTCACCCTATTTGTCTCAGTTCCTCATTTATAAAATATCTTCACCAAGAAAACCCCTAAATGGGGTCATGAAGAGTTAGGCATGACTGGAACAACTGGACAACAAGCTATAACCCTCTCATTTTATCCCTGTTTCCTCAGCATCATCCCTTGTACAAAGGTGATCGATAAATATTTCTTGACCATATTAAATATATAAGCAATAAAGAATAGCAAAGGACAAACATAAGTGAATGAAAAGGCCCTGAAAGAATAGTGTCAAGAAGGATCAAATCCAATATGAGCTAAGGTTTAAAATAAATGCTAAAGCCAATAAAAAGCTTTCCTAAAAAAATGTATTGAGAACAAGAAGAGAATCAGAGGAGCCATGAGGATCCTTTATGTTTAGGTAAGAAAGTGATAATAGACTTTGGAAAGAACAACAACTACTTAACTTTTGTCTTGCTTTTTTCCTCCACCAAATAGAATGATCTTTAGCCTAGGATGGGAGGGGAGGAAGGGGAGGATTTTAAATGCTGATATGGAAGTAGTTAAAATGTACCTCCTTGAACTCAATGAATTCAGGTTACATGGACCAGAAGAAAATCCAGGTTACCAAAAGAGCTAGTGAACCATTGCCAGACATTCCTTAAAAAAAAAAAAAAGCATAGTGGAAGAGAGCCTACTGCTGGCCTCAAAACTTGGGAGATGTCTTAATTTTTCAAAAAGAGAATGATACTCATTCATGGTAAAATCGTTGAATTGATTTCTTAAAGGACAGGTTGTGGTATTTAAAAAGAGAAGAGGTGGTCAATATCGGTTCATCAAGACAGCCAGATAATGTAATTTTATTATTATTGTGGGATTATTTAATTGGCTAATAGAGCAGAGGAATGCATGGAAAGTCATTGTGGAAAAGATGAAGGAATGAGGAGAAGATAATATACTTAAGTGAATGTGGAACTTATTGACTGACTCACAGAATCATGGAATGTAGAAGTTAAGAGTCTCCTCAGACATAGTGGAGATAGTATTTATTCCAACTTGTACTTTAATATGAATTCCTTCTGAGCTTTGATTAGATTCAGTGAGAATTTATCAAGGAATTTATTGCAACCCTTTGCCTAGATATTTTCAACATGTTTAGCAATGTCATAGATAAAAGAAAAATGACTTATCAAATTTTGTTTGTAAAATTAGATACAGACTTTCACCTAACTGTACTTACAGGATAACTGGATTATAATATGTTATTGAAGCAGCTAGTGGGTAGAGTGATAAACTTGTAACTCAGGAAAGCTTGACTTTGAACACTACCTCAGGCACTTATTAGCTATGTGATCCAGGACACATTACAACCTCTCTCAACTTTAGTTTCCTAATCTGTTAAATGGAGATAATAATAATACTAACATAATAATATTTTTGTCAGGGTCAGATGAGATAATACATTTAAAGAGCTTTGTAAACCTTAAAATGCTATATAAATATTAGAATAAGTATTAACCCCTAGAGCTCTTTCATCAGTACTTATACCTGGAATAGACACTGCAAATGGACAAAGATCTGAATCCAGACTTGAGTAGGAGGAAAAAGCAAAATAAAACAGGTTGGTTTGCCCTGGGGAGACTGTATAATTATTTTAATGTCTTCAACCTTCTCCCTGATACATTGTCCTGTCATTTTAAATGTATATGAACACATCTATCTATCTGTTTCTCTCTCTCTATATATATACATACATACACAAACACAAACACACACACACACACACACACACACACACAAAGGTGTTTCTGTGTGTGCATGTGTATACTTGTCAAGGTGGCATTTTGTGTTTTTCCTTAATAACGCAAATGCCAACCAAAGAATTTGGAGCATGTGCGTCTGTCTATGTATGAATGTGATGAAAGAATATTTTTTGAAAGCTGACAAATTTGTCTTTTATTGTCTAGCAATAAGTGTAGCTTAAGTATATACTTAAAACATTTGCTGGATGAATTAAATAAAAAAGTGCAAATTGTTCTTTTCGGAATACTAGTTGTAATGTAAATTACATAAAATAGAAAGACATGAGCAAATTCAAGTAGAGTAATAGAAGACATTCTCTAGCTACTTTAGGAATTTAAAATGCCCTTTGAGAATAAAGGTCAGTTGCTTTATAGACTAAATAGGCCAGGTTCACTGTCTATAGGCTTCACTCTCCTTATCCGGGCTCATGTTCTCCATCAGCATCAATCACTTGCTGCAGCTGTGAGAGAGATGTGCTTTCCCCATTGCCTGATCATTCACTGACCTGTCTAGGAGCCTAAGTATCCATAATTCCCCTCTGCTCTCTTTCCTCCTCCTTCCTTAAGAATTCTCATGTCTTTCCATTTAACCCCTTCACTTAGATTTATACTGTTCAACTCCTTCTAAGATGATTTAAACCAACTAATCCCAAACTCCTCCTGGAAACTGATTATGTTTTTGCAACAACTAATCAATTAATCAACAAGCATTTATTAAGGCTTATTATGTGCCAGATCTTAGATATACAAAAACCAAAATGAAACTCCCTCTAGGAGCTTACATTTCCTGGGGGAAAGTGTGTAGACATAAATGTATATAAAAATAAATATAAGACACTTTTGAGGGATGCACTAGAAGCTAAAGTCAGTTAAAACATTTCGAAAGCTCTCTAATTGTCAAGTTTTTAGTGGGGGTCAGGGAGAAAGACTCAAGCTTTCCTTACAAAGGAACTTAGCTACAATCTACAATGAAGAAGGAAAGAAAACCCCCAAAAAATTGATTTTCATTTTTCCTTTCAACCATATAGCCTTCAAGACAGGATAGGCATATGGAATGAATGAATGAATGAAGAATGAATGAATGAATGAACATCCCTTAAGTGGATACTATCAGTCAAGCATTGTTTTAGATGCTGGAGATATGAGTACAAAAGTGAGACAAAGCCACCTGTCTAAGAATTTACATTCTAATAGGAGGATGTAACAAATAGGAAACTAGTGTTCAGGGAAAGGAATTTCGGTCTAAAGATCTGCAGATATTCTGAATGAAGCCATAGCACAGAGGACTGCCACACTTTCCAGTAACAATGATAGTACCAATTTGATTACTATTCTCAGAGCAAGAGCAAGATGTGGAAAGTACGTGTGAGGTAGAATAACATGTAAGTGGTGGGAAGGACAAATAGAAAGATACCTAAGCTGGATGAATCCTGATTTTCGAATGAATGGTTAGCTTAAGTATGAAACAAGGTCTGGGGCCAACTGGATATAGTGGATTAGTTGAGTTTTTACTTACCCAACTATCAATCAGTATAGCTCAGCTCCTGATCAAAATACCATCTTAGTGAATTAATAGGGAGAAGTGGGGATGTTCTGATTTATTGTTCCTACTAGGGAGAAAAGGAAGAGTAGTGGGACAGATGGGAAGATATCTGTACTG